>NC_043709.1:90296409-90563801 GCF_006229205.1 Suricata suricatta
CATCCCAGGCTGAGTTTTTTTTAATTTATCTTTTCTCAAGAGATAGTTCTATGAGCGTTTTCCGTCTCTCTTTCTCTTCCCCTTGTCTCTCTGGGGCTCTGCGAGCTCTCCCTGTGTTGAGAGGGGGCTCCCACCTCTCCACACCTCTGACCTGGCCCATTTTTTAATCTCCCCAGTTCGCACTCACTCACTCAGGCATCATTGAGGTCGTCTTCTTTCTGGAGTCTGTGTGCTTTCCTCCCACTCTTGTAGGGCAGAGTATTGTTGCTTCAGTGTTTCTCAGTTTGGTAGATGCGGGCAGCAAAGCTTACAGGGCTCCCTACTTCTCTGCCATCTTGCCCTTTCCCTCCACCCCTTACTATCTTTAAACCATTGGAGAAAGAGACAAAATGTTGTACTGGTTAGACTTAGAGAGACATATGGGTTAGCATTTGAATTATGTATGTAATCCAGAAGTAACCTACAGGCAGTGACTCGGTACTTTAGTCATTGTAGCAGAGTGTGATTTTAAAAGACAGTTGCAATGGTATCAATTATCCATGTACTCTTCAAGACCCCTGCCATTACCCAAAAGCTGGAGTCTAGGTCCCTTCCCTTTGTACCTGGGCAGCCCCTTGTGACCGCTTCTAGTAAGGGGATGTCATAAAAATGTCATCCATATCCACCTGTTTTCTTGGGACATTAATTTGGAACAATAACTCTGCTATAAGAAACCCAAGAAGGCCATGAAACGACCTACATAAAGAGAAACTGAGGACCCCTGGCCACAGTCACAACTGAGATCCCAGCTGACAGCCAGTACCAACTTGTTATATATGTGAATGTGCCATATTGAAATTGGACCCTCCTGCCCCCAGTCAAGCCATTCCAACTGATAGACACCACAGGGAGCAGATATGAGCTACCCAGCTGAGCCCCATGCATGGATTTGTAAGCAAAATAACTGACTGCTGTTTTAAGCCACCACGTTTTGGTATGGTTTGCTATAAGACAATGGATAGTTGATACAGTGACCTGAAAGTTGCATGAGAAGATGAGTTTGGAACGGAGCTCTGCTTTTAGTCCCTGAAAGCGGTAGCCAGTGAATATCAAGGAACTAGATATTTCCTTAGCGGATAATATCATTTGGATCTTAATATTTTGATAGTGTTAAAGTGTTAAAGAATTTTCAGCCATATATTAAGATCTTCCTATCATAGGGAAGACAGTGGAAACTACTGAGAAAGAGAAATCATCTAAAGTGATAGGAATTCGTAAGGAAAGAAGACCTAGAAAAACTCCCGAGCAGCTTCGGTATTTGAGGGCTGGGAGAGGAGGAGTTGACAAAATTGGCAGAAAAGAAGCTGTCTGGGAAGTAGCAGAATGAGCAGTTTGTGGTAACTAAGAAGACAAGGGGGCGTGTCCTAAGATGAGGCATCTGTCCAAGTTGATCGTGTTTTATTTTTGTTAGAAGTGAGAATTAAAAATAAAGATGTAAAGAAAATGTTGTATATTACTAGGATCAAGATAAAATTGAATTTTACATATGAGAGATATAAAAGAGTAGCACATATATATCTGTCTTGTTGTTGTTGTTGAGAGAGAGAGAGGAAGAAAACTTGAGCAGGGGAGGGGCAGAGAGAAAGGGAGAGAGAGAATCTTATGCAGGTTCCATGCTGAGCACAGAGCTCAGTCCCACAAGCATGGGATCATGCACAACCTGAGCTGAAATCAAGAGTCGCATGTTTAACTGATTGAGCCAACCAGGTTCTCCTATATCTGTCTTTTAAAAGTTTACAAGTGTAGTTAAGAAATAAACTATACATGTAATGGCACAGAAGTAAGAGGAGAATATGGTTTTGGTGATATACGATAGTTCAAAGACAATTAAGGATTAATAAGGTTGTTAGGTGGTGGGACTTGAGGTATGCTAGTTAGAATGGCAGAGAACAAGATAGGGATAGGATAGATGTGGGTATGAAATGCATGTAGATAAATAGCAACTGGAGCCAAGAGAGTTAATATTATCACGAAGAACTAATATAGTAGTACCAAGAAGAAAGATTTGTGAGGAATTAAAGAGCCTGTAGGACATCACCTAATGGAAGAATTGAAGACAGGATAGTTCACTGGTTGAGTGACTGAAGGATTGAAAACAAAAACAAAAAACCCTGGGAAGAATTGAAACCTGAAATTTTACAGAGGCAATCCACAATATCCAAAGGTAGTCTGCATTCGTGAGAGATGTTTTATTTTTAGAAACTTATTTTAAGTACTTCTAATTCAAATGTGTTTATTAATAATTCTATTGCTAATGAACAAAACATTTTCCTTCCACTGCAGTTTTATATGATCCAGATTTTCCATGTGATCATTCAACCCTTTACTTGTGCATATATAAGTTTTTACAATCTTTCTAGCTAGCACTAGTCTTAACTTTCCTTTCATTTTAACTGTGAAAAAAATGAAAGAATATTAATTTTTCTAAGTCTAGCATTTTCCCATGTGTTCCATTCTTTTTCTAGATGTCAGAACTAATCTTATTGTTCTTAAGTTTAGCTCAGGACTGGGCTGTGATCCCATGCTTTGTCTGGCCAGGGAAACTCCAAACTCACTGGCTACTTTTCAAAAGATCAACAGATGTTCCTACTAAGATTGTTTGTTAGTCTCCTGAGTCAAAAGACATCCAATAGAGACAGAATTCACAACATGCTAGATTTCTAAACCGCAGCTTAATGCAAAAGAGAAAGTAAACAATGCTTAAGAAGGTAAAGAAACACAAGTCCTTTGAGTGAAGGCCTATCCATACGATGTTTCTCTTAAAGTTAAATTCTAACACCTAAAGAGATATATTACCATCTCTGTAGCAACCAAAGCAACAATTCTCAATTCATATTGGCCCTTGGAATACTCAACATCAATAATCCTAAAAACAATAATAGCTTAAATGAGTCAGATGCTAGACTACTTATTATATTGATTAAGCCATTTTGTTTTGATTGATTCTAAGCTATATCTTTTTAGAGAGCATATATTTTCTTTTGAAACAATGGTGTAAGAGAAACCTTAAGATTATTTGCTGCCTACAATCAAAAAGAACTTCAGTGTCCACTAAACTTATTGTAAAGTGCTGGTCAGTCACATACTTTCTTAATGTGTTTATTTTATTTATGAAATATGTATATTATCAGAATTTATTTTTAATACTAAAGGCAGTATTGTTGCTCAAAAGTTTTAAAAAGTAGCAGAAGGGTGCTGAAGAGCAACACGAATGGGTGTTTGTCCTTCTGAGTATCTGGAAAATAAAAAATATATATATCACTTACCTAGAGTCTAGCATTGTTCAAAGTTCACTCTTATCTATGATTCCAAATTAATGATTCATAACTGGGAGATATTTGTTGAAGATTAACGTATCCACTGAGTACAATTTTTTTATAATGATCTACCTTTCCATTTAAAATAATCTTATCAAGTATAAAGGTAGAACATCTTCACTTAAAGATATAACCTGCTAAACATAATTTTATAGTTCATGAATTAAATTTAGTAATTTTATTCTGCTTTAATTATTCAAGATTTTGGAAAATTTTAATATCACTATTTTGAACATGAATTCTAATAGTATAAAGTGGCATATGGAATATTTATCATCTCTTCAAATAATTGTTGTCTTAATCTAGGTGGTCTGAGAAGCAGATGCCAAAACAGCGTTAAGTGGGGAAGAGTATGTTGGTGCAAAATGGCTGTGCTAAAGAAAATGGGAAGAGTCCAGAGAGGTTGGGAGACAGGTCTAACCTTGATGCAAAACTAATCCCTAGTGAAGGAGAGAGAAAGAGAAGATCAAGAAGGAAGTTTAGGAGCCCTGTAGACTGCACCATGGTCAATAGAAGGCTCAATAAAGCCGTTGGTAAGTCCTTGAGCTCAAGTTGGCCAGACAAAGAAATTCTTTGTCTTCTTATGCTGATCTGCTTTGTATTTCCACTGCACCTGCTCATTGGCTGGAAGCCATCTGTGAAATGTACGTCCTATGCTCAAACCCTGAGGGGACTTAACGTCCAGTAGCTGGGGCCCTCATCTAACTACTTTCCCTGTAGTAGGAAGTTTATCAGGCACATTCACATGGCAGCCACAACCACTAAATTAACAGCTCCAAACTTAGCCTTCTTCATGATTTCTGCTTCTGAATTGTCAACTGCCTACTAGAAAGCTCATTCCGAATGATCTGGTGACACCTCAAGTTCAGTGATCCAGTGCTTTCTACAATGAATACATTAGGTCTATCCTAACTCATACCACCATTCCCCAAGTACCATTGGCAATATTTGCCTCTTCTCTCCTTTGCCTTCCAGATCCAAATAAACCCAAAGAATTTTCTTAATCCAATCTCTATCCTATTTTTTTCTTTCTGTTCCTTCTGTAGGCTCTCTGTGTTACACTGTAGTTTGGCTCTCATTACCTCGAAGCTACATTATCTGCACTGTTGGCCCCTCTGCAGGTCCCCTACACCCCAGCTGTCCTTCTTTACTTTGTAACTTTTTTATATGTTTATTTATTTTTTGAGAGAGAGAGACATTGCAGGGGTGAGGGGGAGGGACAGGGAGAGAGGGAGACAGAAGATCCGAAACAGGCTCTGTGCTAACAGCAGGCAGCCCGGTGTGGGGCTCAAACTTATAAACCATGACATCATGACCTGAGCCAAAGTCAGATACTTAACCAACTGAGCCACCCAGGTGCCCCCCACCCCTCCCAAGCTGTCCTTTCTAATATTCTTAAAGTGCTGCTGCCAGATGAATCTTTTGTGAAGGGCAGTCTTCATTGCATAATTAATGTACTTAAAACACAAACACCTTCAATGGCTCCCAATTTCTTACAACACGGACATTTATATCTATAGCCTGTCATTCAGGGGCCTCCACAATCTGGCTCCACTCTAACCTTTCAATTTTACCTCCTAAATTTCTTCTTGTCCACACTGATTGTAGTCTTCTTGAGTTACAGCAGTACTATAATTACGCTCTGAACTTTCCCACCTTCATGAAATTTCCTCATAGACTTCCCTTTATTTTCACAGTCTTGTCTGTATTGCTTCCAAACCCTCTATCACAGCCCTGCTCAAATGTTATTTCTTCCATGGATAGTTCCCCAAATCCCTTAACTGGAAGGACTCTATTTGCTGACATTTGTTGGTAGATAAAATATACTCCCAGTTTATAATAAAATTTGTGTAATGGGAGGTGGTGATGAGTGCTCATTACCAAACATGTTTTAAAATTGGTTTTGAGGGTAAAAATGTATTATTTGGTTTACGTAAATACTGAAGACTATCATCCAGCAGGAAGGCATGATTTCTGGGTATGCAGAACTTTTCACCTTCGCCCGGAAACACGGAAATCACGCATTCCAGGAGAAGCGGTGCAGTGTCCCGGAGTGCTGGCGCTTGGCAGGCAGCCGCACAGCAAATTTACCGACGACTGGAAATCAGGTAATAGAGCGAACCAGCGCTCCGATAGTATTTCAGTGAGTGTTTTAACTAAATGTGAAGCCACAACAGAATAAGTGTGGCTGAATTATTGTATAGGTAACTAAGGCATATGTAGGAAACAGTACTTCATTAAGAACCAGAACGAAGTATAAAGAACAATAGCGGACTTGAACAAATGACGATATTGTGTTTATAAATGAAGCAACTATTTGGTGAAGAGTAGTATCTAGAAAAAAACAGTAAAGAGAATTAAGTAAATACATTAACTTACACATGATGTTATAGCAATGCTTTTGTTGCATTTAGTTACGGTTTGTGTTGGCAATGCATTTAAATATGAAATGTTTGGGGAATAAATGAAACACTACATTGATCAGCCTGTGGTCTGTGGCTTTTTTTTAAATGTTTTTGCTAAGAAATGTGCCCAAAAAATACAAACACAAAAACTACAATTTTATTTCACTTTTTTGAACAGTCCCCGTCCCAAGCATCTTGCCGCGTGTACCCACTTCATGCTTCTGTATCTCCACGGAACTCCCCTGGACTACAGGTTCTGGAGAGGAAGCTGCATGCTCACTGAGCTTCTATCTTCGTAATTATTTGCACATGGATGAATGAAGGACATGGAATCGATGGAAAAGACAATCAGGGCAAATAGAAGGAAAATTAAGGCTGATCATATTGACAAGGGAGGAAAGGGAATCGATTGGAGGCTGAGAGAAGGGCGTGCAAGAAAGGCATCAAAGAGTGAGAAGTACACTCTGTACACAGAGAAACCGTGAGAAAAGAAGCCGAACTGGTCGAAGCCAAATCATAAAAAGCTCACACGTCATGCTAAAGGGTTTAGACTTTATTCTTTAGACAATGGGAAGTCATTAAAGGAAGTGAAAAGTCAAGGCTTGGGTTTAAAAAACATCGCTCTACACCGTGGACGTTGGCTCCGTGGCGGGTGGGGGTGGAGGGTAGACATGTGGCAGTGAGGCAGGGAGACCGATTAGAAGGAGGCTGTTACAGTGTTTCGGACGCTGACTTGCTTGGGGTTTGTCTTAAAGCCAAAGCAATGGGAATGAAGCAAAAGGGAGGGATCTGATAAGTATCTGGAAGCTTTAAGCAGCAGGAGCTGGTGATTAAACACAGGCAGTGAGAGAGACAGAGAGAGAGAAAGAGAGAGAGAGAGAGAGAGTCTAGGACAACTCTTAGATATTTGAAAGGCGGCGCCATCCATGACAGCAGGGCTTTGAGAAAGATAATGAATCCTGTTTGGGGATCTGGTGGGAAAATTATGAGGCTCGCAAAACAAACAGAAGAAGTTTGATTCAAGAGATAGCTGAAGAACCAAGAGAGTTGTTTATAATGCTGTGCTTTCACTGTGCTTTATCTTTTCATAGCTAGAGCCATCATTTTTTCCTTCTAATCATTTCTTCAGGCTTTCCGAATCTATTGATATTCAAACTGTATGTGGAAAAGCCCCAACAGAATCCTCTATTTTCCCTTATGTATCCCTTTACTCTTTCTACATAGCCTTTCCTATCCTCACTAACCCAAGGATAAAATTTAGGAAAAGACCTCTAGGGCAGTAGGTCATTCTAGCAGGAAATTATTTTTTGACATATAATAAGAATATCTTGGATATTCTGGAGCCCTTAAAGAATAACACTTCATATATATATATATACACACACACACACACACACACACACACACACACACACATATATAGGTATCAAATTGTGAATGAGCCTTTTTGGTGAATAGCAGTATAAAACTTTATAAAATTCAATCTGTAAATTCCTAAATACTAGTCAGAATCCCTGATGATAATATTTTCATGAGCAAAAGATGTCGTGTTCCTTTAAAGAAATGAATCCCTATATTTCTATAGCAGTACACTATCCTCCAAACCAAATAGAGAGTTGTTTCTCAGGACTATAGGATTGGGTGGTTGGTGTTTAAAAGTTAAAAAAAGAAGGAAAGACCAAAAAAAACTTTATTTAACTGATACTGAACTGAATCTCCATTCAAAACCAAAAGTGTCTGCTTTAAAAAACGGAATAAATATGAGAAACTTACAACCAGCATAAAACAGCTCACTGTCTCAAATAATTTACTTTATCTTATTAAGGATAAATTTATATCCATGGCAGTCATGAGTAAATTTTTTAAATCAGTAAAAATTTGGGGACATCTCACCCCACTCTTCCCCTCACCAGCACAAACCTGGAAAATACCTTCGTTCCAAGTTCAAATGTGTTTCTAATGAAAAAGAACTCTTCTCTTCACAAGGTACCTTCCTGCCGCGCTCGAATGTCAGTTGTAACCTTGCTGAAGTCAGCATGTTGCATGCGGACTCTTTCTTCGCTGTTAAAGGGTAATTTTTAAATGCACTCATTTCAATCATAGAACTTGGAATCTTCAAATGGTCAGGATCACTTACAAACTTCAAAACCCGAGGGGCTAAAATGGCTAACAGACAGATACATGAGAACCATTTATTTTTACCAGTGATATGAAACCACCTCTGGGGCCATACAAATCACCTCAAGTAGTACCAACTTGGAGCATGACATCTCTTAAAGCAGAAAGTGAACAGCCTTGAACAATAGCAGAATTGCTAAATTTCAGACAACACACACTTACACTGGAATGTATCTGCAAATCTGGGAATGGATACTCCTATTATCTATGACACATAGGCCCAAATTTAAGCATTTAAATTCTCAACACAGAGATCTTCTTACGTAGGCGACAAACAAATCCACAGCTGCCAAGTTTTATGATTGAGTCAGGAGACAAGCTGTTGAATTTTTTTCCATGATCTCAGTGTCCTCAGACTTTAGAAAGTGAATGGCTGGGAGTTGGAGAAACAATAAGTAGCCAAATAACTAAAATATGAAATACTGAAATTCGACTTTTTAAGAAGTAGGACAGTAACATGAATTCTTTGTACTCTAATTCTGAGATGTGCAGGTAAAAATTATCGGCTTTTATTTTCTTTGTTTTGGGTCCTGAGTGGTTATAGGTGTCCACAGTATAGTGACTATGCTGCGTTTCAGTAGACTGTTGTATGGTATTTTTCACTTGTTCTTCATGGTGAACGCTTTTTCTTGCAAATGCTGCTGATCACTCTGACGATGAAGGAGGAAATCCTGTATTTCAGAGGCTCGCTAGGAAAAAAGTCTCACAAACAGCCACTTCTATATTCCAGGCACTGTAGTGGGGATTTTCACTTTTACTTACTTGAAATGACTCAATTTATGTCAATTCCAAATATGAGTAGTATATTCATTTTCTACTGCTATGGAGCAAATTAAACAAGTTACTACAAATTTGCAGCTTGAAATACCAGGCATTTATTGGCTCACTGTTCTGTGAGTCAGAAGTTTGGTCATGGTGTGACTGAATTTTCTGCTCGGAGTCTTAAGGAGCTAAAATTAAGGTGTCCGTCAGACTGCGTTCTCACCTGGGCCTCGGTCCTTTTCCAAGCAGAATTCAGTTCCCGTGACCACAGAAATGAGGCTACATTCTCTTGCTGGCTGCCCGCAGGGAGCTACATAAAGCTCCCGGAGACCTCCTGCATTTTTGCCATATGGCACCTTCCATCTTCGAAACCAGCAGTGGGGTATCTCCCTTGTGTGCAACACTCCTCACACTTGAGATCTCTCCGGGAAGGTCCCAGTCCCTTCTACAGACTCACCTCAGTAGGTCAGAGTATCTATGATAATCTCCCTATTTTCAAGACCACTCATTTGAGATCTTAATTACATCTGCGACATCCCTTCACAGAAGCACTTAGGTTAATGTTTGACTGAGTAATTGGCAGAAGAGATGGGACATCTTGGGGACAATCTTAGAATCCTGCTTATCACTCTCACAAGTATGTAACCAAAGTGTCATCTAGTCTCGATGCGCATCTGGAGGTTTGACTGGGGAAGAATGTACTCCTAAGCTGACTAAGGTTGTTAGAATTCATTTCCTTGTGGTTTGTGTATGACTGAAGACTTTGGATTTTTGTTGGCTGTTGGCTGGGTGCCACACACCAGTGTTAGAGGCTGCCCGTCGCTCCTGCCACGGGCCTTCTCCATGGGCAATTTACAGCCTGTTTGCTTCCTGAAGGCCAGTAGGAGCACACCTTTCTGGAGTCTACTAAAAGAGTCTTCTGTGATGTAATCTCATCATGGGAGTGACATTACCTTTCCTGTATTCATTGGGTTAGGAGCAAGTTAAGGTTTTTATCTCATACTTAAGGGGAGAGAATTATGAAAGAGTGTGACTCACTGAGCGTCACATTATGGTATGTTTGCCAGAAAGGTCTGCACTCAGAGTGACTGTGGAGGAAGTTCAAATCAAAGTGGGTTTCAGGTTTTTTTTCAGTTCAGTGAACAGGGCCTAGGGGTTGGGGGACAACTTAGTGTATACTGAGTATACAGTAGTTGCCATTAGACTGTCAATCTAAATGGATAAAAAGATGTCCTGTCTTCGGGTTTCAGATCTTATGTCAAATTCTATGGGTTTGAATCCCAGCTCAGCCATGGATCAACGGTACAGCTTTCTGCGTCTCAGTTTCCTTCTCTGGAAAATGAAGATGATAGTATCCTCCTTAAAGGTCATTATGAGGATTAAGAAGACACAATTTAAAATGGAAACTGGTATATAGTAAGTGCTCAGTAAGCATTAGACATTATTTTATATTCCTCAGTTCCATCTTGGTGACCTATAGTGCATCCGTCACTCATAAATTAATCCAAATTCTTAGTTCCGTGTACTTTTTGTGATATGAAGACTGTGGTTCACCCCGTCCACTCTCCTCAACTTGAAGAGCTCCTCCGTATTTCTTTTCATGGATCTGATGAGGCAGTCACATTTATTCTCTGTTCACATGTTAGTTTGCTGATTATATGTTAGCAAACATTTTTCATTTCCAAACTATTAATAAGTCTCTTGAGGAAAGGGAATCTTAATGTAAATTTAATTTAACATATTTTAATTAATGTGATTTTTAGTTGACATTGAGTGGTAGACTACAGGTGAAGGCTGATATAATCTAGTGAGCGTTGGTAGTTAAAAAACAAACTATATATATAGTGTGCAGTGGTGGGTGTCAAGCTGCGTGTGGGGGTCTCATTGATCACATAGCCAAACGTCCTGGGAATTTACACAGTCTGTTTATTGGGGGGAACCTGACTCAAATTTACTGAATTAAACTGAGTTGCATCAATTCTGTGCTCAGCTCTATACCAAAGTCTCTACAGGAACAAAAATGAGATAAGCCTCCTTTCCTATTCCGGGGCTTATAGTGTTGCTAAGGAAACAAAGCTCATACATATTGGACAGACGTAATGTAAGATTGCACGGGATTTCATTAACATTAGGTAAATGAGTGTATGGGTATGAGTGATATAGGATCTCAAAGGAGGGAGGATGGACCCTGGAGAGCTTCCTACAGAGGCTGGAGATCGGTTTGGATGACACGTAGAATGAGAGGTTATCATTGCTCTTATTTCTTTACAGCAGACTTTAGAGGAAGGGGATCAGACAAGATATCCATTTGAAACGTGGAAAACAAAATGCCAAGATATGAAGTGACTTGCTCAATGTCATCCTGCGAAGTGTTAACATCGAATCCTGTTGTCTAGCTTTTTTTGTTTGTTTGTTTGAAGTAGAAAACCCTACCATTAATTTTTCCAATATTTCACAACTTAAAAAAGAGTGGGGAGTCGTACCTGTAATTGCAAGTAAACACCAGAGACAACAAAACAGGGTATTAATTTCTAATATAATTAAAAGATGTCACAAAGTACAAAATGGTTCATTTTGTCTCACAGTTATGTAAGTTGAAAACATACATTTGGGTCCACACTTTCTTTAGATTCCCAGAACAAATCTTTGAATAGAAAGCATGGTTTATAGCTAGCTATATTCTATGTAGTAACCTATCTACAAAGTAATATTTCACTGTGTATAATGAGAGAATTTATTTTAAGTGGCTATTTATAAATTTCATTAAATTGCATTAAATCATAGAGGCAATATTATTAGTTGAGAAAGCTAGTAATTGAATGTTATTATCCAATTGTTTATGACCTTATCATTTTTCAGAGTCTCCCAGAAACCAATTTTCTTCAGTGAGCTTTTGGTGTAAGTAGAAAGATAGTTAGAAATTCTTAGAAGCTGAAGTCTACTTCTTCCAGCCATAAATTCTTTGTCTAGTAAATACAAGTTCATCTCATGCTCGTAAAGCAGGGCACTGCACTTCCTCTCAGCTAGTTTAGTACATCTTAAATGTGTTTCCTTTTTAACCGAAAAAAGAAATGTGCTCTTAAATTCTCTCTGAACTCCTGAAGGTCCTAGTGAGCACTGCCTACAGAGAATCCATTCCAGTAGATAGCCCAGGGATCGATATTGATAGTGACATTGAACAAATGGGTTAGATCTTCCCTTTCAAACACTCAAGGCTACAAGTAATGCAATCTCAAGGAAACAGATGAAGAAAAATAGGTGTGGGGGTGGGGAATCAAGGCTTACGTCTTACTGCACCAGAAAATAAACTAATTGTCATTTGAAACCTCTATTTTCAAGTCAAACAGGACAGGGGGATAGGGCCTCCCACATTCACTTTAAAATAGCTAGAACTTGAGGATTGCCAGCATTTTGTTTGTTTTGGGGCAGGCTGTGTGCTAAGGACATTTGGCTAAGGAGGCAGGTGGGGTTAAATTCAGTTCTCACCCGCCTTGCGAATCTATGTGCCTTCATGAGAATATATCTGCTTGGATGAAGGTGACATCCTTCTAGTAGGTGGACCCACTAAAGGCCACCCCGTCGGTATGGAAAGCAAATGTATTGATTGTTAATTAATTAACTGGAGAATCTTGAACCACTGGGATGAATGTCTTCACGTTGCTTATTCTACTTAAAAGTGTGGGCCTTCCTTTCTCTATGTAAAGACCATGTGAAAAAGAACATTTTCAACTTATAAAGACAACTCTCAACTCTCTTCGACAGAGAAGAGAAAATATTCCAGCTTCATAAAAGCCTATTGTTTGTTAATTCTACCTTTCTGTCATGACACTTAAGAGAAAATATTTAACTCCAAGATAAGTTATAATGTCCAACAGTCCCTTACATGAATTCTTATCACTGGCAAAACGGTTCTATGGTGTGACTCCCAGACACAGGTTGTATTTCTATAGTTGACATTTTACCTCAAACTAGGAAAGCTCTCTTTTATCTTCTCTGTCCTTCAAAATTCCCCTTCCCCCATGCTTCAAAGCTCAGGACAAGACCTACCTTTTCCAAAACCATTTCATTTTTTTTCGCTTCTATGCTATCTGTTCGTTTCCATAACATCCAATTGGGTTGACAGAGTGGTAGAGTCCAGGCTGTAGCAAAAGACCTCATAACACCTGAGCAGAGTGGCTTGGGCGTGGTGGAGGTGGAGCAAAAGCTTCAGTAGGAAGAGAGATTTGGAGAGGAGGCAAAGGTGGTGGCAGTAATGGCCTAGGGCAATACCATGGAGTTGAGAGAAGGGGCGTTCATCATAAAGAACAGCACCACTTCTGTCTTTACACTCCCAGTAGAGCCTACCGCCATTAGCATGTCCGTGGGCCAACATGGAGAGCACTTGATCCCTCTGCTACCGCCTGGGGAAAGAAAGGAAATCTGGGTAGCTGGGGGGATAGCTTTCATCTAATGAGACTGCACAGAGCATCTACTATTTTAAAATTCTGTTACTCAACACCCCTTGATTGTCCTGCTTGGGCTAATGAAGGGGGAAACATAGCATGTACAACCACCACCAGGTCCAAACTGACTTTGTGCAACTCTGCTACTTCCTGACGCCGTATCCTGCTTTATTTTACTGTGTATTTACTTCCTTCCCCATCTTCATACTGCCTTTTTTCTAGCATATTATTTCTTTTCCCTGATATTAGAATTAGTCTTTGAGTATAAGAATAAAGAGGTCAAGTAGTCCTTACAAGCATAGGAGTAAGTATATGGCCGAGAGCCTAATAGATCGAAGCACACCAAATTAACCTATCCTCTCTCTGAAATAGGCACATGGGTTTTTTCTGAAGTCTTTGTTCATACTAGTCTATCTCCCTTAATCTATTTTCTCACTTTCTTCACCTATAAAAAACCAAACCCATCCTTTAATATTTAGGTCAAATGCTAATTCTTGAAGTATTTCCTAAAGTATGATTTTTTTTAAATTTCCTTTTGGAATACATCTTCCAGATTTCGAGGCAACTTGAGGCAGAATGAAGCAGGAAGGCCGAGTGGGTGAGAGTCAGCATGCCAGTGTTCCTGGACCGAAAGTAGGGGTTAGAGGTTGGAGCGATACAAAAACCACCTCCAGCATGTTAAAGCTAAGAATGTGGAGCAAGTGGGAAAGCCAGTCAGGATCCAAAACCTGTCGCCCAAATTTTGAATACAATTAGGGCATTGAAGCCAATGTACAGAATCAGTGGATGGTCTGGGTGTAAACATGGAACAAAGCGTGTTAGATGGTTTTTTGAAGTTCACATCTACCTCTAGACGAATCTTTCTTGCTTCCAGAGAGTTAGTGCTCGTGAGGTAGCCTTAGTTTGTACTTCTCTTGTAATACTTACCATGCTATACTTTGAAATGCTCAGCCCCCTTAATATCCTGTAAGCATCTATTTTCTTAAATATTGTTACTTTTTAAAATGTTTATTTATTTGGGGAGGAGGGACTGAGAGAGAGAAGGAGACAGAACCCAAAGCAGGCTCCACACATTCAGCGCAAAGCCCAATGTGGGCCTGAACTCATGAACTGTGAGTTGGATGTTCAACCCACTGAGCTGCCCAGGCACCTGCGCCCCTCCCCCACTCCTATAAGTTTCTTGAAGGTAGACACTGTGGTTTGCTCTTATTCACCTCACCTGCATTGTCTAGTGTAGTGCCTTTTACATGGGGGATGTCAACAAGTTACTTTTGAATTGTAGTGTTGAAGCTGAGTTGAATTAGTGGAAACTACTAAGAATTTAATCATACAAATCTGTTGAGGTTACAGACTTCTGGGACATCCAGTGGGAAATATCCAGCAATCAGTTGGAGTTGAAAGACCCAATGTTCAGCAAGAATGGATGAATGAACAGATATATTTGGGTAATTTCCATATCAAAGTGAAAGCCAAAGAAGTATGTGTAGAGATAAAAAAAGCTCTAAGTTGGGGCACCTGAGTGGCTCAGTCGGTGGAGTGTCCAGCTTCGGCTCAGGTCATGATCTCACGGTTCATGGGTTCGAGTCCCACATCAGGCTCTGTGCTAACCGCTAGCTCAGAGCCTGGAGCCTGTCTTCAGATTCTGTGCCTCCCTCTCTCTCTGACCCTCCCCTGCTCGCGCTGTCTCTCTCTGTCTCTCAAAAACTGAATTTAAAAAAAAGACATAAAAATTTTTTTTTGAAAAAAGCTCTAAGTTGAGGAGGAAACAAATTCATTTCTTCAATCAGTACTTATTAATTATTTAGATGTTCCAGTTAGCTATGCATGATTATACAAATATACTTAAAGGAATATGAAATAGTCTCTCTAATCAAAGATCTCAGTCTTCCAATAGTGGTGACAGATTTGTAAGGAGATGGTCATAATATATATTAAGCAGAGAAAGAATAGTCAAGAAAGTGGATGTGACTAGCAATGGCAAGAAATGCTTTAAAAAATGGAGACAAAAGGAAGACAATTTTATTTGCCAGTAATGAGATCACTGATCATCTTTGAAAATTCTGTTTCAGAGCAGACATGAGGCAAATCCGCATGTTTGTCACACTGGTTATATGATGACATGGAAAATACATATACATTTTGTAAAATCTTGCATTATTATTTGGTGCAACACCTGCTAGGAAAATTCATATATCTCCATGTTTCTTTTTCTTCCCATTTCTTTTTTCAGCCAAGTGTGATACTTTGAATAATCTAAATGTTCTCTTTGATATTCATTTATAAAGATGGGATTTTAATGGTCATGTTGGTCCAAATCCTAGGGCTCCAGAATCATATATGAGTGAATTGTTTACAGCAAGAGTGGTGGCAAACAAACAAACAAACAAAAAGTGTACTGAGTAATCTACAAAGTCCGATTTTATTCTCTTATAATAAAGTACTTTTCATCTTCAATATAGTTCAAAAATATTTTTTTAATGTTCACTTATTTTTGAGAGAGACCGAAAGACAGAGTGCAAGCAGGGGAGGGGCAGAGAGAAAGGAGACTCAGAATCTGAAGCAGGCTCCAGGCTCTGAGCTGTCAGCACAGAGCCCGATACCGGGCTCAATCTCATGAGATCATGACCTGAGCCGAAGTCGGACGCTTAACCTCCTGAGCCACCCAGGCGCCCCTCGTCTTCAATATACTTTTAGCCATCTAGAGAAGATTATTCAGGAAGATCATGTCAAGACGGTCACCAGATTTAAAGATTTGGATTAAATATTGATTGTCCATTTTCCTCACTGAGGTTTTGTTCCAGTGTTACGTGAGCCACTGCTGGTAGCTTACAGTTTCACCTTATTTGAAATTAAAAGGAAGTTCTTTTCAGCTGAAACAAATTCTACGACAACTCACCAGGAAAAAAAAAAAAAAGCCTTCCCCAATGTGGAACCCACATGCAAAAAAGATTGCAACATATTGAGGAAACTACAATGAAGCAGTTATAGAGACTTACCACTGGCCGTGTGTTACAAAAAGACTATGCCTCCATGTGGATGTGAAAGAGGCGGGTACACAACACAGGCCCTGCAAATGTGAGTTCAAGTCTAAGCTGTTTTATGGTCTGTATATGAGTGAATAGACGAGTCAGTTTAAAAGTATCATTTGTCAATGGTTATTCATTTTCTTGACAGATCAATTACAGATACAAGTGAGAGGACTATCTCTGTGGCCTTAATGGAAATAGCCTCAGAAGAATCTGAGACCAAATGCCTTCCTTGGGTGAAGGGGGAAATTATGTTGTTTATTTTTCCAAAGCGTCTTGATCTGGATTCTAGTCAAGGTACACTGAAAAATTAATGGTGAGAGGTCACATTAATAGTGAAAAATTAATGGATATCTATATCTATATTATATCTCACACCTTTTTTATCTATTCATCTATCAATGAACAGTTGGTCTGCTTCTATAGTTTGGCTATTATAAATAATGCTGCAATAAACACAGGGGTGCATATATTCCTTCAAATTAATGTTTTTATATTCTTTGGGTAAATACCCAGTAGTGCATTAACTGGATCTTAGGGTAGTTCATTTTAACTTTCTGAGGAATCTCCATGCTCTCTTCCACAGTGGCTGCACCAGTGTGCATTCCTCCCAACAGTGCATGAGGAGTCCTTCTCCACATTCTCACCAACACTTGTTTCTTGAGTGTTCGATTTTAGGCATTCTGATAGATGTGAACTGACATCTCATATGATTTTGATTTGCATTTTCTTGATGAATAATGTTGAGCATCTTTTCATGGTCTGTTGGCCATCTGGATGTCTTCTTTTGAGAAATGTCTTCATGTCTTCTGCCCATTTTTTAATTGGATTGTTTGGTTTTGGGGTGTTGAGTTTTCTAAGCTCTTTTTATATTTTGTGTGTTTTTTTCCTTTGAGAGAGAGAGAGAGAGAGAGAGAGAGAGAGAACCAGTGGGGTGGAGGAGAGGCAGACAGAGAGGGAGAGGGAGAGAGAGAGAATCTTAAGTAAGCTCCACACCCAAGCTCCATCTCCCGACCCTGGGATCATGACCTAAGCCGAAATCAAGAGTCAAATGCTTAACTGACTGAGCCATCCAGGTGTTCTTCATTTATTTTGCACACTAACACTTTATTGGATATTCATTTGCAAATCTTCTCCCATTGAGTCGGTTGTCTTTTAATTTTGTTGGTTGTTTCTTTTGCTTTGCAGAAACCTTTTATTTTGATATAGTCCCCATCATTTAATTTTGCTTTTATTTCCCTTGCCTCTGGAGACATATCTAGAAAGATGTTGCTACAGCCAAGGTCAGAGAAATTACTGCCTGTCCTCTCTTCCAGGGTTTTTATGATTTCAAGTGTCACATTGAGGTCCTTAACCTATTTTGAGTTTATTTTTGTGTATAGTGTAAGAAAGTGGTCCAGTTTCCTTCTTTTCTATGGAGCTGTCCAGTTTTCCCAACATGATTTAGTAAAAAGACTGTTTTTTCCTGTTGCATATTCTTGCTTCCTTTATTAAAGATTAATTGATCATGTAATTGTGGGTTTATTTCTGGGCTTTCTATTCAGTTCTAGTGTTCTATGTGGCTATTTTTGTGCCAGCACCATATTGTTTTGATAACTACAGCTTTGTAAAATAACTTGAAGTCTGGAATTGTGATACCTCCAGTTTTGTTTTTCTTTTTCAAGATTGC
Organism: Suricata suricatta; assembly: GCF_006229205.1. Taxonomy (NCBI): domain Eukaryota; kingdom Metazoa; phylum Chordata; class Mammalia; order Carnivora; family Herpestidae; genus Suricata; species Suricata suricatta. The sequence goes on from NC_043709.1 coordinate 90,314,248, forward strand.
TTTGGGTCTTTTGTGGCTCCATACAAATTTTAGGATTGTTTGTTCTAGTTCTGTGAAAAATGCTGTTGGTTATTTTGATAGGGATCACATTAAATCTGTAGATTGCCTTGGGTAGTATAGACATTTTAACAATGTTTGCTCTTCCAATCCCAAAGCATGGAATGAAGGGGTGCCTGAGTGGCTCAGTCGGTTAAGCGTCCAGCTTTGGCTCAGGTCATGATCTCATGGTTCGTGGGTCCAAGTCCCAAGTCAGGCTCTGTGCTGACAGCTCAGAGCCTGGAGCCTGCTTCAGATTCTGTATCTCCCTCTCTTTCTGACCCTCCCCTGCTCATGCTGTCTCTCTCTGTCTCTCAAAAATAAAAATTAAAAACATTTACAAAAGCATGGAATGTCTATTTCTTTGTGTCACCTTCAATTTCTTTAACAAAGTTTTATAGCTTTCAGAATACAGGTCTTTAGCTTCTCTGTTATGTTTATTCCTAGGTATTTTATTATTTTTTGGTGCAATTATAAACAGAATTTTTTTCTTAATTTCTCTTTCTGCTGCTTCCTTATTAGCATATAGAAATTGCTAGCAGCATTTCTTAATGAAAGTCCCACTGACTCCATTTTATTTGAATTTGAGCCTTAAACGCTTAGCAGGATATTTTAACCAGGAAAAATAATATACCATGTGATTTCACAAGCATATATTGACTAATTTAGTGCTCATAAATGAGGTTAATAGTGAGATAAACCAAATTCAAATCTTTATTAGTTAAGGTACTCATTTAACATGTGGAATGACCCCTCTTTGGTGCGTATTATTCTAGGTGCTGGGAATAGAGCTATGAGGACGTGTGAAGGATCTGGAATTTTATTCCACTTTCAAAATAATAAGCTAGCTTTTCTCTGTGTTATGTTGCTGGCAGAAGACAGAGACTCTCGAGTTAGAGGCACAGGACTTTATTACTCACAGTAAAGCAGGAAGCCTGAGCTCTTCATGTTTGCTTCTGTCAAACTCTCACTGCCCCCAAAGGCCACAGGATGACAATGAGAGAAATTCATGAGTGTGTACACACCAATTGGATTACATTACAGGGGGAGGAACATTGTGCTAGGAGTATTTATCAATTTCAGAATGAATAGTAATAAGCCTGTTCTTTGGCTTATTACCAAAGAAAGTTACTTCTTCCCTGCAAAGTTGCCTGCTACTTTGTAACCCTGAAAAATGGCCCAGTCCCCAGACTGAGGACTTTGTATTCTTGTCATATCTAGCAAGACTGTGTAGAGACTCCTGGGGTTCACTAGCAGATTGCCTCTCCTAACAGAAGCCCTAGATCTTTGCCCTTATGGAGCTTACATTCTAAAGTTAGGATTCTTACTGGTTTAAGGAATTTCATCCTAGGCTGTTTTACTCCTGAACTACTGTCAACACTTCCTTGAAGCCTATACTGGTCTCTTCCTCATTTTTAGGTTTTACACACCCTGTCGCTCCACTTTCCATTGTTGTTTACATCTTAAGTCTCATGCATTTTTCAGGTTTTGCCTATAACCCAGGAGCCACACTGCTGTCATAAAGACTGGAGTGAATTCCTCAAGGGATCCCCAGGCAATTTCTCAAAGCCTCACTACTTATTAAAAGTATCTCTCTTGCCTCAAGCAATTGTCCCATTTGGCCTGAAGACTCAGGTCAGTCGGAGTTTTGCCCAGGCCATGATTTGACCTGGGTCACCCTGAGCTGGGCCTCACAACTGTGGGGCTCTGTACCTGGACCGTCCAGCTAGCTGTTCCCTATTTGTGGTGGGAGAGGACTGCCTGTTCTCTGCCCCTTTTTATCTTCCCATCCTCAGCTCGGATTCTTCGCATCATGATTGTGAGCTGAAATTTTGTTCTGAGTCATGATCAGTATTAGAAAGAAGGGGTTGTTTGTCTAATCAGGGCTCTCCTCTGAAGAATCTGAAGCGTCTACGCCTACTTTCACAAAGAACTGGAAAGAACTGTAGGTGCATCTGGGCTCTCCCAAAATGGAGCCCGTGTTATGGGCCAGCAACAACAGTGCTGAGGAATAGAAAAGAAATGTGGTTCTTCCAAGAAAGGGGGACTTGACAATCCCCGTAGAGGGTTTGTTCTGTATCCTCAAATAAGAGGATGTCATATAAAAGCAGAGGAATATTTTGCACTATCTGTAAAATCCAGGTATGTTTATTCTGGCAAAGCACTTCCTCCGAATGCTCTTCTACATAGCTTTGGGCACAGCAGTCGTGTTACCATCAGTACACTGTGGTCCTGGTGGTGACAAGTATGATTAGGGAGAAAATAGAAGTCTAAGAGACTGTGGCTGTGCGGGCAGGCCCGAGTTGTGTGTTTAAGTCGGCAACAGTTAATGTATGTGTATGAGACTGTGTGTGAGTCGTCATTTAGATGCGGTTGTGTATTGTAAGTATATCTATGTGTACGCCCTTATGTATGACTGAACTAACTAGCTCGTAGTGTGTTAGGTCCAAGATATTATCATGGTTTTAGAAAACTGAAGTTGTTTCCTTTCCAGTTTCATTATGTCATATTGAGATGCACCTCTGGGGGCTCAGTCAGTGAAGCATCGAACTCTTGATTTTGGTTCAGGTCAAGATTTCACAGTTTTGTGAATTCTGACTCTGCAGAGCCTGCTTGGGATTCTCTGTCTCTCTCTGTCTCTGTCTTTGTCTCTCTCTCTGTCTGCCCCTCCTCAGCTCGCACTCTGTCTCAAAACAAATAAACTTAAATGAAAAAAAGAAAAAAAAGAAACACATGTTCTGTGTGGGAAAGGAAAAAAATGTATAAGCAAGGGAATTTGTATGTAAAAGCTACACAACGGTTGAAAGAGACTTAAAATCTGTGACTAAATGACAGAAGGAAATGACATTTCAAATACAATGTCCTTGTCAGGATATATTAGAGAAAATTTATGTCATGGACAAGCCAAAGAAGGAGGTGTTTGGATGCCACTTACAGCTGGTAAAAAAACGTACGTGGAAATGTATTTAAGTGTGAGGGGAAAAGAGAACAGACTAGAGAGAGAGAATACCAATATAAAAAAAATGTTTAGCCATATGTACTGGTTTTAAATTCATCACGTTGGATTCTCAGTGATGGATCTGTGCTGACATAGTGTCCAGGATTTCCAAGCAAGTGCTCTATTCACTTTGGATTGAAATCATTATTCCAGATTGGAGCCAAGAGCTTACCTCTGGCATGGCGGCGGAGCTGTGAGCACAGTGGAGTGCAGGGGTGTAAGCCGGTCAGGCAAATGTCTGTCTGGTTTCAGAATAAAAAGGAAAAGCTATGGAGCCCCCATGAAGAAGATGATGTAATCAGAATTGCACATATTGGCTTAACAGATAGTTTCAACACAGAATTTCTAGCAAAGTCCCTAAGTGCTATAACGAGTTGATTAAATTAAGGAATTAAAAATGTTTCATAAAGTTGTAGGATGAGCATACAGTTTTTAAAAAAAATATTACCTTCCACAGATGCCTGATTCTTAAGAAATTGCCCTTCTTTTTTGAAAAGAAGCCACCTCTTGGATTCATTCAAGCCACTGCCCCGCCCACTGGCTACCACCGACTGCTCCGGGATGTGGCCGAGATGATGGCTTGCGACCGAGTCGACTTTGGACCGCTGGTTGGAGGAGCTCCCGCCCTGAAACCAGATAAATTCGAGAGGGATCAGAGAACTATGAGTCATGTTTGGCATACACCAAAAAGTGCTGCTGAAAAGGTGGGCTTTGGAGGCCAAGAAATGAAGCTTAAGTGAGAGTCCAGCACGGGATTATTTGAATAATGTACACGGAACTCAAGTAAGCTGTTGATATTTACTTGATTGATGAACTCACTGATTAAATCTTCCCTAAGTATTTCCCATCCCTCATGAATTGTGAAGGCTAAAACTGGATTTGGTATGTTGATGTCATTATCTTATAGGTATTCCAACACTGAGCAATCAAGTAAGTAACTTTTGTTGGTAAAACATAAAACTTTTCTAGGCGGTGAGAATAAAAAAGAATATCAGAAATGACCCTGTTATTAAGGGCTTATGCCTTGGGAGACAAGATATAGCCATAAAAGGAGAAATAATAATGCAAGATAGCACCCGATTCGTTCTGAACATATTTGTTTCCTCCCTCTCCAGAAATTTCAGAGGCAAACTTTCCCCGTTGGGGCTCCTTTCTCTTTTCCTTGATCCCTCTTCAATCATCCTTTTACCGTCATCCTCAACACAAAGGAGTTGGAAATTTTAGATCATTTATAAGTTCTCAGCGTCACTTAATTTGAGAAACAGCAAATTCAGTAGTCGAGGAGGAGGAGCAAATGCGGCAGTAGCTGTGCGGGGGTGGGGGTGGTAGTTACTGAGCTTCTTACAGAAGGAGCGGGGCTCAGATAACAGAAACATGTGGAATGGACATCGCAGAATGGGGAAGAGCCAGAGCAGCCCTTGTTTGAGGAAAGAATGAGCAGACATGTTTTGCTGAAATAAGTAGGGTAAGGTACTCTGGGAAAGAAAAGAAAATGTTGGATAGATATGGGGCAGTAAAAGATTGTGAAGGATCTTTCTTTAATATAGACTTATTTAAACTGTAAGCAATGAAAAGTTAATGCAAATTGCTGCATATGTGTGTAATGTATTCAAAGCAGGTATTAAGAATTCTGAATTGGGGCGCCTAGGTGGCTCAGTCGGTTAAGTGTCCAACTTCAACTCACGTCATGATCTCGCAGTTCGTGAGTTCAAGCCCCCCATCGGGCTCCGTGCTGACAGCTCAGAGCCTGGAACCTGCTTCAGATTCTGTGTCTGTGTCTCCCTTTGTATCCAACCCTCCTCTGCTCACACTCTGTCTCTGTCTCTGTCTCTCAAAAATAAACATTAAAAAAATTCCAAAATATTCTGAATGATATATAGAGGGGATTAAAGATGGGAGGAGCTAAGAGGTGGACAGATTATACAGTGGCCTTAACAAGAGCTAGAAATGAATTAAATACTCATCTTATTCAACTTCTTCCTTTTCTGATAATGTGTGTGTACGTGTGTGTGTTTGGGTGGAGGATGAGAAAGTTTGGCACAGACGTTTTCTCAGATCACAAGTTAATCAATAGCAGAAACAATCTGGAACTCAAGTATCCTCACTCACAATAATGGGCTATTTATTATTAAGAGTCTATTACAACATATGGAGCTAACAAATAAAGGCCCAAACTGCTATTTGAAATTGAGATGAAACAGACATTTGAGAGGAAGTATAAAGTAAGAACCAGTGAAGTCGTGACTGGATAGTGTATTCATTTGCCACTGCTGCTCTAACAAGCTACCATAAACTTGATGATCTGAACAATACAAATGTAAAAAACAAAACAAAACAATACAAATTTATTGTCTTACCATTCTGAAAGGTCAGAGGTCCAAAGTGGGTTCCACTGGCTAAAATCAAGGGGTTGACAGGGCTGCATTCCTTTAGGAGGCTCTATGGGAGGATCTGTTTCCTGTATTTTCCCGCTTCTAGAGGTCACCCCCTCTCGACTTGTGGCTGGTTTCCATCTTCCAAGCCAGACATGATCTATCAAGTCTTTCACAGCCGTGTCACTCCACCACTGACGCTTTCATCTCCCTCATCTATACTTAGGATTAAAGTTGGGCTCACCCATACAAACAGGATCATTTCCTTATATTAAGGTCAGCTGATTAGCAAGCTTAATTCCACTTGCAACCTAAATTCTCCCTGGCCATGTAACATAACATACTATACCAGCATCTCTTTGGAGGAAGGAGCTGTCATTATTCTGCCTACTATATATAGTTTATATGGAGGTAAAATAATTCAAGGACAATTCCAAGGTTTTGAACTTGGAAAAATGTTAAGAAAATGATACCTATATCAGAAATAAGGCAGTTGAGTGGGAAACTGATATGTGGACAAATCATCTTGAGAAATGTTGTTTCAATTAATGTAATATGCAAATGAAATTTCCCAACAGGCTTTATTGAGAATTTTTATCAGTATTAGAAAAGTTGCTATTTTACTACCACCAGCTGTTACTATGGTAAGACCTTTTCCATGTTTTTAATTTTTCAATTCAGTATATTCAATCATTTTTGCAGTAACACTTCAATATAAAGTATATGTGAATGTTTGAGATGCACCATAAAAACTCATATTATGATTAATATGTCTTACTGTTCCAGAATTTAGTTATTTTACCTTTCAAATAATTTTCCCATGCACAGTTTGATATTATATATAAAAAACTAGGGGAGCCTGGGGGGCTCAGTCGGTTAAGTGTCTGACTTCAGTTCAGGTCATGATCTCGCAGTCTGTGGGTTCAAGCCCTGTGTCAGGCTCTGTGCTGACAGCTGGCTCAGAGCCTGGAGCCTGCTCAGATTCTGTGTCTCCCTCTCTCTCTGCCCCTCCCCTGCTTGCTCTCTGCTCTGTCTCTCAAAATAAGATAAAGACGTTAAAAAAAAACATTTAAAAAAACCTAAAAACAAGGCTCTAATGTATTTCTCATAGACCTAGTGTTTTAATGGAGTTCTTTTTTTCATTTTTTTAATGTTTATTTATTTTTGAGACAAAGAGAGACAGAGTGTGAACAAGGGAGGGGCAGAGAGAGACACACAGAATCCGAAACAGGCTCCAGGCCTGAGCTGTCAGCACAGAGCCCGTCGTGGGGCTCGAACCCACAAACTGTGAGATCATGACCTGAGCTGAAGTTGGATGCTTAACTGACTGAGCCACCCAGCCACCCTTTTAATGGAGGTCTATGTAAGTTCAGATGAAAATCCTTCTCCATAGCAGATACAATATTCAAAGTCCAGAGCAGTTGGCAAGGAGTCAAAACATTTCTAGATCATTGCACATATCACTAACAGGTACAATTGTGAATTATTCCAAACAACATTGCAGAACCAATGCCAAGATCTTATCATTTTGAGACATTTATCTCCCCAAATTTTTGCTTTATAAGTTTATTAGGTGATTGATCAAAGCAATGCTAGTAGGGAAAAAGAATAAATAGTAAGACAACAAGACCTATATGGCATCATAATTAAAAGGGCATTGTATTAACACAAGAAAAGACAAATAGATCAAGGAGGAAGAATCAATAATCCAGAAACAGACAAAAATCTACATAGGGAACTTAGTGTATAACAGTTCTTAATCAGGAAAGAAGAAAAGGGTTCTAAATTGGTGGCCATTAAAGGAAGAGAAAGAAGTATCTCTCTATTTCACACAATACAAAAAATAAATTTCAGGTGCTTAAGGTTCATATATGTCAAGTGAAATCTTAAAATATTTTTAAAAATATATATAGCAAAATATATTCATGTCCCTAAAAGTACCAGCCATAAGGAAATGGATTGTTAAATTTAATGATATAAAAATTTAGGAGCTGCATTGACAAACATTATTTAAGAACTTAAAACGCAAACCAAAATTGGAAAAGATTTTTAACATAGATCTGACTAATACAGAGGTATAATCTGGAATATATGAAGAGCCCCTGCAAATCAGTAAGCATAAGATAAATAGCCCCATAAGAAAATATGCAATGGATAGGGCAAAAATTTAGAAACAACATCCAAAAGCTAACAAATGCAGAGATGTTCAATCACACCCAAATTGAAGAAAAAATTAAAATACAATAAGACATTATTTTACCACCATCACACTGGCAAAAACTTGAAATGATTGACAATACTGAGTGATGGCTGGACAGGGGGCGGGGAGCAATTAGTATTCTCAAATTCTGTCAGCAAGGATGACAATTGGTACAAATGCTTTGGAAATTAACTCGACTTTACTTCAAGTGATCATAATCCTTAACCAAGAAACTGTCAACATCCAATATATATTTCTAGATAAACATTTGTAAACATGCCCATAGAGGCATGTTTAAGTAATGTTTGTTTCAGAATTTTTTATAGTAGCAAAAGTTTGGAAATCATTTGAAAGTTCATCACTAGAACAATGGATAAAATAATTGTGCTATCTTAACACAGTGGAAGACTCTACAAAATTTGAATGGATGATATAAGTCTACATATGTACACATCGATACAGTTATACATTTTAAACACCAAGCTAAGTGTAAACACTTGAAACCTTGTTTTATTATACCATTTATATAAAATGTCCAAACTATTCAAAACAGATAGATGTCTTATTTATGGATCTAAACATAAGTAGTAAAAGGATCAAATATGTGCGGGAATGATGCACACCAATTTTAAGACGGTGGTTCTTTCTAGGCAAGGCGGCAAATGTGAAGATCAGGGACTTCAACTTACTTTGTAACCTTTTTTTCTTTCATAAAAAAAATGTTGGTGCAAAAATGGCCACAACATGTTTTGAAATCTTGAAGGTATGTTTATGGGCCTACTACATATGTGTGTAATATGCAGAGTTTTTTTCATCCTATATATTTTCTAAAAGTTTTTTTTTAATGTTTTTATTTCTTTGTGAAAGAGATAGAGCATGAGTGGGGGAAGGGCAGAGAGAAAGGGAGACACAGAATCTGAAGCAGGCTCCAGGCTCTGAGCTGTCAGCACAGAGCCGGACATGGGCTTGAACTCATGGACCGCGAGATCATGACCTGAGCCAAATTCAGACACCCAACCGACTGAGTCAACCAGAAGCCCCTCTAACACTTTTACTGAAATATAATTCAAATACCATATACATCTATCAGTTAAAACTATTTAATGATTTTTTAGTGTATTCAGAAAGTTATACAATTATAACTATAATCAGTTCTAGAATATTTTCATCACCGCAACATGAAACCGTGCACCCATTAACAGTCACTCCTCACTTCCTCCAAGCCCTCCATTGCCCAAGGCATCTACAATGTAGATGGATGTAGCATATAGCAGTACTTCATTTCTCTTTATGGCCAAATAATATTCCATTGTTTGGGCATATCATATTTTATGTATTTATTCATCTGTTGATGGACATTTACATTGTTTCCACTTTTGACCACTGTGAGTACTGCTGCCATGAACATTTGTGGGCAAGTTCTTATTCACATGATCTAGGAATGGAATGGCAAGATCATATGCTAACTCTATATGCAACATTCTGAGGACCTGCCAAATCATTTTTCAGAGGAATTGAATCATTGTACCTTCGCACAAGTAGGATGCATCACATCCTCGCCAACATTTGCTATAGTCTTTTTTTTTTTAATTTTTTTATGCTTTTATTTTATTTTTGAGAGAGAAAGAGAGCAAGAGTGAACACTACCAGGGGTGGGGCAGAGACAGAGGGAGACACAGAATCTGAAGTAGGCTCCAGGCTCTGAGCTGTCAGCACAGAGCCTGACGTGGGACTTGAACTCAAAGACTGTGAGATCATGACCTGAGCTGAAGTCGGATGCTTAACAGACTGAGCCATCCAGGCACCCCATTGTCTTTATTTTTAATTACAGTCATTCTATTGAGTGTGGGCTGGAGCCTGACTGTGGTTCTAATGTCAATTTCCCCTTATGGCTAATGATATTGAGCATCTTTCCATGTGTTTATTATTTCTCTGCCTTTTTGAATGTATGAAATATTTTTAACTCAAAAAACCTTTAAGTAATCCTTGCAAATTAAATCTTGATGTGGAGGCTGATGCCATATGAAGCTTGTTAACATTGAATTGGGTGAGTGCTGAAAAACAGAAGAATGTTTTAAATATTTTTTCAAATGCATATTTGGGACAAAACGCCACAGAACATAAAGCAAGAGCAATGTTCAATGAGTGGTAGAGAGAAAAACTGTTAATGGAATGTTAATGTAATTATATAAAAATATGAAACACCCATTTCACAATTAGAAGAAAGGGGTATATAAGGATTCAACATGATTGATGAGTCATTATCTGGATCCATTTTTAGGCAATAAAATACTAACAAAATAACATTAGAACACAATGAGACAGAGGCTAGTGGGTGCTCTCCCTTGATGATTTAAAATAGATCATAAAATCTGGGACAGAAACTTCTAGTAAAACAGTCTGTTTGGTAAGAATACATTAAGTTAAAAAGCAAATGTTGATCTTTGTTACTGACAGTTGTGATTCAAGTTCATTTAAAAGTTTGATGAGATTTTATGATTAGGTCAAGGATCAGAACAATACATTCTTCTACTCCTTTAATAGGATAAGAGTGCCAGAAAATGATATGATGGTGAAACCCTTATTTAAAAGAGCTGTGAGGGGCGTCTGGGAGGCTCAGTCTGTTAAGAGTCCAACTCTTGGTTTCGGCTCAGGTCATCATGTCACGCTTCTTGAGTTCGAGCCCTGCTCGGGGCTCAGTGCTGACAGCTCAGAGCCTGGAGCCTGCTTCAGATTCTGTGTTTCTCTCTCTCTCTCTCTCTCTCTCTCTCTCTCTCTCTCTCTCTCTGCCACTCCCCTGGTCGCTTGCACTGTCTCCTTCCCTCCCTCCCTCCGTTTCTCTCTCTCTCTCTAAAAAATAAATAAACATTAAAAAAAGAACTGTGAAATCATAGTTGGTATGGATTGGGAGAATTAATCATATCTTCGTTTCCCAAGATACTCTCATTCATTTCAAACACTGAAACCTGTCTAAGAAGAAAGTACATCTTTATTATTGTTGTTATTGTTGTTGTTGTTGTTTTTCATAGTGAGAAAAGAATATTAGAAAGTGTTCATTGTAAGAAAATCTACTTAGTGAGCACATAAAATGATAGACCTCCTTTAGCAGCCATTATGGAAGCAATAAATAATATATCCATATTATAAACATTTGGGCATATTCTAAGTATCATCAATTTAAGTCATGTAATACGTGAAAAAATGAATCATAACTTCCATGAATATAACTAAGGAAGGAAAAGAAAATATTACCAATTTTTCCTTCTTAAGTCCTTTTCTTCCCTTCTCACTAATTTCAATCCTGGTCAAACTTATTTGCAAATTAAAGGAAGAGCCAGCCTCCAGCCTACATGATTTTCAAAGAAGAAAGGGCACATGCAAATCTCCTAGGGCTAGAGCAGGACTCTATATGACTGAGAGGATTACTGGCCATTCATTCACTCACCAAATATTACTGAATTCTACCTACATAGGATCCTTCCAGGAGGAGCATGTGATACAAAAAGGTAGAGAATAAGTAAACACCCTAACAATGCAGGGTAGTAAAGACCAAAGTAAAAGTCTCTGCTGGGTTTTAAGGGGGAATAGTGTACGTGAGGTACCTAAATGGAATTCTAGTCATGAAAGCCTTCTTAGAAAAGGCAATTCTTGAGCTTTGCCCCGAAGAGTGGATTTCAGAGATACAACCAGTGAAGGTTTGCGGAAGCAAATTACACATAGCAACAGGATCACGTGTCCACAGGCCAAAGGGAGAAATGCTCCTAATTCAGTATATTTGAGCTTGCGTGGCAGAGGCTGGGAGGAGAAGACTTTAGCAATAAGGCTGTTCATGAATTGCCTTGTTTGTGTCATGCTAAGGAATTTGATCTTCCTTGTGAAGAGAGCAAGGAGGGACTAAAGGTCTTAAAGCTGGGAGTTAATGTGATTGAGATTTAAAGGTCTAGACCTTAACAGCTTAGGGCTAAAAATAAGATCATAGTTACTTTCAGAAATCAAGTTATGTTGATCGTAATGACAAACATTTATAAACTGTTGCCCGGGTGGCAGCCGCGCTCTTCTTGGTCCATGCAGCCATTTATTCATATGTTTAGCCCAGCTTTCTCTAGTCGGTATCCACAGGGAAGCTCCCATTGCAGCCCTCATGCTGGGCACAGTTGCCTTCTGTTTGCTGCTTTTGCAACTCTAAGAATTAAGTACAACTTCTGTACAAATCCCTATTCTTGTCCCATCCTCTGATCAGGCAGTCGCCTTGAAGAAATCTATATGTGCCAGGGTCAATGTCCATTAAATCAGTTCATATATCTCCTTTATTGGGAGGCAAAAATCTGCTCTCTAGGGTGAGAAATAGGAAACTTCTCCCATTTTAAGCCATCACCTGCTGTCTGATTCTTTGGTTGTGCACATGGGATTTTACTTAGTGGATAGATGATTGACATGGCAAACATGTATCTCCGTTAGGGGAAACACAATTCTCAATTTTTGCTCTCATGATCTTATATCATGATCACAACTTGTAATCTGATCCAACTCCTACGATTAAGTTTGGTTCTGATGTGATTCCTAATTTCTCTCCACTGTGGAACGAGAGAAACATGGTCAAACATGGGTAAAGAATTCTCTGGTTTGGGGCACCTGGGTGGCTCAATTGGTTGGGCATCGGACTTTGTCTTAGGTCATGATCTCACGGTTTGTGGGTTTGAGCCCCATATCGGGCCTTGTGCTGGGGCCTGGAGGCTGGAGCCTGCTTTGGATTCTCTGTCTCCCTCTTTCTCTGTCACTCCCCTGCTCGCTCTCTGTCTCTCTCCCTCTCTCTCAAAAGTAAATATTTTAAAAAGTTTTAGAAAAGAATTTTTTGTTTTAGTAAGGACAAGATATGAGCTTGGCTTTCAAGTCAGATTTTAAGGTGTGGCTCTGTCACTGCACTATGTGACTTTGAGAAGTTAAGTTTCTTAACCTCTCCAAGACAAAGGTTCTTCAGGCATAAATAGTAATATCTACATAGAAATGGTTGTGAGGATAAAATAAGATATGTAAAGTTCTAGAACAGTGTCTGGCATGTAATAAGAAATAAAAAAGAGATTATTATTGTGATTTATAATTCTTTATGATTCTTTGTTTCCTACCAATTGTGTTTCACATTGTTCTGCATTATCTTCTTCCTAATATCAAAGTGTTTATACTACAGTAAACAATTTTCAGTCCTTTCGGCCTCTACAATTGTTTGGAATATCAATTATTTGTATTTGCTTTTTTTCTAATCACGTATGCTTCTAAATTCTGTCTTTGTTGCATAGAACATATCTGATACTACTTGTTAAAATCTGGCAGACTGAATTTTTTCATTGTGACTAGATTTCAAAGTGTTACTTCTTTTGGATAGCTGATTTTTTTCTGCCTTTTCTCTCTTAAAGTAGAATGGAGTTCTTACTCCCTCAACATAATTTCAGAAATTAGTAAGCATCCCACATTTCGTGCAGTTTATCTTTACATTTTCCATTCACACTACACAGCTTCATAGACTTTTTGAAGGTCCTGCAACCAGACGCCACTAGTAACAAGCCATGGTTTCTATTCTGCAGAAGACGGGCATGCAAAAAATAACGGAAGTACAATCTTGTATGTGTAATAGAAGAAACTACGTGTGGTTTAGGCAAAATTGCTAACACAGTGCCTTTACTAATAAACTACCTGCAGCAGAGAAGGGGGCGTAAGGGAAAGCTTCAAAGATAAGGCCATGTTTACACTTGGCAAACAGAGTCACTCTCTATACCAGTGAAGAGCGGGAAGGCATTCTACTGAGGAGGTGTGGGGTGTGTGTGTGTGCGTGTGTGTGTGTGTGTGCGCGGCGTATGCATGGCCACGAACATAAAGTGGTGCACGGAAAGGCATGGAGGCATGAAACAACATGACGGCTCTTTCAGGGAATGCAATAGTTTGGAAAATCAGTGGAGGAAGTAGATAATAGGGAAGAAGACAAGGGCCATATCATGGAGGATTGATTGTGTTTGATGACAGAGGCTGCCCTCTGCTCTGTAAAGCATGAAGATATTGTAAGTATGATGGTCACGTGACCTTGTTTGTATTTTGGGGACAGTCAGTCTGGCAGCAGTTTGTAGGATGGGTGGAGTGAAACTGGAAGTAGTTGGACCCATAAGGAGACCTTTGTGATGACCTAGAAAAGAAATGAGGGCCTGAAACATCTTAGTACTAATGATGACGATCTGGCAAATTGAGGGTGTTTTAAGAAGAAATTAACCTAAGAACGTATTGAGCTAATAGGTGTAGATGAAGGGGAGAAACTCCATTATTTAGGGTGAAGGGTAATGATCCTAATTTGGAACAGATGAGCTGAGATTCCTGTAAAATGTATAGATAGAAATGTTGGCTTATAGATGTGGAATTCAGTGGAGAAGTTTGGGTAAGACATATAAACATGGGGAGCTGTGATCAACAAATGTAGAATGATAATGGAAGAGGACCAGGAGCGGCACCCTGCAGATACCCACACTCTTAGGGGAGAAAGAGGACACAAGACTATCGGAGACTGAGAAGACGGGAGAGAGCCTGGAGCGGGGGGAGCACTGTCATCAAAATGTTCAAGCAGGAAGTGGTCCTCTGACTAATAGTACTAGGAACTCTGAGTAGCTTATCCTTGGAAGGAAAGACACTACCAGTGCAAATACCAACTCGCTTTCTTAGTCTCTCATTTTATTGCTTTGACTGCTCATGCCTTGCACATTGTTGTAGAACAATAACTGACAAACAATATTAATGATGCCTGTAAAACTAGAGAACGTAGAGTTTTTTCACAAATTAAAAAAAGGCATTTTATTCAGCAGCAAAATAATAAATAGAAGAAAAACCTGTAAGATTTGTTGTTTACTATATGATGAAATCTTTCAGTTTCTATAAAATCCAACTCTATCCTCCTCACAAAAGTAAAAAGTTAGTTGAAAACTACCTCAGGTTTCCCTATTTTGGGTTAATACTATTCACTCATTATAGAATAATATTTTGATTTATTTGTCATGAGAAGTTATCTGCTGTGTTCCACACAATTCTATATAGAAAAACTTCCCATTCTGGTTTACTTTCTTATAACTACAGTACAAAATATTATTTAGAGGGATACCTGGGTGGCTTAGTCAGCTAGGCATCTGCCTCTTGATTTTGGCTCAGGTCATGATCTCATGGTCATGAGAATGAGTTCTGTATAATCTCAAGGTCGTGAGATTGAGCCCTGCATTGGGCTCCGCACTGGGCATGGAGCCTGCTTAAGATTCTTTTTCTCCCTCTCCCTCTGCCCCTCCTCCACTCACATGCATGCGCACACACATGCGCTCTCTCTCCCTCTCAAAAAAAAATACAATTTTAGAATACTTAACAGATTATATAATTAGAATATTACTTTTTAATAGAAGAAATGCCTTACCCAATTAAGAGTGGTTTAATTAAAACAAAGACGTATAAGCAGGGAAGATTTTTTTAGTCATAATTACCAATATTGCCTCATGGTGAAAGTTTGGCCAATTTTCTGAGTCAAAAAGCTTTGGTGGGATGTTAAGGTTGAGTCCTGATTTTGTTGCTAAAATTTTTAGTAATCTTGACAAAAATCAATTCACATAACTAGGCTTTGGTTTTGTTGTCTAAAAAGCATGATAAAAATAACTTTCCTAGTATATGTTTTAAGGGTAAATGTGATATCACAAAAAAAAGACAGGAAAAATTGGAGTTCTGTAAGCAGAAATTGTTATTAATCTCAGTTCCAAAAGAGTAAATGTTGCCAAATAACTGAAAAAGAAAACAATTGAGTTATGACTCTCTAATTTAAGTGGAAATCCAAAATAGCTATCTAAAATAATACATAGCATCCATATAATTTATAAAATATAAAGTACACAATTTAACTCTGGATAATAGAAAATATTGATGCTTCCAATTAAAGCATAGAGACTATTTTAATGCCAAAAATTATGGTAGTATCCATCCTTAACTCTACTATATATTCATTGTGGTTTTTATTTACAAAATTGGTAATCTTTAAGGTTTGGTTGTACTATAGTATAAGAATAGGGAATTTCCATAGGAATGAGCTTTAAAAATAGAACCAAATTTCCCTCTAGCCTAGAGAGATTAAAGAATGAAATCTGGCCATTTGTAGCAAAGTGGATGGACCTGGAGGGTGTCATGCTGAGCGAAATAAGTCAGGCAGAGAAGGACAGATACCATATGTTTGCACTCATAGGTCTAACAGGAGAGACCTGGCAGGGGACCATGGGGAGAGGAAGGGGGAAAGAGAGTGAGGGAGAGTGAGGGACACAGATCAAGGGAGACTACTGAATACTGAAAAGGAACCATGGACTGAAGGGGGAGGGAGAGGGAGAGAGGGGGTGATGGTCACGGTGGGGGGCACTTGTGGGGAGAAGCACTGGGTGTTATATGGAAACCAATTTGACAATAAACTATTATAAATTTTTTTTTTTAATTTAAAAAATTTTTAAAAAGATTTTTTTTCCCTTTTCCTTCTTTTTTTGGGGAGGAGGAGCACTCCTCTCATCAAAAGAAGGAATTTATGTTCACTTGCTTTAAGTCTGAGTAGGGTTTGTGTGACTACAGAATACAGCAGAAGTGATAATGTGACAGCTTCTGAGTCTAAGCCTTAAGATACTGATAGTTTCCACTTCCGTGTGAACTATTAGCTTCTGGAATCCAGTTGCCATGCCATGAGGAAGCCCAAGCAGTCCTATGGTGAGGCTCACACAGAGAAGCTCTTGTGTGGAGGACCCACTGCACCCTCCAACAGCCTCCCAGCTGAGTTTGCAGCGAAGGTAGGCACTTGCTAGCTGTGTAAATGATCCATTGTGGAAATAGATTCTACCCTGGGCAAGTTGTCTCAGCCGATGCTGGGGTGAACAAAACATGCCATTTCAACAAAGATCTGCCCACATTTTGCAAACTCATGAGCAAAATAAATGGTTATTTTGTTTTAAGTCACTGAGTTTTGAGTGGTTTGTTACCCAGTAATAGAAGACTGGAATATAGTCTTGAAATGGTCACAGTATGAATGAAGAAGGATCCTTCAATAAAATGCTTATATTGAAGCTTCAAAGTTACACGATGTTAAAACAAGGTTTTTGTGTATATCTATCTATCTATCTATCTATCTATCTATCTATCTATATTTTATGGTTGGAATGGTTCTCTCATTCTACACATAGATGTTATACACTTCAGTGTTTGCAGTAACATTGAAAAGCTGGAACTCTGGGTAAATATCAGAAGCATAAGAAATTAACACAATAAATTCAAACAGAGTACTACACTGATAGATACAATGTTTTCAAATATGCCAGCCATGCACTTTTCTCTGACACTACTGTAATGGCATGTGGGCCAGTTTTTATTATTTAGTTGCTAGTAGGAACCCCCTCAGCAAAATTTTTAGGGTTACAGATTGGACCAAATGACAAAAGAATTAAATAAAACTTTACCTTACTTTTAATTTATTCATTATTTATTTTTAAATCTTTTTTTAACATGTATTTATTTTTGAGAGACAGATCATGAGCAGGTGAGGGGCAGAGAGAGAGGGACACACAGAATTGGAAGCAGGCTCCAGGCTCTAAGTTGCCAACACAGTGCCCGAAGTGGGGCTCAAACCCACGAGCTGTGAGATCATGACCTGAGCTGAAGTCGGACGCTCAACTGACTGAGCCATCCAGAAGCCCCAAACTTTACCTTACTTAATCACTATTTTCATTTATACAATACTTATTGTTTCTTTCTACTAAAATAAAACTAATGTACATTTGTGGGACAAGACTGTGGCCATGGTTGACAAATAGAAAACTATTAGAATGGTTCTATTAAAAGCAGTAGTGAAAATGTCTATTATCAACACAAACATCCTGGGTATTTAAACTGAGGTCTTGTGAGACAGTTAGGAGGCAGTACCTGTAGGCGTTACCACATCACGGCAACCCTTGTCCTTCATCATTGATTGCTTTAGATGCGGGCAGGGGAACCAAGTCAGGCCAAAGAGACATGGGAGAGGCTAGCAGGGGCCATGTGGAAGAGATCTCCTCCCCTGTAACAGAGAGACACCGTAAGGAGAATACCCCCTTTCTTACTGCTTCGGTAACTTGCATGTGACTGCCCAACACTGGAGAAGACCCTCAAACCGTCACACAATCACCTCATTGGCAGATGGGAAATATCAGAAAAACCTGTGTCTTTTATGATATTGAAACTCTTCCCCTATTTTTGAACTGCCTGCCTCCAGACTTTATTTTATGATTTTTAAATGTTTATTTATTTAGAGAGGGAGAGAGAGTGTGTGATTGGGGAGGGGCAGAGAGAGAGGGAGGGAGAGAATCCCAAGCAGGCTCTGCCCTATCAGCACAGATCCTGACATGGGGCTCAATCCCATGAACCTGAGCTGAAACCAAGAGTGGGACCCTTAACCTCTTCAGCCACCCAGGAGCCCCCAGACTTGATTTTTGAGTGAAATAACGAAATGCCTCACTATTGTTTAAACAAATTGTAATAGAACCTTTTACTCCATACGGCCTAATTTGACTTCTTTTGATTACAATTGGCAGTGAAATTTTGGCCACAAAATCACAATAGTTCTAGACACTTGTAGCTTTCAACATTAGGGAGGAATAGTTGCCTAATAAGCAAGTTTTCAATCTCAAAATTGCAGGTAGTATGAAGCAATGAGATGCAAGATTTGATGAAGGGTAGGTAATCACATGTTAGTGTGGCTCAGGACAGCCGGGGAGCAGATCAAGGCACACAGACTCCCAAGGATGGAGGAAGTGTCCACAGCAGAAGCTTTTGGGGATTGGCTGAGATGGAAAAATCAAAAAGTTGGGCACCAAAATGGAGGTCCTGAGGAGAAAGAAAAGAATTGAAGATCAATTCTATTTTTATAGTTTTCTTTAGGACCAGCCCCAATTGAGAGAAATAGGAAAGAAAGGAATTTGTACAGATCATGTTTCTTTTATGTTATCCAAAGAGACTATCTTTGCAGCTTAATAATTTGCAACTTTCTACCTGTATAAATTTGGACACATAACCTCCCTCCCTTTCTGAGTTTCTGTTTCCTCAATTGTGAAATGGGGATAATAATACTTCCTTCACAAGATTTTAAGATTACATGAAATATACGTGTATGTGTGTGTGTTTGATATATATGTATAGGTGCGTGTTTTATATGTATGTTTGTATGTGTGTGTACATATATATGTAAACTTACTTAGGAAAGTGCTCTAGACATAATACCTCCCCCATTTCCCCTCCAGAAGTGTTAGATTTATTTAATCAATGGTAATTTATTGCTCACCACTGTTCTGCCTTAGGCAGTGGTCACACATAGGTGAACAAGATAAAGCCTACATCTAGGGGATGAATCTAAAAAGTTTTAACTAGAAATGACTGACTAACTTTAGTGTTTAAAAGGATACCGAAAACAGATTCTTGATGTTTGGAAACTTATGTATAACATGAGATAAAGAAACATATAAAAGTTTGGTAAATATATATAAAGGAAAATATGTACTGAATTTTATTTTATTTTATTTTATTGTTTGTTTATTTAGAGTGTGAGCAGAGGAGAGGGGTAGAGGGAGAGAGAAAGAATCTCAAGCAGGATTCACCCTCAGCATGTAGCCTGATGAGGGTCTTGATCCCACAACCCTAGGGTCATGACTTGAGCCTATATCAAGAGTAGGATGCTCAACTGACTATGCCATCCAGGCTCCCCAGAGAGAAAGTGGGGTGGGGGAGAGGGGCAGAGGGAGGGGCATACTCCACACTAAATTTTGATACACAATAGATTTGTTCTGTTTTATTTGGAATTTCCTTTTAAAGCATTTGTATTTCTGGATTGTAATGGACATGAGAATATGATTTCCTGGAAACTTTGCACAGAGGGAAGGGGCAAAGTTGAGTAGAACACATAAAGGAAACTAAAACACAGAGGATTTAGATCCAAACACAGTTAGGAAAAATAGGACAGAGTGAAGTCTGTAGGGACCACAGGCAGAAAAAAGAAGTGTTGTTTGACAGTTGATCGTGAAGGAATAGAATACAAATGGTCTATTTAAATTATGCAAATACTAAACAAACAATAAACACTAACAGAACATAGCTGGAGGCTAACAAGAAAGAAATGGCCAGGGTAGAAGCTGGAGAAGAATTAATAGTCTATAATATAAAATACTTTTCATTCACGTTAGGAACCCACAAGGAAAGACAGATTAAACGCATGCTGGACATGCTTATATCTTACCAGAATATCATTTACTGAAAGCCCACAATAAAACTGTGGAAACGACAAAGGGGCATAGTGTAGCAGTAACAATTCGTTGCATTGAGAAAAGAGGAATTTTCTATTCACACGATAATCCATTCCAAGAGATTATGTGTATAAATGCCTGTATACATTTCTTAGGGAAAAAGTCTATAAAATGCCATTAATCTAAGGCCATATCTAAAATATTTGGGAATTATGGAGTGGTTAAGAGGAATATTTTTGTTTTCATCATGTCACAGACCCCACATATTTTCTTAGTAAATCAATTTTTGAATCAGAGCAGACTTTCTAGTCTGAAGTTGTTTAGAGCTTTTAAAACATCTGGAAAGTTATTCTGGCAAGTAGAGTCAAATCCATGAGCACAACACATGTTTTCGACTGCGGCGGGAAAACACAACTTTCTTACATGTATTGCACATGGTCCAAATCCATTTCAGAAATCTATCTCTTAAAGGGCCTTGGTTCCACAGTGCTTTCCTACACTCTGCCAATAAAAGCATGGCCAAGGCCACTTAAGTGTTTAAAAGTCAGTATTTTATAATAATCTTTTTATTTCATGTTTTATAAAGCAAAAGAAACAAGTTATAAAAATCTAAGTTGCCTTTCCAAGCCTGCAGTTAAAAAGTTGAATTGGATTAAAACCAATTGGCAGAACCCCGAGGAGCTTAAAGTGGAGGGGGACAGTAGGTCACTAGAGAGTAGCAGCAGGAGAGTGTGCTGGCCTTTTTCCCCAGAGAAAGCAGAGAGAAGCTTCTTCCCACTGACCATTAGGAAAGAGTATCAGAAGCTCCAGGAGACCGATCTTCTCAAAAAGTCAGGAACTGTTGTGTCCCAGGAATATAGGAAATAGTCCATGCAGAAACTCACGTAGGGGAAATTTTTCCTTTCACAATGAATCTCACATACAGATGGATTCTCACTATTGGATGGCATAAATCACATGTTCTAAGGGTTTTTTTTTTTAATCCTTTTAAACACAGACATAAAATTTTGACAGAAAACATCTGCATTGTATCTGCTATTTAATTGTTATAACCTGAAAAGTTCCATATTCCTAGCCAATGTAACATTTTCCTTTTTCAACAACCTGGTTTCTGCTTTTTTTTATTCAATAAGAAAAATCAGAAATAAAATACAATGAAGGAATTACTTATTTTTTATTGTATCAAATAATGTAAAAATAATTTTTACCAAGAGTAAAATGAACACTTACCTGACGAAGCCGACTAAATTGGTTTAGAATCATTCACATTGTCACTGTCTGAAAATGTTGCTTACTGTAGAAAAAAAGACGTGGGTAGCCTCAAATCATTGCTGAGTGTTATAAAATCTTTTACAGTTATGAGGGCATATTCTGTAAAGATAAAGAGTACAAATCATTATTTGGATTTACAGCTGCAAAGTTTTCTGCTGTATCTGGGGAAGTATTGCCTGCTGTCACAAAGTGTTTTCGGTCTCTTTATAATGAGGCGCTAGCAGGGAACGGGCTATGGTACTGACAGATTCTCTGTGTGCTCTCCGGTCATCTTCGCTAGGTGCGTTTGCCTGCCCAAATAACTACTACTGTGAGCGATGGGATTCGGATTCACATGTGTCAGGGAAAACGTGAATAGAGTCAATTACTGATACTAGACAGACACTTCTTATTTTCAACGTCTTATTAACATTACAACCTGATTCACTTATGCTATCATTGCCATTTCTGTTTATCCTCAGTCCTGTCTGAAGCTAGCTCATCAGAAACGCCTTTGAACCTGAAACATTTTAATTATCACCTTGCTCCAGGGAATTGTGAGCTAGAAGGGTACCACGTTTTAGAGAGGAAAATAAAGATCTCTCTATGAAGATTATTTGCATTTGTCTAGGAGATAATGCTATTCATCCATTGTGTGGAGGGCTGCCCAGAATAGAAATGAGGAAGGAGCAAAGATTTGCTAAGTGGACAGCTTTCTAATTCCTTTTGAGACATGTTTTCCAAGTGTAGCTTTACTTTGTATGAAGTGTTGTGATTTTCCAAAAGTGGGTATATACCAATTTTGGTAAGTGTGAAAACACATCTGAGAGCCAGAAAAGAAACGAGCTCTGTATATTTTACAGTCAATCTCTCCCCCAGCTTACAATCCTCTAGTGGATAATTGAAAACGGACATTGTGTGGATCGGAAAAGGAGCAACTGGACATAGAAAGGTTGTGCCAAGGTATGAAAAAGATAGGCATATGTGTAATAGAAGGATGTGTGCTGAGAAAGGGCTCTGTGCAAATGAATATAGAGTGAAAATGAAGTGCTTTGGAATTGATTTGGAATTGGTATGTGTCTGTTGCCGCTGCTCATAGTAGGAGAAGGAAAAGTTTAGCATAAGAGGGGCGCCTGGGTGGCTCAGTCAGTGAAGCGTCAGACTTCAGCTCAGGTCATGATCTCACAGTTTGTGAGTTCGAGCCTCGCATTGGGATCCGCTGCACTGAACCTGGGGAGCCTGCTTGGGATTCTCTCTCTCCCTCTCTCTGCCCCTCCCCCACTTGCGTGTGCTTTCTCTTTCTCTCTCTCAAAATAAATAACTAAACTTTTAAAAAAGGAAGTTTAGCAGAAGAGAAAGATAGAAGGGAGGAAAGCTAAGGCATTTCAAGGGATTGAGTAGAGAGAGAATGGCAAAAAACAACACTAATGATTACGTTAGACAGGGCATAGGACATATGGTCTAAGAAACAATAGGGCTTTCCTATAACTTCCTGTGCTTTAATTTTTTTCCTGTTCATGGGAGGGCAGAGCACAAATGAAAGGCAGTGGAGGAAAAGAATATGAACCCAGAATACCATGATTCCTTTTTTCCTAAGCTTAGGAAAAGAAAGCAAAAACTTGTCAGAAGACAGCAAAAACTTCAGGTCTCTTATAAGGGCAAAAAGTGTCACAGACCAGGATGGGGAAATACGAAAAGCTGACGGATTATAAGGAAACTAGAATATATAGGTGCTTATTTCCATTTAAATCCATTCTTCAAAGTGTATGAAATTATTTTTCCAACTAATTTTATGGAGTGAAATGGTCCATCTGGCTGCACTGAGGGAGAATTTCCAGGTTTTGGGATAGTAGAATCCGAGCTGGCAGTAACGTGCATGTCTGCTCAGCCAACCCCCTCATTTTTCTTCTAGCAATTCTAGAGTGCGATGTAAACAGACTCTCTCAAGACCACATGCTCCACACTTGCTCATTAAACACAAAACAGCTTCTGCCACTGCTGTGTTCCCTTCCGGCTATTACTCTACCCCCCTTCCTCCCTAAGCTTCTTGCAAACGGCAGTCTGTCCACATTTGTGCTCTCGACTTTCTCGCCTTCCCTTCACCTCCCCAGGCCGCAGAGCTGCCACTCCGTTGGAACTGTCCTCACACAGTGCGCTCATGAAGCACACTGGTCCATCTGTGCAAACGCGGGCTGTGGAGCATCACGGCTGGACTTTGCATCTTGCCTTTGTCATTTGCTTCCTGTGTAACCCCGGCAGCGAGGGCACCTCTCTCTGCTTCATTTTCTCATCTATATAGTGGGAAGAATAATCGTAATCTCTAGGTCACAAAAGCATTGTGAGAATTGAAGGTATCAAGCCATGCAAACTGCTAAAAATGGTCTCTGGCATTTTATAGTCCCTTAATAAGATAAATGTGAGTTCTTAGCTTATCTTTATCTTTCTTGATACCTTTGGAGTATTTCTGTTAATCAATCTCTCCTTCCAAGCATCCTTCCATCCCTCCCTCTTTCCTTACTTCCCGTGGGTTCATCTTCTAATTGTCCTCTTTCACCCTATTACCTGCTTCTCTGCTTTCAGTGGAGACTCCTTTGCCTCTCTTTGCCTCTTGACCTCTTAAATTATCCTTAAATTGCGTCTTCTTACACTACTACATTTTCCTGAAGGTGAAGGCATCCAAACCTGCCTTATGTCTTGACTTAACTCATAGGTCGATGCCTGTAACTGCGTATTGGTTGTCTCCATCTATTACAAAGAGACTTTAATCCCAAGATGTCCCACATGGAGTGGATTACCCCCTGGTGCAGCCTCCTTTCACCAAACTTGGTTTTGCCCTGATTGACTTCCACATTCAACCATATGACAATTTTACTTGTGTCTCACATGTGGTCTCTCTTCTCTATTCCCACTTTCTTAGCTCAGGCCATCATTATTTTTCTCTCTACAGAACAACAGACTTCTAACTTGGTTCCACTTCCTATCTTCTATTCCACCAACCAACGTTCACATATTTTGTAAGACAAAAATCTATCATTAACTCAATCACTATTCATTCACTCACTCATTTACTCACTTGCTCACTTACTTACTTAATAACATTTAATGAAAACCCTCTATGTGCCAAGTACAGATCATTGTGCCCGGTTAACACATGCATGCATGTGCACACACACACACACACACACACACACACACATTCTGTTTCTGTCTTAATCCTCCCCCCCTTGCCTCACACTGCCCTTTTTTCATAGCAGGCATCACAGTCTGAAATCATCTTGTTCAATTCTTTATTGTCTGTTTCCCTTATGTGAATTCTGTGAGAGGAGGGATTTTATTTATGTATTTATTTATTTATTTACGAGAAAGGGAGAGTCCATGTGGCTCCGCATCCAGCATGGAGCCCAACTCGGCTTGATCCCACGATCCATGAGATCATGACGCGAGCCAAAATCAAGAGTTGAGCACTTAGCCAACTGAGCTGCCCAGATGCCTAGGGTTTTTATTTATAGTATTTATTACTGTATAAATACAGTGCTGAATATACCTGAATGAACTAATGGCAGACAAATTGAGGTGAATTATGAAAAGCACATAGCAGTTTGTCAAGGGAACTAGGAGTAGGGGCTGAGGGGAATGGACATAGAATGTACAGAGGCATAACAATAATGGATAAGGCACTTTGCAGGAATTTGGAGGGGAATAAACCCACACAGTGGGTTTCCATAACATGTAACTAAATAAAAATAAGCAATCGAGTGAGTAAATGAGTGAGTGAATGCATGATTGAATTAATGATAGGTTTTCATCTCAGAAAATATGTGAGCATTGGTTAGTGGAATAGAAGATAGGAAGTAGAGACAATTTAGAAGGTTTCAAATAGGGTAATTGGTCAGAGAATTCCTTTCTGATGAGGTACATTTGAACTGAGACCTGAAGGACGTGAAAGACCAAGCCATGTAGCTATCTGGAAGAAGAGCATTCCAGGACATGGGGATGGCAGTGCTAAGGCACTGTGGTGGAGTATGCTGGAGTGCTTGATGAACAGCAAGGAAGTTGGAAGGTAGTCAGTGAAAGGCAGTAGAAATCTCTAGGAAGCCAGCTGGATTTTGCACAGTGGAGTTGGGCATCCATTTCTCTGTGCTCAGAGAGTGCTTGATAGTACATATGGTTGTCACTACTTGTGTGTGTCTGTTTAATTGCTAACACTGCAAGCCCTCAAGGGTGGGGACCATTTTGTAGTCCTTGTTGTGTCCCCAGGGCCTATCCCTGTGAGAGGCAGGTGTTTGCACCCTTGCTGAAAGGATGAATCAGAGGCCCTTAAGATGCTTTCTCATGCTGGAGTCACCTGACTAGGTTTGTGGGTTCTCACTGTTTTCCACACTCTTGTTTTCATCACCTCATTCTCTTAGCATCTAGTGTTAATCTTTCACCAGCTTTGGCCATTTTTCTTTTGGAATCTTGCCTCATGGGCTTTCCTGCATTGATTTCCAGTCGTGACCGTCCACTCCTCCCCAGGGTTCCTATGTATTGCAGTGATAAGTGTGGCCAAAGGGCTCTGCATTTTAGAGTCTGGAAAGGCTGACCAGGGCACTAAAAAAAGGATAAGTGTATAGGGCGGGTCAGAAAATGGAAGAATTTGCAAGTTGAGCAAAGACAGGTGACTGACTATGATTATTTAGCAATGTCACCCTCAGGGACTCTTGGTTTTGGCTCAGGTCATGATCTCACAGTTCAGGAGGTTGAGCCCCATGTCATGCTCTGTGCTGACAGTGCAGAGCCTGCTTGGGATTCTCTCTCTTTCTTTTTCTCTGCCCCCCCCACTCCATTTGTGCTCTCTCTGTCTCAAAAAAATGAGTGAAAAAAGAAATGTCATCCCTGAAAGTGTGCTTTAAGCTTTTATAAATACTACAATAATTATTGTCATAACTTATTTTTTGTGAAAGAATGATAAACTCTAGACCTTACCTTACTTTGATATGACCAAAAAGACATATATTAGATATATATAGACACATATAATATATTAGATATTATTCTAAATAATAGGGGTTCATAAGATGTCAATCGCTATAAGTAGGTGACATCTATAAGATGAAACTTTTTTTTAAGAGCAAGAAGTTGGAGTTAATTTTTAAAGGATAGCAATATAAAATATTGTGAGTACAAGTAATAATCACTAGCAAACCAAAAAAAGCCTCTAAATTGTTGAAATAGGTGTCATTAAGAACTTGAACAAAATTTATACATCTTATCATAAAATCACTTTTGAGTTCCTTATGTAAAACTTCCTGTGATTTCATACATGATTATAATAATTTGCCCATTGTTTTAAGCCACAGCAGATTAAAAGTAATACATTATCAGGGCAGAAGATGGTGGAGGACGTCACAGCCACAACACAGATGGACGGATGCCCAGCTGCACAGTAAAGGCAGAAAGACAAAGAAGCGGATCTCAAGTATTTAAAATGATAGCTATTGAGGTGAACAATGCAGTGACTTTGTGATTTGACCTTACTGGTGCATAAGACTTTATCTACAATGTTGAGTTGAACGACTCCAATTAAAAAAAAAATTCTTTGTTTTTCAAATTTCATCTCCTGACAAAGCCTTACTTGACTTACACTTGTTTGGCCACAAACAAGTTCTGATCTGAACTGATACAAGGTTACTTATGACTTGATTCTAATTTTTTGAGTC
The DNA here is from genome assembly GCF_006229205.1 of Suricata suricatta. Classification (NCBI taxonomy): domain Eukaryota; kingdom Metazoa; phylum Chordata; class Mammalia; order Carnivora; family Herpestidae; genus Suricata; species Suricata suricatta. Next base: position 90,341,106 of record NC_043709.1, read on the forward strand.
TGTTTTGCTACAGAAACAATGTGTTAATTACAGACCCTGCTGGGGGTGTTATGAATATAGGAGTAAGCACCATGGGAGATCGGTGCAGATTACCTGGATGAAGAGTACCTTCATTAGATTTCCATGCCTAGTGGCAAGAGTTTTGCATAAGGGGTTACACAACCCCTTTACTACCTTGTAGTAAAGTCATGAATGCACACAATGATACCTATGATTAATAAGATCAGAAATGCTCTGCTTAACATGGTAAAAAAGTGTGAGAAGTGCTTTGCAAGTTTTGCGTTTAAAAAAGTGTCCATTAAAAGAAAGGAAAGTTGCAGTGTATTTGGAAAGTCAATAAGCGTTTATAGCACACTTTAGAGGTTTCCCCCTATGTGTGTGTGTATATATGTGTATTTCCAAGTCCTTTGAGATGAAATTAGACATGGAATCTGGGGGATATATTTGCTCTTGCCTTGCTGAAATTTGGATTTATACACTGTTATGAGGGAAATTATTTTTATGGTTGTTGGAGTTTTTTTGAGCACCAGGGATATCTGAGTGAGAAAGCTATTCAGAGATCCTAATTCTCTTTTTAAAACCTTCCAAATTTGTAATAAGAGTTTTGTTTTGTTTTGTTTTGTTTCTACCCCACCCCCAGTGTTCTGCTGCCAATGAAGAAAAAATCTGGGTGCCAACTTAAGGAAACAGAGTCTGTGTTTGCAATGCCAATGAGCATACCCAAAGGGAATTGTTAAATAGCCTGATGGTTATTATAGCTTAGTAACCTAAAGACATAAAAACACAATTTTAGACACTGGGGATGACGACGTTAAAAATCTCGCTGAGTTCTAGAAGAAGTAAAGCATTCAGGAACCCCCGAAATTTACAATAGGTAATAAAATATTACTATGTGATTTTCTCTGCCACAAAATAATGTAGGTACATAGTTAAAAATTCAACTATTATAGAAATATATTAACTGAAAGAGTGGACGTAACTCCTAATTATACAGTCACCTCTCTCCCCATAAAAATATTGTTAAAGTGTTGGCTTATAATATTTCTGTCTTATATTCTTTTTTTAATATAAATTAATTAATATTAGCTAGTGCATTGCAACTTGCCTTTCTTCCTCCCCCTTCCCCTCAACAACTACCTCTCTAGATGTCCACCCAAGTCAGTAGTTAATTACCACCTCACTCCTTTCAATCATAAGATAGAATTCCATTTAACAGGGATACTGTCATTTAAAGTAGGTGATTACTTTTTCCCATGGTTGTTTTACTTTTTTCTTTTGAACCTCATCTATTTAGACACCTGTAGAAAAACAAAAAGCCTAGTGTCGACTAGAAGAAGTTGCAAAGAGTGAAATATGTGCAAATTCCTAGTTCTATGAAATAAACAGAAAATGACCTCAAAAAAAGAAAGCAAATGATATGTTTTGCATTTTAAAGGATATTCAGAAAAAAATCAAGAATATTCCGTTGTTACTAGTAAACTGATAAATATCTCTCAGATTCAAAAATTAAATTTCCCTCGTTTGTACATAAGCACTAGAATTTCTGAGGAAACTGAATCTTACTGTAAAAATAAACTTCACGTTTAAAATTAGGAACAGAATAGCTGTGGTCCTTCTCAGAAAGGAGTGTTTTATCTACAGAGCTCATCAGTCACTGAAAGGTCAGGGATAATAAGCAACGAGGCATTCCGATGACCCGTGTCAAGGTAAATAAAAGAACAGTAACTGGATCGCTTGCACTACAAATCAGACAATCGCCTTGTCCTTCTGTCATTCTGCCTCACCTCTTTCAGACTCTCCATAGCAATAGCTCTCTCCCTGCATTAAAGTCCTCCCTGCTGTCTGCAATTCAACAATCTTTTCCTCCTTGGGAAGCTAGGACACAGCAAGGTGACTCACTTTACAATACTATTGCAATTTATCCATGGTAGCCTAGTTCTCACTCGCTTCCTGCCCTCAGAGGAAACCGCTGCCTTGAATTCTCTGAATAACATTCCTTTGCTTATACACTAGTCTTTTTTCTTTTTAAGGTTTGTTTATTTATTCTGAGAGAGGAGAGCAAGCTATAGCGGGAGCAGGGAGGAGGCGAGTGAGGGAGAGAGAATCCCAAGCAGGCTCCACACCGTCAGCAAAGCCCAACATGGGGCTTCAACCCACAAACTGTGAGATCATGACCCGAGCTGAAATCGAGTCAGATGCTTAACCAACTGAGCCACCCAGCGCCTCACACATTAGTTTTAAACAAATGTATATGTGTTCCCAGTTTTGCTCGTTTATGAGCTTTGTGAAAGGGCAACTTGTACACCATCTTCTGTGAACTTCACTCAATGTCATGTTTCTAAGAGTTAGCGGTGCTGCCGACCAGGCCAGTTGTTCCCTCACGTTCACGACTGTAGAATATTTGATGATCTGGATAGATCAATATTTTCTTTTTTTCAATTGTAAGTACTTTAACATTCTCATGCATGATTTCTTCTATGATCTATGAGTTATTTGAGGCCTATTTTCATTTTATTTTTTGAAGTCTATTTTTAAATCCCATTTATTGAAGTTAATCTGTAGAAATTAAAATTCACTGTTATTTAAAATTTTTTAAATTGTTTTTAATGTTTTATTTATTTTTGAGAGAGAGAGAGGGAGACAGCTTGAGCAGGGGAGGGTCAGAGAGGGAGACACAGAATCTGAAAACAGGCTCCAGGCTCTGTGCTGACAGATAGCTCAGAGCCTGATGTGGGGCTCGAACCCATGAACTGTGAGATCATGACGTTAGCTGAAGCTGGACACTTAACCGACTGAGCCACTCAGACGCCCCATACATTTAAAGCTAACTTTAAATCTTAAAAAAATTAGTCTATGGATTTCCAAATCTATTGGGAGATTTTAGCAGAGATTACAAGGTCTAAATCAGTGATCAGCAACCCCAGCAACATAACCTAAGAATGCTTGGCACATTTTAAATGGTTGAAAAACACAAAATAAGGTTAATAGTTTGACGTATGTGAAAATTATATAAAATTCAAATTCAGTGTGCCTAAATAAAGTTTTGTGGGAAAACGGCCATGACCATTAGCTTAATTACTCTCCTTGCTCCTGCAGGAAAAGATAGTTGAATTGCATAAGTGTATTTTCTAGGGCAGCTTTCATGCTACAGTAGCAGAGTTTAGTCATTGGAACAGAGACCTACAAAGCAAATGTACTTGCTATTTGGCCCTTTACAGGAAATGTTTTTCAACCCCTGGTCTCGATAATACAAATTCTTTGAAACGTATTAAATAAACTGGCTAATTTATGTAAATACTTCTTATAGGTTTAATGAGAATGTGCATTCTCTAAACATGGTATGCCAACGCTGTCATCTGTATATGCTGTATATCTCTGTCAATGTATATGCATGGAATTCTGCATAATTTATCAATAGGTGAAAGGGTGTTGAAATATCTCCCCATAATGGTGGATTGATCAATTTCTTTTTGTATCATTAAGTGGTGACCCTATCTCCAATATAATATTTTATCTGGAGCCCATTGTGTGTGACATCAATACAGATACACCAACCTTCTTTTCATATTATATATCTGATATATTGTGTGTTTTAGTTCCTGGAGCTTCAAAGCAATAACAATAGTAACATCAAAGATCACTCATTGCAGATCACCACGTCAAATATGATAATAATGAAAAAAATTTAAAGATAGCAAGCATTACCAAAATGACACACAGAGCCATGAAGTGAACAAATGCTCTTGGAAACAAGAGGTGATGGTAGAGTTGGATGCAGGGCTGCCTGAACCTTCAATTTGTAGAAAACCCACCCAGTGTCTTTGAAGCCCAATAAAGGGAAGGGCAATCAAACAAGCGATGCCTGTCTACCATTTCTAATTTGTCCACAGATATGTTTTGCATTATTTGCTTTTAAGATTGCCTACAAAACTACACATAGCAGTCCTTAAGTGATATTCAGACATGAGATTGGGGGATTGGAATGGAGAGGGGTATTTGAAGAACATATTTGTCTCCTTGGTAGTTTAGACATAGCTCTTAGTCTTCAGATTATGTACCTTTAGCCACTATAATTTCCTCACATTTTCTTTATCTGGCTTTACACCCAGCTGTAGACTTAATAAGTTCCTCAAGTTTTGCAACTTCACTCCACATCTGAAAGACCCCGTTCACTCCATTTATCTACCTCCATTCTTTCCTGCATCATTTTCATCCCACATAGCAACATTAACAAGTGAGATTTTCAGAAAGGAGAATCTTGTACATAGTTAGCACTATAAACAGGTAAGTTCAACCAGTTCTTAGGAAAGTATTAAAGAGATTATTAATAATGGTTCCAAGCACTTAGAAAAGGTGATGGAGATCATTGATGTCAGAATAGGTTAATTTGAAGACAGATCCAGTTTAACTAGATTTGCTTTTTTCCCCCTTTTCTTTCTTTAATAAGTACTTGGACTGGTATATTTAGGGACGCTAGAGACAGTGAATTTTCATTTCAGTAAAGCATTTAGAAAACTTTTCATAAACTCCTTGCTGGTTATAGTATGATTGCATTAAAGAAAATGCTTGATCTTGAAAAGTGTTGGTTCATGACTTATTATTATCTTGGAGGTTATTCTTGGTGGTGCGCTACAAGGGTCTTTTCTCAGCCTGTTTTATATACATTTTATTAGATTTAAGTGGAAACAAAGAAGCCATGTTCATTAATTTTACCGATACTATAAGTTAAAAGTGATCACTAATAAGATTTTTAAATCTGAAATTATGTCTTGAAACAAACAAGATAAAATTTAGTATGGATTAAAGACAAAAATTGGGTATAAGCATGTGCAATTATAGAAATATAGACTATGTAATGTGGAAGTATGGTTTAATTGTAGTCTATTTAAGATAGACGAGGATGCTTTGTTCAACTCAAGGTAATATATTTGCTAAAAGAAAAACCTAACACAAGTTTGGCATATCTTATTGACAGGGTATGTATGCTTGGATCAAAAAGACTTGGATCAAAGTAATCAAGAAGATTACTTTGTGACAAAGTTCTTGGTTCACAGTATTTGAATGTTGTGTTCTTTCTCTCTTTTTAAAGTCTATTTGTTTATTTCGAGAGAAAGAGAGAGCAAGTAAGCAGGGGAGGATCAGAGAGAAAGGGAGAGAGAGAATCCTAAGCAGGCTCCCTGCTGTCAGCTCAGAGCCTGATGCCATGTGGGGGTAGAAATCACTAACTGTGAGACCATGACCTGATCTGAAACCAAGAGTCCTACGCTTCACCATCTGAGCCAGGCAAGGGCCCCTGTTGTGTTCTCTTGAGTGCACAATTTGAGAAGAAAAGGAAAAGTCAAAGGACATTCAAAGCAGGGTAAAGAGTGTGGTTATGAGAGTTCATTCCATTTGACAAATAATCAAAGATCTACATTTGAAGAATGGAAAAATAGTAGGTATTCTGATAGCTACCTAGAGGTTTGCTTCAAATATTTCAAGGCTTGCAACGTCTATAAAGAATATTATCAGTTCATTCCTAGGGGTCAGAATCAGCACCAGTGGGGTAAGTGAAGGGAAGTTGAACTGATGTTCAGAAATCAAATGATTACAGACTTGTTAAGCAGACCTGGATTTTAATTCTGGCATCAGCATTGGCTTACTTCTGAGCTTTATTCTCCTGTTGAATAGGGATAATAAAGCCTATCTCATTTTAAGGATTAGAAATAATACGTAAAAATTACTTAGTTCCTGGCATATGTAAAAACTCAATAATCATGATTACTCATAATATTGATAAAAATAAAGATTTACAGCATTGTAAAACTTTAAGTGGATGATGATATGGTGGAACTATGAAGAGTGGATTTCCACTTATGATAGGGGTCTGGACTTAACATTTATTTGAACTTTTAGCATAATGGTTATAATGGTTTTAATTTTCACCTTGGTGTGAATCCTTGCTTTCTTCTGACTGCGCCGTCTTTTCCCTTGTTCCACAAAGCAAGCAGGTCTACTGTCTTTTAACCAAGTTTATCTTCTTTAATTTCTGAGCATCAATTGCCTTTAAAGAAGTTAGAACAGGAAGGGGGCGTAGCTATGACAAAGGAGTGTTTCAAGAGTACGGCAAACTAACGCTAGAAGACTAAAGGGCTTCTCATTTAGCGTCTCCTGAACTGCTCATGGAGGAGGCAACAATTATGAGGGTTGGTTAAGTTACAAGAAGCATTCAGTCAAGTCTCCACCACTTCAAACCACATCAGGCTCTTGGCAAGAGCAACGAGAAGAATGGGATCCAAGGCAGCCTTGCGAAGCGAGTCTGGGCTTGTTGGCTGGAGTCCTTCGTTTGGAGGACCAAACGAAGGCTCTTGGGTGTCACCAGTTGGTGGCATGAATTGAGACAAAACAAGAGGAGAGCGACAAAAGGGGGAAAATGGGTGGGAGGGCCGCGAGAAGAGTGACGAAGGCTGGCGGGTCGTTGGGCGCGGCCGGCTTACTGCCCGTAGGATACTGGCGAGCAGTTGGGAACCAGGACCCGGGGCGGTGTAACTGGGAACTCCCGTGGCCCGGGGCATCGACCCTTGCCCGGAGGGGAACCTCTCCACACGCTCGGTTCCCTTCCCCGCGTCTCCCAGCTGCTAGTCTGTCCAGCTGGGGCACTTCTCGAAACCCGTCCGCAGCTGGGAACTCTGGTCTGACTTTGATGGCCTAGATAACTTAGCGCGGCATCTTGCCTTCTTTCCTCCCGCCCTTCTCCCGCCCACCCGGCCCCACCGCCTCCAGCGCAGGGGTCGACCAGATACTCCGCGGCTCGGCTGTCCGCAAGACCCGGAGAGTGGAGCCCGCTCCGGCCGCGCGAGGCGCGCGCGCGCGTTCTCGCTCGCTCCTCGCAGGGGTACTGGGCATGCGCGGCGCTCCGCTGGCTTTGGCGGCGAGCGGGTGAGCGGGCGGGCAGCTCCAGACTTCACAGGCGGCGGCGGACGCGGCGGTCTTGCCCAGCGCTAGGCGAGCGCTGTGCTCGCCCGGGAGATCGCTCCTCTTCTGCCGGGCGCAGACGGCGGCTGGGCAGCTTGCGGAGGATTGGAAGGGCGTGGTCCAGGACCCGGGCTTTCTCCTGGCCGCCTCCTGCCTCGTCCGGGCTCGAAGCGTCTCCGGGGACAGCCACGGCCCCGAGGGCGGTTCCGAGGTAAGAGACCCTTGGGCGAAAGGCGCCGGCCGGGGGTTGGGAGTTTGGATTCAGCCCCGATTTAAAAAATCCGCCTTTGTGTGCTTGGATGGAGCGGTGCCAGGCGCCGCGTCCGCTTTCATTCACTTTGACTGCTTTCAACTGGTGGTGGGAGCCAGGTGTGCCAGGGCGCTGCTACCCGAGCGCGTCCGTGCGCCCGGAGGCGGTGCGCCCAGCCGCCCCGCGCCGCCCGCCGGTCCCGGGGCTCCGGGAGGGCTGGGCTGGGAAGATTCATCGTGTCCTTGCAATAGTTCCTGGTAACCTGAGCTTCCGCACATACACCTGCGCTTGTCTGGTCCGCGGGGCGACTACACAACGGGTATTCTCACGGCCTATTTTAGGCTTGAGGTTTCGAGAGCTACCCTCCCCACCCTCACAGGGAGGGTGTCTTTTCAGTTTGACACTTTGAGACAAGGTCCCGCCATCGCATACCCCTTCAAATTAAGATAGCTCATTGTTTTTTGAGTAGTTGTCCCTCCTGATTCCTTCCTGTTGACTTTCCGTTCTTAGTTTGTTACACTCTACTCACCATCTTACTTTTCAAAGATAGCCTTTCTGGTGTCTCTGTCAGTTAATCCCTTTGGAGTGGATTTCCCCATCTGTGAAGAGCCGGCTCGCTTCTTTTCTGGTCGCTCTTCCTACTTTCCTTCCAAGGATTAGCTGAACGCAAAGTCTTTGCACGGATTGTTCTCTTCCTTCGCGTTGTTTCTCAAATCCTTCTCTTCCCGTAGTACCCAGAGTACTGCTGGAATCTCCTTGTGGGTAGGACGCTGTGGTATTGGGATCTGAAATCCATAGATGTCTCGGGTGGTAGAGCATTAGGAATCGGGATTCTCCTTTACAGAATATATTTCAGTGAAACGTATTACTGCTTTTCTTTTGAAGGTTTCAGTTTTGGTCTCAGAGTAAGAGGAATAGCTACTCTCTTAGGAGTTTAGATACAACCTGGTTTCAGATGCATGCGAATAGTTTGGTTTTGGCATTGTTATTCTTTTGGGAGATAGGAGAAGTAGGATTCCCAGAAGACTGTGTATGTATATGTATATATTTGGTTATACACTTAACACCAAAGTAGCTCTGTTGTGTGTTGGTTCTAATTTATTTCCTCCCAGAGGATACCATTCTACAGCGACTTGGGATTTGGAAGCTGTGCACTAAATGTAGAACAAGTGGTCATTGAAATTAAAGTCAGTGTCATCCTCTCTCACCTACTATAGATTTTCGATTTGGGATTGGAGTTTTTTGGACAAATTATAGTTAGTATAGTTCTTAAGTTGCTATTGTGAAAAAATTTTGGTTATGGGCTCATACTTTGACCTACAATGAGAAAAATAATGCAGTTTATGGAATTGCCATCAACAGGCAGACTGTATTACAAATGTAAGAGCATTGTATAAGATGCCTTTAGTGCAGAATTCATAGATTAAGACTTTTTAAAATTCCACAAGTCATTCACTTCAGAAAATGAAGAAGCAGAAAAAAAAAGAAAAATTACTTTTAATTCCAATGGTCTGAAATAACCACTCTTCATAATATTTGGTACATTCTTTTTGTAATCTTTTTTCTTCCACTTGTCATTGGATATCATCATATAGTAATTTTCAGCCTTTTATTAATGGTGGGAGAATACTTCAAGTTGTATTTGTGGTGATTCTTCAACATGGTTTGTTTATTCTGGTTTGTTCTCTATCAGGAGTCTAATTTTGATCACCTTGCTTGTTTCTGATTGGATGAAAATAATTCATTTTGTTTTTAATTTTTCCTGTTTTCAATTTTTTATCTATGCTGATACTTTTCAGTAATTAGTGCTTTTCAGTGCTAGAACATGGGCTCCCTACTCTTTGCCTTCAGCATTTATTTGGTCCACTTCATATCCTAGACCCTTGCTTTTCTTATGCTATACTGCACATGTTCCCCACTACCTTTTATTGTTCTCCTGACTCTCCTGTTGTCTTCATTTGCCTATTTTAATTCTGTAGCAGCTCACTTGAACCATGGTTTGTATAAGGAAACATAGTATCCATGATAAGAGGATAGTTTTTTCTCAAGGTCTGTCTTTAGATGCTTAAAATTTTGTTGGATGAGTATTTTAGCACTGATTTCCTTGATATAAAATTTAGGTTAGCTTTTCTGAGTTGTATTAAATGTATTTGGTAGTTGTTTGGATCATCACAGAACATAAGTTAATGATAGGTTACAAACTTTAAGACATCTGCAATGGTATATAATGGGAAAAGTGGAATTTTAGTTAAAGTACTTCAGCTATAGTACATCCCTGCTGGGAATTACTGCATGAAATTGTTTGCAGCTGTTAGTGATTGAAAATATTTTCCTAAGAAAAAATCTGTAGCAAAATGGTTGTAAACATTTTAACTTTGATGTACTCAGGGAAAGTGTGAAGTTTTTCACTACTTCACAACAACCTCTTCAGTGATTTTTAGGTACATTCTTAGATGGTATTTAAAATACATACATATATATTATTTTTCAGATCAGTTTTAGATTTACAGAAAAAGTATAAAAATAGTACAGTGGCTTCTTATATACACTGTTATTCAATTTCATCTCTTATTACATCTTACATACTAGTATTTGTTAAAATTAATGACCAGTGTTGGTACATTTTTACTAACTGAAGTTCATACTTAGATTTCCTCAGTATTTATCTGGTGTTCTTTTTCTGTTTCAGGATACCACATTACACTTAGTTGTCAGATCTCCTTAGGCCCCTTTTAGCTATGACAGTTTGTTAGACTTCTCTTGTTTTTGATGACCTTCACAGTTGTGAGGAGTATTGGTGTTTTGTAGAATGCCTTTCTATTGGAATTAGTCTGACTTTGTTCTCATGATCCAACTGGGGTTTTGGGTTTCTGAAAGGAAGATCACAGAGGTAGCAATACTATTTCTGTTACATCTATGGATCCGGACTTATCACTATGGATACTGATGTTGATCACCTGGCTGAGTTAGTGTTTGTTCGGTTTCTGCGCTGAAAAGTTACCCTTCTTTCCATGCTGTACTTTTAGAAGGAAGTCACTGTGCACAGTCCACACTGAAAGAGTGGAGAGTTTTACTTCTCCTGCTTGAGGGTGGGGTATCTCTGTAATGTATTTAGAAATCTTCTGCGTGGCAGATTTTTCTTTTCTTTTCATCTATGTATTTACTCAATCATTTATACTTATATTGGCCTGTACTCATGGATATTCATTTTTTATACTTCGGGTTATAGTCCAGTATTACTTTATTTTTTTGCTCACATTGTTTCAGCTTTCGTCATTGGGTGTGCATTTAGTTGGTTCTGTGTTCCTATGACGTATCTCCATTAATGTGAGTTCTTTTTTAAAATCATTTCCTGGGGCGCCTGGGTGGGTCCGTTAAACATCCAACTTTTGATTTGCACTCAGATCATGATCTCACAGTTCCTGAGTTCGATCCTTGCGTTGAGTTCCACACTGTTGTCTCCAAGCCTGCTTGGGATTCTCTCTCTTTTTCTCTCTTCTCCTCTCTTCCTCCCTTCCCCAATTCATGTTTTCTCTCCTTGTCCCCATCTCTCTCTCTCTCTCCCACACACACATATACACATATAGTCTTCAAAATAAATAAATAAACTTAAAGTCATTTCTTTATTTTCTGGCATTAACAGATGCTCCAGGCTCATCTTTTATATTTCCATTTCCTGTCTCAGTCTTAGAATCAGCCAGAAAGAATCTGTTTCATTTCCTTGGGAAAGGAGTATTAGAAGCCAGGATTTGGGTGTTTGGTTTTTATTGCTACCAGGGTGTCCTTGCGTCTAGACTTTCTCATCTACAGAGCAGGAAATATATGCATGTAAACCAACCTCTGTATATACACTTATGTATACTACATATATATATATATACATATATATACACATTTATTTATATATAAATATATTTATTTTCTTTGTAATTCTTTTATCCATATTAAGCAAAATACGAATTTGTATGGATGTCTATGACTCTGCCTACCCCATTTCCACATGTATCGATCGCTCTTGTCTCCTCTACTTGCTTATCTGTAAACTTATTCTAACTGAGAAGTAACCTGGATCCCACCATCTGCCATCCATTTGTTTAATTGTTCAGCCCTGTTACATATGTATAGCAGTATTGAAATTGTCAACTTTACTCTCTTTACAGAGAGTAGGAAGCAACTTTATCAAGGAGAGTACAGTGCTCTCCTGCTGTTTCTTTTGCATTTAGTTTACAGATTCTACTCCTTTTTCTCCTATCCCATGTAGTGTGAGGTAGTTGCATGCCTTTATAATAGTCAGATTCTTTTGTTACAATCTCCATTCCATCCTGGATTCCTCCCTTCCTACTAAATGACTTTTTAAAACTTTGCATACATTAAAGTTAACTCTTCATCCTATAAGGTTCTGTGGGTTTTGACAGATGCATAATTTCAAGTATCTGTCATAATAGTATCAAGATGTCATACATTAGAAAACCCCTGTGCTTCATGTATCACTCCCTTAACCCACTCCCCCTGACAACCACTGATTTTTTTTTTTTATTGTCCCTATAGTCTTTTATCTTTTCCAATTGGAATCACACAGCCTTGTCAGACTGGCTTCTTCCATTTGTCAATATGCATTTAAGGTTCGTTCATGTTTTCTTACGGTTTGATAGCTCATTTCTTTTTATCACTTAATAATACTGCATTGTATGGGTGTTTCACAGTTTTTGTATCTGTTCATTCATTGGCGGACATCTTGGATGCTTCCAGGTTTTGGCAACTCTGAACAAAGCTGGTATGAATATTCATGGGCAAGTTTTTGTGTAGACACAAGATTTGAGATCATTTGGGTAGATAACTTAGGAACATGATTGCTGGATCATATAAGATTATTGGTAGCTTTATACGATATTGCCTGAAGGGCTATACCATTTTGCATTTCCATCAGCAATTAATGCATACTTCTGTTACTTCTCATCCTTGTCAATGTTTTCTATTATTAGTTTTTTGGATTATATGCATTCCAGTAGGTGTAGTGACATCGCATTGTTGCTTTAATTTGCGGCTTCCTAATGACATTAATATATGCTTTATATATGCTGTTGTCTTCTATATATTTTCTTTGGGGAGATAATTTGTTTTGAACTTTTGACCACTTTTTAACTCATCTGTTTTCTTATTGTTAAGTTTTAAGAATTCTTCATATTTTTTTGATACAGGCACTTTATCAGATATGTATCAGATATTTTCTTCCAGGCTGGCTTGTCTTTTTATTCTCTTAACAGTGTCTTTTCAGAACAAATGTTTTAAATTTTATTAAAGGCCAGCATATCAATTTCATGGGTAGCCTTTGGTGTCGTATTGAAAAATTCATTGTCAAACTCAAGGCCACCTAGATTTTATCCTTTTTTTCCCCTAGAAGTTTTATAATTTTACATTTTATATTTAGGTCTGTGATCCATTCTGTTTATTTTTGTGAAAGGTGGGAGGTCTGTGTCTGGATTCACTTTGTTTGCGCATAGACTTTCAGTTGTACCAGTATCAAGTAAATGAGATTTTTAAGCCAAGTAGATAATAAATTGAGTTTAGAATTGAAAGCAAAGTGTTATTTGATTTTTAAAAACACATTCTACAAAACTGTTTAAAAGAAACAGTTTAGAACTGACTTGGAAACTAAAACGTGGTAATACACAGACTGTGTGTTGAGATTAGTTCCTGGACATTGTACATATTTCATTTCCCTCTTCCTCACTAAGAGATTCTTTTTTGTGAAAGATGGAATTGTTAATCCAGAGTAACATCTGTCAGTTCTTTTAGGTCTTTTAGAACCGTAAGAAATAATTATAAGGTTTTCTTTTTCACAAAGAGGAGCTGAAATAACTGATTTACAAGGTATGTGGTGAGAAGAGGCAGATGATGTTTTGTACTGACTTAACTGTATGGTCTTGAGTCTTCTCTCCTGCTGCTCTGCTTGCCACAAGTAGCTGTTTTCAAGTACCTTTCTTTCAATAGACTCTTTGTATTATTGACAATGGGTGGGGCCAGAAGTGTTTTTTTTAAATTGTTATGCTATAGATAGAACCATTAATTAGTTTTCAAAAAGCCTCTAGTGAGGTCTGACACAGTAAAAGTAGCAGCTTTGGTGTGTCAGGTGTTATATACATTATCTCCTAAAACTCACAAGAGAGGCCTTTAAGGCACGTTTCCTTATTTCTGTATTTTGGGTAAGAAATATGCTCAGAAGATAAAAGTGACTTGTCTATGGTCCATATGGGGAGAAATGGACAGAGTTAGGATATAAACTTTGATCTTTCTGACTCTAGAACTTTCCAGTTGGCCATGTGGTCTCTCATAAAAGAAAAAAATGCAAGGATAGTATCAGGGAGTCTTTGACTTTATTCTTTTCTTTAAAACTATCCTCTACTTAAATGACCACTGAGATAAATGAGAATGGTTCAAAATTGTGTTTTTGAGATACATAGAGATTCTTAAAATTTTTTTTTTCTGTTGACTGATTTGCATCTTTTTGACACAAGAAACGTGAGTTATTGGAACATGGTTATAAAGAATGAGATTCCTTTAAAGTGAGGAACTTGTGGGAGTTAGGAAAAATAAAACACGTAATAGTAGAATTAACTAATTGTTTATACCTTTCTCCCACTGAATTGCAAGTTTCTTGAGGGCAGGGAACTAAACTCCATCACCTTTAAGCACAGCATATCACAAAGAATAGATACTCACAAAATGTTTGTTGAATGGAAATTAGCACTTCGTATCACACTTCTTATAGAAGAACAGTTAGAAGGAGTTGAGTTTTCCTCCCAGAGGAAGATGAACATTATTACATTTCATTTATTCATTCATTCATCATTTATTGAGCATTAGTTGAGTATCTGCTCTGTTGGAGACACTGGGAATACAAAGATGAATGAGACAGGATCTCTGCCTTCTGTCTTCAGGGAACCCAGAGAATGGAGACAACCATTTCAGTAGAATGTGGAACTAATGAGAGTATATATTAAGTAACTAAGCAAGCAAACAGTGGACTTTGAAATCAGAGGGACCTTATCTGCCTCAATTTTCTTATTTAGTGAATGGAAATGATAATAGTACTTATTTGACATGATTGTTGGGGGTAGGTTAAATGAAAAAAAAATGTGTATTTCAGCAGGTAGACAAGAGGAGAGGCTCACTGTGGCTGAGGAATCAGAAAAAGCTCTATTGGAGAATGTGACATTTGAGTTTTATAGGATGATTTTTTTTTAAGTAGTTTATTGTCAAGTGGTTTCCATACAACACCCAGTGCTCTTCCCCACAAGTGCCCTCCTCCATCGCCACCACCTCTTTTCTCCCCACCTCTTCAACCCTCAAGTTCATTTTCAGTATTCAGTAGTCTCTTAAGTTTTGCGTCCCTCTCTCTCCCCAACTCTCTCTCCCTCTTCCCCTTCGCCTGGTCCTCCATTAGGTTTCTCCTGTTCTCCTGTTAGACCTATGAGTGCAAACATATGGTATCTGTCCTTCTCTGCCTGACTTATTTCGCTTAGCATGACACCCTGGAGGTCCATAGGATGAATTTTTGAGGCCAAAAATAAGTGTATGAGGTGGGACTCTAGGGCATTCCAGACAGAAAGATGAATATATTTGATGTGCAGAATGGGTGGACATGATGGAAGTAGTGGGAAATTCTGTACATTCTCACAGAGCCTACAGGAATATTAGAAAGAACTGAATAACCAGTTATTTTTCATTTTTGTAAGTAACAATACAATAGAGTATTCATTGCATCATAGTAGGAGAGGAGAAGAATTCCAAACCTGTTTTAAGGATTGCATGAATCTCCTCTTCTAATCATAGGACTTTCTAAATATAGTCCTTTATGTAGTAGATAAATTCTTGTGTGTGTTTTTTCTTTAACCCAGTCCTGTGACACTCAAGTGATTATATTAAGAAAGAGGACTTGTGTGTTTTTAAGTGAAATAAGAGCTTCTGTCTCAAACCATGCATATGTTTAGTAGCATACGCAACATTAGAATGTAACATCCCGCAAAGGCACCATCTAGTCCTGTTTGAGCCAATCCAGAATTCTAAGAGCCACGAATAGTTTCTGGGCAGAACCTGAACATAATACTTAGAAATGTGCTGAAATAATTTAAGTGAATGAATTATGTGCTTGATAGTAGGTTAGAGTTCTACGGTTGAAAAATTGTGTTTTTAATATAAGGGAGAAGAAAAAAATGGAAAGACCAAATAGAAATAAATGGACATCAGTAGAGAGAAGAGAAGTTTATATTTAAAGAGAGGAGCAAAGTCCAGGACCAGACTATTTCACAGTTGCATTTTAGCAAACATTTAAAGAAGAGTTAATACCTGTTCTTCTCAAACTATTCCAAAAAGTTGAAGAGGAAGAAGTGTTTACAAATACATTCTGTAAGTTCAGCATTACCCTGTTACCAAAACCAGTTAAAGACCCTACAAAAAAACAAAATAACAGATCAGTATCCTTGATGAACATAAATGCAAAAATTCTCAGCAAAATCTTGGCAAACTAAATTCAATAATACATTAAAAGGGTCCTATACCTGGATAAAGTGGGATTTAGTCTAGGAATGCAAAAATATTTTAGTATCTTCAAATTCATCAGCATGATACACAATATTAACAAAATGAAGAGTAAGAATTACATAATCAACTACATAGATGCAGAAAAAGCTTTTGACAAAATTCAACATTTCATTAATGATAAACATTCTCAACAAAATGGTATAGAGGGAATATATTATAACCTAACAAAGGCCATATATGACAGAGATACAACTAACATCGTACTCAACTGTGAAAAATTGAAAGCATTTTTTCTAAGATCAGGAAAAAGACAGGGTTGCCTACTTTCACTATTATTAATCAGGATGGTATTGGAAGTCTTAGTCACAGAAATCAGATAAAAAAAATGAAAGCATACAAATTGGAAAGGAGTAAGTAAAACTGTCACTATTTGCAGATAACATGTTACTATATATGGAAAACTCCAAAGACTCCATAAAAAAACTGTTAGAACTGATAAACGAATTCAGTAAATTTGCAGGATACAAAATCAACAAACAAAAATCAGTCTTGTTTTCATATACTAAGAACAAGCCATCTGAAAAGGAAATTAGAAAAACAGTTCCATTTATAATAGCAATAGTTTATTACTAAGTAATAAAGTTAACTAAAGAGGTGAAAGACTTGTATACTGAAAACAACCAAACATGGATGAAAGAGGTTAAAGAAAACACAGACAAATGGAAAGACAGCCTATGTTCATGGATTGGAAGAGTTAATATTTTTGAAATGTCCATACCACCCTAAGCAATATTTAGATTCAGTGCAATCCTTGTCGAAACACCAATAGCATTTTTTACAGAAACAGAACGAATAATCTTAAAATTTATATGGAGCCACAAAAGACTCCAAATGGCCAAAGCAGTCTTGAGAAAGAAGAATAAAACTGACGGCATCACACTTTCAAACTGTACTGCAAAGCTAGTATTCAAAACAGTATGATATTGGCACAAAATTTGCATGCATAGGTCAATGGAACAGAATAGAGAGGCCAGAATTAACCTACACTCATACGGTTAGTTGATCTACAACAGGGGGAGGCAAGAATGTGCAATGGAGAAAAGACAGTCTTCTCAATAAATGGTGTTGGGAAAACTGGATAGCTACATGCAAAAGAATGAGACGGGACCACTGTCTTATACCATATGCAAAAATAAACTTAAAATGGACTAAAGACCTAAATGTAAGACCCGAAACCATAAAATTCCTAAAAGAGAACATAGGGTAGTAAGCTCTTAGACATCAGTCTTAACAATATGTTTTTTGGATTTGTCTCCTCAGGCAAGGGCAGCAAAAGCAAAAAGAAACAAGTGCGATTACATCAAACTAAAAAGTTTTTGCATAGCAAAGGAAACCAGCAAAAAGAAAACGCAGTCTCCTGAAGAGAAAAAGATATTTGTGAATGATATATTTGACAAGAGGTTAATATCAAAAAATACGAAAAATTTAATACAACTCAACACCAACCCCCCCGCCAAACAATACCAGTAAATAAAGGGCAGAGGACCTGAATAGATACTTTCCCAAGAACATGCAAATGGCCAACACACCCATGAAATGATGCCCGTCACTAATCATCAGGAAAATGCAAATGAAAACCACAATGAGGTTATCATCTCAGACCTCTCAGAATGACAAAAAGACAAGAAATAGTAAGTGTTGGTGAGGATGTGGAGAACAGGGAATCCTTGTTCACTGTTGGAGGGAATGTAAATTGGTGCAGACAATTACTGGATCAGTAATTCCAATTTTGGGTATTAATTTGAAGAAAATGAAAATACGAATTCAAAAAGATGCATGTACTTGTATGTTCACGGCAGCATTCTTTACAGTAGCCAAAATATGGAGGCAACCTAAGTGTCCACCATTAGATGAATGAATATGGTATATAAATACAATGGAATATTACTCAGCCATAGAAAGAATGAAATCTTGACATTTGTAACATCATAGATAGACCTAAAGAGTATTATACTAAGTGATACAAACCAGATAGAGAAATACAGATACTGTATGCTTTCTCTTATGTGTGGAATCTAAAAACCAAATGAATGAACAAAACAAATCAGAAACCGACTTATAAACACAGAGAACAAATTGGTGGTTGCCAGAGTGGAGGATGATGGTGGGGGGCAAAATAAGTGAAGGGGATGAAGAGGTATAAACTTTCAGTTTAAAATAAGTCATGCGGATATAAAGTACAGTATTGGGAATATAGCCAATAATATTGTAATAATTGTGTATGGTGACAGAAGGTAACTAGACTTATTGTGGTTAGTTGTTTCATAATGTATATAAATGTTGACTGTGTTGTATACCTGAAACTAATGTAATATTGTACATCAACTATTCTTCAACAATAATCAAAAAAACTAAAAACCAAAAAGCATAGGAAAACATTTTTTAAAGTCTGTTTCTTAAAAAATGTTTATTTTTGAGAGAGAGAGAGAGAGAAGAGAGCGTGCATGAGGGAGGGACAGAGACTCCAAAGCAGGCTCTGTACTGATAGTAGAGAGCCAGATGCCAGGAGTGGGGGAGGAGGGCGGGGGCTCAAACTCATGGACCCCGAGATCAAGACCTAAGCAGAAGTCAGTACTTAACTGATGGAGCCACCCTGATGCCCCCAAAATCCATTATTAAAGACTACTGATATGAACTTCATTTTATTTAGAAACTCTTAGCACCATTAAAATGTTACATTTCTATTAGAATATCACTGTTAGAATATTATTCCTTATTCTAGAAATACATGTGTATTATTGGTATCTTTATTGGTTTAAAGCAACAATAGTATGTTTCCAGTGTCTGAAATACAATGTTTGTGATTGTTAAGCACTGTGGGGTTTTATTTTTTTGCTGATTCTTGTTTTTGTAATGTTTTCTGAAATTGTATTTGTTTTTGTTTTTCACTAGAAAATAAGATATTTTATTTTTTTGCTAAATATGTTTTAATGTTTATTCATTTTTTGAGAGACAGAGAGACAGAGTGTGAGCAGGAGAGGGGCAGAGAGAGAGAGAGAGGGAGACACAGAGTCAGAAGCAGGCTCCAGGCTCCAAGCTGTTGGTGCAGAGCCCAGCACGGGGCTCCAACTAACAAACTATAAGGCCAAGGCCATGACATGAGCTAAAGTTGAACGACTAACTGACTGAGCCACTGAGGTACCCTGAAATAAAATATTTTAAAAAGTACAAGCAGCAAAACAAATCCACAAAGAAAAGTGTGGGTGACATCTGTCACTTTGAAAAGACATTGAGTGCAGTTTAATTTTCTATAATAGTTTTGACATTTGAAGTTAATGGTACTTTTAGGACACGAACGTAAAATAAGGTGATTTTAAGTATGTTGACTTAAAAATGAAGAAAGATATACTTGTGATGATAAAGACTTTAATAAATGCAAGAAAATAGAACGTTACTTTATGTATAGACTCCCCCCCTTAATAGCATGCTCAGCTTATGTTTGTATGCATGTTTTTAAAAAATTTTTTTTAACATTTATTTATTTTTGGGAGACAGAGAGAGACAGATCATGAGCAGGGGAGGGGCAGAGAGAGAGGCACACACAGAATCGGAAGCAGGCTCCAAGCTCTGAGCGGTCAGCACAGAGCCCGACGCGGGGCTCGAACCCACAAACAGTGAGATCATGACCTGAGCTGAAGTCGGACACTCAACTGACTGAGCCACCCAGGTGCCCCTGTTTGTATGCATGTATGTGATTTCCAATTTCCCTTTTCAGGATTTTTTTAAAACTTTAATTGTTTTATAACCAACTGTATATTGAAATTTAAGAATATTACTCTCTAATGTAAGGGAAAAAATGTTACTCAGAAACCTTGTCTTCAGATGGAGCTGTATTTCTTATTTTAGCATGTTTCTCTTCATTATTAAAACTTGTGATGTATAATCTGTTTCAGTACCATATACCACAGCTAGTGTTGTTATTATTGTTTTTTTACATCTCTGAATTATTTAGTCAAGACAAAACATTAATTTTATTGGTAGTTTATTTATTTATTTTTAAAAGGTAACTTTACTATATGCAATTTTTTTATTTTAACTTTTTTTGAGAGAGAGAAAGAGAGAGAAAATCTTAAGCAGGTTTCACTCCCAGAGCATAGCCATATGTGGGGCTTGATCTCACAATGGTGAGACATGACCTGAGCCAAAATCAAGACTCGAATACTTAACTGACTAAGCCAACCAGTTCTTTTATTTAGTAGTTCTTTTATTTAGCTCTTTTGTGGGGCCTTGTTAGATTCTGAATAATTTAAGAGCAATGGAATTCTTTCTGTGATAAAAATCTAGTCGTTGGGCCAAAACTTGTAGCATTATTCACATGATACTTATGCATGTAAAGGTGTGGAATTATTATGTATGCCTAAAGAATTTATATTAAAGAGGGTGTTTTTAATAACTGAGGAAAATAGCCCTCTAAATATTTAAAGTAGATGTGCATTAATTTACAGATTTACTTAATATCTCATCTCTTCTATTTTTAAGTGACTAATCAATGATAGCCAAGCTTGAATAATGTATAAAGAATAAGAAAACAAGATAATATAAAAAATTATAGCTTCATTTAAATTTAGGAATGGTGGATCAGTTCAATATTTTTGTATATTAGGATATTTGCTTTTTGTAGAGTTACAGAATAAAATGTTTGAAGCTTCATCATTTCTTTCTATATTATTTTAAATTGTTTATGTTTCTTACCCAAATTACTGAAACAGAAAGTTTCAGCACCATTTACTATAAAATCCATGCACTTGGCTGTATTTCACATTTTTCAAAATTATCTTAAGTCTTGCTGTTTTCCATGGTCTCATCAAGAATATAGTCATAAAAATTTTGGAGGAGGTAAATGACAGTGCGGGTTTTCTCTTGACACCTCTTCCCCCTCTTGTTTCCCGCATCCCTGTTTTATCCCACCTTCTAGCCCCAGTGTCTGACAGCTTTTTTCAATCCTCAGATGACTAGGTTGAAAAATGTATCTTTCGTGACTTTGCTATCTTTCCAGTTACTGTTCTAGCCTTTTCTCACTGCCAGGTGAGGTCTCAGTCACGGAGAGTGAAGTCTGAATAAAGGGGCGTTCATAGTGGTTAGACCCTGAAGGTTTAGGCTGCTAGAGGGTCTCAAACAAAGAAGTGATTGAAACCCTCATCACCCTTTATCTTATTTTGTAGTAAGTAAATTATTTTGGAAGTAGTAAGCCTCATTATGAAGATAATGAAATCGTGTCCAGAGTGAATATGTTAGCAGTGATTAACTTGAGTGGGAATACATTTTAACACCAGTTTTTGTACTAATTAGGAAAGATCCACTATGGTTTTGTTTCTATATTAGAATATATGCTACTGGATTGCTCTTTTCCTTCTTTCTTGCTCGCTCGCTCTCTCTCTCTCTCTCTCTCTCTCTCCATTTTGTTTTGTATGATCCACTTGACACTGTAGGGAGTTTTAGAATTTGAATTCAAATATATCTCAAGTGAAATCACATAATATAAAAAATAATGTTATTTGAAATACTCCACGGCTTTCTAAAGGATCTTCAAACAGGAATAAAAGTCTCTTTATCTTACTTCCAAGACCTCCTCCCTTCTACTTATATCTGTAACCAGTAGTTATTTCCGTTTTCTCTCTCTGCCGGGGAGTTAGTGCAATATTTGGGGTATGGATTTGTGAGCTATTACTGTACTATAGAAGACCTGAGAATAGGAGATAATGTCACCTAATGGCTACCAGTTCTATTTTGTTTTGTATATGTCTTTTTCAAAGGCACTTATATGATCAAACTAAAAGACTCCAAACTAATGGAGGAAGTAGTAAAATGATTGGGAAAACCAGTGGTGGTGGCATCTGCTAGATCGTATAGTTAGTGTGTGCGACAAGAACAGAAACACTGCAGCTTCACAGCAACCTATAGGCCATTTTTACCATCACTGTGATGTTCGTGAGCTCCATCTGGGAAACTTGGATTGTACACACTGTAAAGAACAATGTATTATGTGATAGAAAGGTATATTAAATATTCAAATGCAGAAGAAAAGGCTTTGGGTTCAGAACATGGAAATTCTTAATATTGCAAGATCTTTCTAGCTAACATCGATTCTGTTAGGTGAGTGTGGACATTAGAATTTGGGGGGAAGCTTTTTAGACTAGGTAGCTGATCTAAGCCTGCTGAATTTTTCTCTCTACCCAAGGAAGACAAGAGCCTGTAGATTTTTGCAAGGGACTGATTTGAGAACATAGCTTAATTTTTAAGGTGAAAGAAACTAATTCAGCTAAGAGGTTTTTTTCTGAAAGAACTTTTAAAAGCTTCTAGCTACAATCATTTCAGCTTCCTATTCTTCCCTCTCTAATTACTCTCAGTAAGGTTTTATTACCGCTGTCAACCATAGCAGTCACCGGAAAGGGTAATAGTGGGGCTAAATTTCTTTTAAAAGAAAATTGTAGAAGAGGAATATGTACACAAATGTGTACTAAATATAATAAAATGCATAGGGAACTGTTCTTAATATGTGAGGGTGAGTTTTGTTTGTTGTAGTGATGATGGAGCTTGTTTGGTCCATTTCAACTCTTTCCAATAATTCTTCTTGTGATCTGCATATATGAAATAGTTGTATGAGGTCAGGGATTTGGTAAACTAGTAGCAGAGTCATTGACTTAATTCAGTCCAATTTAATTTCTTGATGGAATAGTTTTAGACATATATAGCTCTATTTAATAGAAAATAGTTCTGTTTCAGTTAGTGGAATTATATATCAATCAGGAAATCCCCAAAAAAATAATAAGTGCCTATTAAGTGCTAGACGTATTACTAAATAATGAAGATGCTACAGTTTCTATCCTTACTTAATATACAGATGTCAGAGGCCTAAATGAAAAGAAGCTGTAAAAGTGTAAGAATCAAATTCTAGGTACATGGTCAGAAATGTGGGAAATAAAGAACAGCCTTTTTGGTCTTCTCTCCTTCCTTCGCTCTGACTCCCAAGAGAGTGAAGATACTCACGTTTTGTATTATAATTTTTACATGTATTGATATTTTGAATTTATAAAACATATGACAAATTATAACTTATTTTACAGTAATTCCTCTAAAGGAAGGTTTATTTATACACAACTTTGGGGAAAATGGTGATATGCCAGTACTCCCTTTGACAGATTTTCAGTTGTCAGTGTTAATTTAAGATCAGATCAGACAAGTAGGGTGTGTGTTATTTTATAGACACTATTCAATTTTTTTTTTTCCCTGGAAACTTTTAGGAATGAAGAAGCCATTATTCATAAAATGAAGTCATGCTGAAGACTTTAGGCTGGTTGTAAAGTGTTAGTCGTTAGAGATGGGGAAATATTTCTTATCTTGAATTTGGAATGTGGGTAACTTTAACACTGCCCTGTTAAGCAACACTGCCTTTGCATTTTACTTGCAGGAAAGAAAAATGTGAACTCCTTTAGTGGAGCAAAGTGCTTTCTGACACACCTCTCAAATTACACACCATTGAAATGATCCCCACAATGTGTGGCTCATGTGTTTCTAGTTAGCTACTATGAATGAAAAATTCATTAACTATTTCAAAAAGCATCTTTATTTGCATTGCAAAGAGCTTAGTTGTTTGGAAACAGGATCAGAATTGCTTTCAGGTTGTAAGTCAGCACATATGGGTTGGGCCATGATTGGCATTGAACTTTAAAAAACAAAATTTCTGTGCGAAGAAAGTTCTCAATAATTATTTGTCAAAGCACTGATATTACTATGTTGACTTCGGAAGGATAAAAGTGCCTGAGTTTTCCCACATTGTTGGCGATGTGGACCAAATATTTTGTAGCTATTATAGAAAGCCCTGATAACCTTCCCCTTATCTCGCCTTTTGGGCGGTGTATTACAGAATCACAGGGAGGAGGAAGTTATACAGACTGGCCAGATAGATGATTGGAATCCCTGTGGCAAGCTTGTGACCTAATTTTCCATGCTCTGACTACCCAACTGGAGCGTTATAGTGTATGCTGCTAGCTTAAATAACAGTAGGCTTGTATACAAGTTTGGGGGTTGGAGAGAGAAGGAAGGAGGGATAGATACATAAATCTATCTCCCTAGTTTTGCCAGATCCATAACATAGAAGCACTTTTGTTCAAAAAGAAAACTTAATTTGTTTCCTCATTTTGGTTACTCATTCTTGTATGCGTCTCAAATAAATTGTTACTAGAGGATCTTACTTCTTTTTTAAAGATTGATGGCGGAGATCCTGGGTGGCTCAGTCGGTTAAACGTCCAACTTTAGCCCAGGTCATGATCTCACAGTTTGTGGGGTTGAGCCCCGAGTTGGGCTCTGTGCTGACAGCTCGGAGCTTGGAGCCTGCTTCAGATTCTGTGTGTCCCTCTCTTTCTACCCATCCCCTACTCACAGTCTTTCTCTGTCTCTCAAAAAAATGAATAAAAACATTAAAAAAAAGATTGATGGCATACTCAGTTATTTTTGAAGTTTGTTTTGAAGACTTTTTTTTTTTTTTTTTTTTTTTTTTTTTTAAAGAAAAAGGTAGTGTGAGAATGGGTTGGGGAAGGGATGGTAGAATTGCTTCCATGCTTTTCTTGTGCAGTGAATTACTTTGTGCATTTCTGGTAGCCGTTCCTTGACCCCAAGATGATGAGGCTATTTTTTTCTCATTAAGCAAATATTTATGAATAAAAGAAGTTGATTATGTTTAGTAAAGTTACATGACATATCCAGCCTTTGTTTTAAGTTTTACACATCGCTTCTGCAAAAATGAGAATTTTAGATACCAGTATAAGTCCATTTTGTTAGGTCAGACATGGACTCTATTTGCCTCTCTTTATGTTAGCTAGAAGTGGATATGAGCTTCTTTCTTTGTCCCATGGTATGTATATAGCCCATGTTGTATGCTGTTTTGAAATATGTTGAACCAAGATGATTTGCTGGGATGGTAAAGCTGGCACAGACTTCTGTCAAATGGACATACATAATTCATACTCCTTTTTCTAGTAATTTCTTGTATTTAAAATACTTATTTGCTTATACTACGCCATTGTCTCTCTCCCCACTCCCAACACTTTCTTCTCTCTAGCATCCCTTGAAGGGACCGGTAAACCTGGTTCTAAAATATTTCATGCCTCTTCTCTAACAGGTAATTGGTCCCATGCATATCTTTAATACCAAACTGCATCAAGGTATTCTTTTTCCTTATTCCTTATTCCTTTGGGGGGTGATTGAATTTCTTTGGCCCCAGGATTGCCTTATTTCAACCTGACTTAAAGTAAATTGTAGTAAGAGAATCATTATGAATCAAAATTAATAGCATTGGCATATGGCTTTAATAATTTAGGCCTCTGTCTCTTGTAGAATGTATTATGGGATCAATTTAAAATATTATTCTTCTCAGTCTTACATGTATGTATGTATGTCAGATTGTTTATACTGTAAGCACTTGGATGGAGTTCATGTGTCTCTTGATGTGGTGTCATGCATATCTGCAAACTATTCTCTTTATGTCTCTTTCTGCTGCCTTGTTTCTGTCTTGTTCCCAGCTAAGATTCTTGATGAGAAAAAACTTTTTACCTGTTGTTTTCTCTTCCTTGCTTTTCCTACGTTAGTTGACCCACTGTAGTCTAGTGCCTGAGCTCATGTCTCTAGGTCGTTTGTACTCTTGTCGAAGTCAAACCAAAAGGAAAATGTTTAGTTTTAAGCTTACTCGATTTTACTGTTGGATTTGCCTGTAAGCCCTTAGAGGACATGGACTGTTTTGTTTACTTCTGAATGTTTTATTGCTTAGAATCTAGTACTTGTAGATTGTCCATTTATTGAATGAATGTATTGCTTTTTTTTTTTAAGAATGTTCTCTTCCTTTGGCTCCCATGGTGCTTGCTACTCTTACCCAGTTTACATCCTACCTCTCTTTTGTTATTTATTGCACTTAGATGTCCATTCAGAAGCTCCCGCTCCTTAGAGTTTAACATGTATTTAAAAGTTCTGAAGTGGTAATCTCTTCAAGTAAATTCTAGCTCCATCTGTTGGCAGCAGAGAGTGCCAGTGCCTTTTTTTTTTTTTTTTGGCTCATTTATTTGATGGCTTTGTTCATAATCTGAACACTCACAAGTTGAGAAGTTTCTGAGTTTTCCAGAACTCTTTTCTCAGCTCTCCTCTCATTTCATGTTTCATTGTTTTCCAAGATGACTTCAGGGCTTCACATTGTTTTGATTAGAACAGCAACTCTCAGCACTTTCTCCTGTTGGTAGCATTCCCCTAAGTTCTCCTCCTTTATTCCTGACTATACCTGACTGTTGCAAAGGCCTCTTAGACTCCACATTTCCCAAAATATATTTGTGACGTATTCCCTAAACCTCCAATCCTCTCTGTATTTTTCTAAATGGAGCCACTGTAACTGAGATGGTAACGTTAGTGATCTGTGAATCTTTCTGGACTCTTGTCATTGCCTTACCCACCACTCTGTCCCGCCTGTGAGTAGTCAGTCGCCAGATCCTGTTGATTCTTATTACAGGTGGCTGACAGAGCATCCCCTTCTCTGTCCTCACTGCTGGTCATATTATTACCTTGCTTAAAATTCTTCAGTGTTCCCCATATGCTCTGTAAAAAGTCTCGGGCCTCTGTGTAGTGGCGCACATCAAAGGCCTCTGTGACAGTCTCCCTACTTTGCATTCAGGTCTCTTTCTTTGACTCGTGTACTTCACAACTACTCTAATAATTGCAGTAATTGAATGCATTTAGCTTCGTGCTTCCATGACTCTGCCCAGGCTGTTCCCTCTGCCTGGAGTTGTTCTCTGACAACCGCATCATTTTGTCTATATTATTTTACATTTGGTTTAAAGATTACTTTCCTGGAAAAAATTAGCCCCGTCTTTATGCCCCAGTGGGATCTTAGACTTGCTTTAAAGTAATAATTAAGTTGCATTTTATGGTTTGTTTACTTGTTTTTCTCTTTAACTAGTCTGAACACTTGCAGGTAGGAAATGTGTCTGAGTACTCTTTGTGTTACTTGAGTCTTAGCACAATGCTAAGTGTACAGTATGTACTCAGTTTTTCTTTTCATACATATTCAATGAATAAATGCTTAACATGCTTTTTGGTGTTAGTGAGATTACAATATCAGCTGTACTTATAAACAGTATGGTAGGAAGTCTGAGCAGGGTTCACTTGTTCACTGCCTGACTGGTTTACCTCTCCTCTCTCCCACAGTGTTCTCCAAGTGGAATTGTAAGATCAACAGTTTGTCTGTGGTATCATTCTTTCCTTTCTCTCTTGTCATGCTTCCATGTTTTGCACCATAGATGTCACAAGGTTGTCCTCTAGCTGCCCAAGACATGTCACTGCTGCCATTCCTTCTACCCTTGTGAAATTTAACATTCGAGTTATATCTGCCTGGAGAGCCTGTGATTTTTTAGGGAAAGTGCTGGCATTGGGCCAGCATGGAAAGCTTTAAGACTGAACCTTTTGCTTCTTGCCACCACCCTTTATAGCTCTTATTTCCCCTAAAAGTAGACCTACAATATTTGGCAATACCTCTGTGGTGACTTACTTTATAGTCTTGATTATTTAAAGAAATCTCAATTATTTAAGAAAAAAGAGCTTATATAATCAGAATAGATGATAAAGAATCCTACAATGTATGATATATGAGATATGTAAAGATTGTGTAGTCTACTCTCTTATTTTACTAATGAAGAAAGATAGGTCAAAGGATTTGTCCTAAGTCACACAACTAGTTCATCACAGAGTTAGTCCTAAAACCTAAGGATCCGAAGCCTTCATGTGACTGTACATGAAGCGTATGTGTGCCTGATGCTCTCTTGACTTTGGTCAGGAAGTTGAAAATTCATTTATTCAAAATGTTCATTAGCTATATCTGTCTGTCTATTTGCACTGGGGATAGAGATGATAATAAGGTAGCTCTCCATAGCTAGGAGCTCCAGTGGCGCAATTGGTTAGTGCGCGGTACTTGTATGATAATGAGGTAGCTCTCCATAGCTGGGATTAAATGGTGGAGTGAGGGAGGCATAAATAAATTAAAAAAAATTTTTTTAATTTTTAAAATAGTTTATTGTCAAATTGGTTTCCATACAACACCCAGTGCTCTTCCCCAATAAATAAATTATTAAAATGATATAAATGATAGTTCATCTCACATCACAGGTAAAATAGTCAGGCTTTTATTCAGAATCTCTTTTTTAAAATTTTAGAACAAACGTGCTCAGCTTATTTCCAATCCCATAAGAATAAAGAAATAGAGTGATGATGAGGTTCTAGAGAGGTATATAAGCAATAAAGGGACAGGACAGCTGACAGGCTGGTAAGAGAGAGAGAAAGAGTGCCTGCACACTTTATGTGCTATATACTTCATTACCACATATATTAAGTAAAGAACCCAAATCTTTGTAGACTAAAGTTCATTTAATGAAGGGGAAAAATTATGTTACACACCTCATATACTGTAAGGGCATTGTAACATATTATACTACTTGATATTAAAAGTGTTTAATGATAAAATAACCATTAGGAAATGATGATGGGCCATAACCAGATCAATGTGTTGGTGAGTGAATGTAGAAAAGGTACCAGGAACAGTTTCACTTTACCTGTGCTGCTCCTCCCCCAAGGCATAGCTTGGTGCCAAGAGAGATCTTCTTGGCCTGGGATTTCTTCCACAGGGGAACGTGAAAGTATGTGAGTGTCCAGCTTCTTCAGCATGGGGGTGCTACCAAAGAGACCTACTTCTATTATGTCCCATCCAAAATGCTGAGTAGTGAACTGCATGACTGGGAAAGTAGCAGTCAGGGCTCAGGGTGGAATGTATCAAAGGACTGTAGATCCTAGTAACAGTTTTGCAGAACGTATCAGGAAGTCCATCCATGAGCTGCTGGGGATGGCTCACCTGCGGCTCTCACACCTGGCTCACAGGCACCCCCAACACTCTGTGTACTTTACCCCTTTACTGCCATGACTCCATAGTGGTCAACTCCTGTGTGCACTTCTAAAGCAGTGAGAACAAACCTTTGCAGACAGCTAGTGAGTACCTCCAGGAAGCTGGCCTGACTCTGCAGAGTTGGGAGAAGCTACAGAAACTTGAGTATTTACTACTGCCCTAGAGAAAGCAAAGGAAGGTTATCAGCATTTACCTGACTTACAGGGTTCACTGAAGGTATACAATCCTAGTAATTCTTCCAGAAAAGAGAATAAGAAATATGTAGCAGGGATATCTATAGGAAGGATCTTAGAAAGCCTCAAAATTCTTAACAGGCTGAAGGAAGGTTTTCTTTCCAGACCAGTCAGTAAAGATTGGAGAAGATGACTGTTTCAAATGCAAAGACAGTATACAAATTTTGAGGAACCCAGAAAGTCAAAGAAAAATGACACCACCAAAGGAAGACAGTATTCCAGTAACTGACACCTTCTCCCCCAACCCATGGAGATTTTCAATTTTCCTGATAAAAGAATTCAAAATAGCTATTTTTAGGAAGCTCAGGGAACGGCAACAGCAACAAAAAGAAAAAATACAGGATAACTCAATGAAATCAGGAAAACAGTACACAAAATGTGAAGTTTAACAGAGACAGTAATTATAACAAAGAACCAAAAGAATTCTGGAACTGAGGGATATAATGAATGAAATGAAAAATGCAGTAGAGGGCATGGATGTCAACTGGATCAAGCAGAAGAAAGGATCTATGAAGTAGATGACAGATCATTTCAAACTACCTAATTTAGAGGAGAACAACAATAAAAACAATGAAAAAGAGTGAAGAAAGCCTACTTGAACCATAGGATACCATTAAAAGAAATAATTGGCATCTTTGAAGCCCCAGAAGGAGAAAAGGGGGAGGGGAGGGACACAAAGCTTATTTTTTTTTAAAAAATGGCTGAGAATTTATCATATATTGGGAGAGAATTGGACATCTGAGTTCCCCACTCCCCCGAGGTTAACCCAAAATGATCTGTTCTAAGACACATTATAATAAAATGGTCTAAAATCAAAGAGAAAGAATTTTAAAAGCAGCAAGAGAAAAAAAGTTCCTGACATACAAGGGAACCCTGTAAAGCTAATAGTGCATTTCTCAGCAGAAACCTGGCAGGCCAGGAGAGAGTCAGATGGTATATTTAAAATGCTAAAAGAAAACAAAAAAAACAAAAAAACACCTGCCAACCAAGATTTTATCCAGCAAAGTTGTTCTTTAGAAATAAAGGAGAGATAAAGACTTTCTCAGACAAACAAAAGTTGAAGGAATTCATCACCACTGTACTTGCTTTATGAGAAGTGCTGAAAGTAGGTCTTCAAGCTGAAATGAAAGGATGCTAATTAGTAATAGGAGAATGTATGAGAATATGAAACCCACTGATAAAGCTATTTAGCCATATTCTGAATGCTCTAATACTATAACATAGTGGTACATTAATTTATTAACTCCATATAAAGGTTAAAGGACAAAAGTATTCAAAATAACTATAGTCACAATAATTTGTGTATGGGTACACATCACAAAAAGAGGTAACTTGTGATATCAAAACCTAAAATGGTTTAGGGGGGAGTAAAAGTGTAGTTTTTGTCTGTGGTCAAAGTTTGATTACTTTAAAAGGTGCTGTTATATATGTAAGATGTTTTTGCAAGCCTTATGGTAACCAGAAGCAAAAATCAACAGTAGGGACACAAAAGATAGAGGAGGGAACCATTACCAAAAATTATCAATTCACAAAGGAAGGCAGTAAGAGAGAAGGAAAGGAACAAGGAACTACTAAACAGCCAGAACCAATAAGATGGCATTAGCAAGTCCTTACCTATCAGAACTTCCTTTAAGTTTAAATGGATTCAATTCTCTAATCAGAGGACATAGGTGGAAGAATGGACTAAAGAAAAGCAAAGGAGAGCTAACTACATGCTGCCTCTGAGAGACTCACTTCAGCTTTAACAACACACATAGGCTCATACTCAAGAGTTGGAATATATAGTCTATATAAATGGAAACCAAAAGAGAGCAGAGGCAGCTATACGTGTATCAAGACTTTATGTTAAAAACTATAATGAGAAACAAAGGATGTCATTATATAATGATAAAGAATGAATTTATCAAGAGGATATAAAATTATAAATATATGCTCTCAACATTGGAGCACCTGTATTAAACAAATACTAACAAATCTTTAGGGATGCATAGAAAACAATACAATATTAGTAGAAGACTTTAATACTCTACTTTCAACAAAAGATAGACAATCCATATGAAAATCAGTAAGGAACCATTGGATTTGAACAACACTGTAGACCAAATGGACCTAATGGACATATATAGAACATTCTGTCCAACAGCAGAAAAATAGTCTTCTCAAGTGCACATGTACTATATTCTTCAGGATAGATCACAAAACAAGTCGTAGTGAATTTAAAATTAAAGTCATATCAAATATCTCTTTTGACCACAGTGATATGAAACTAGGAATAAGTAACAGGAGGAAAGCTGAAAAATCCACAAATATATGGAAATTAAACAGTATACTCCTGAATAACCAGTTGGTCAAAGAAAAAATTAGAAGAGAAATTAAAAAAAAATCTTAAAACAAAATTGGA
The DNA here is from genome assembly GCF_006229205.1 of Suricata suricatta. Taxonomy (NCBI): domain Eukaryota; kingdom Metazoa; phylum Chordata; class Mammalia; order Carnivora; family Herpestidae; genus Suricata; species Suricata suricatta. The sequence continues at coordinate 90,372,473 of NC_043709.1, forward strand.
ACAGCAAACAAAACTTATGGGACACATCAAAAGCATTCCTAAGGTAAAAGTTTATAGCTATAAACATTTCCGCTGAGAAAAAGGAAAAGTCAACAACCTTAACTTTAAACCTCAAGGAACTAGAAACAACAAATGAAACTCAAGAGTTAGCAGAAGGAAGAACAGAACAGAAATAAATGAAGTAGAGACCAGAAAAATAATAGAAAAGGGCAATGAAACTAAACTGAAAAGTTTTGAAAAGATAAAACTGACCTTTAGCTTGACCACAAAAAAGAGAAAACTCAGATACAATCAGAAAGGAAAGAGGAACATTACAGCTGATACCATAGATACAAAGTACCATAAGAGACCAAGAAATTATTTAGCAACAAAGTATATAACCTAGAAGAAATGAGTAAATTCCTAGAAACATCTAACTTATGAAGACTGATTCAAGAAAAAATAGAAAATCTGTACAGAAAATCTGTAAGCAAGGAGATTGAATCAATAATAAAAAATCTATCAACAAAGAAAAGCTGATGGCTTCCCTGGTGAATTCTACCAGATGTTTAAAGAGGAATTGAAACCAATCCCTCTCAAACATTTCCAGAAAATTGAAGAGGAAGGAGCACTTACAAAGAAGAGGCCACCATTGCCCTGATTCCAAAGCATGATGTGGACATTGTAAGAAAAGTACAGGCCTATATTCCCAATGAATATAGAGGCAAAAATTCTCAACAAAATACTGATAAACCAAATTTAACAGCACATTAAAAAGGTCATACACCATGGTCAAGTGAGATTTATCCCCAGGATTCAAAAATGGTTCAATATATACAAACCAGTGTGATACACCACATTAATAGAATAAATGATAAAAAATCAGATGATCTCCATAAATTCAGAAAAAAACACTTGATAAAATTCAGCATCGTTTCATGATAAAAACTCTCAACAAATTGAGTATAGAGGAAACATGTCTCAACATAATAAAGGTCAAATGAGCCCATAGCTGACATCATACTCAGTGGGAAAGGTTGAAATAATTTTCTAAGATCTGGAACAAGACAAGGATGTCTGTTCTTACCTCTGCTATTCGTTGTAGTACTAGACGTTCTAGCCAGAGCAAGTAGGTAAGCCAAAGAAAGAAAAGGCAGCCAAATTGGAAAGAAAGATGTAAACTTGTCTTTGTTTGCAGACAACATAATTTTATTTATTTATTTATTTATTTTTTAATAGTTTATTTTCAAATTGGTTTCCATATAACACCCAGTGCTTCTCCCCACCAGTGCCCCCCACCATAACCATCACCCCCTTCCTACCCTCCCCCTCCCACTTCCATCCATGGTTCGTTTTCAGTATTCAGTAGTCTTTCATGATTTGTGTCCCTCACTCTCCCCAGTTCTCTTTCCCCCTTCCTCTCCCCATGGTCCTCTGTTAGGTTTCTCCTGTTAGACCTATGAGTGCAAACATATGGTATATGTCATTCTCTTCCTGACTTATTTTGCTTAGCATGACACCCTCAAGGTCCATCCGCTTTGCTACAAATGGCCAGATTTCATTCTTTCTCATTGCCATATAGTACTCCATTGTATATATATATACCACATCTTCTTGATCCATTCATCAGGTGATGGACACTTAGGCTCTTTCCATGATTTGGCTATTGTAGAAAGTGCCACTATGAACATTGGGGTACATGTGCTCCTATGCATCCGCACTTCTGTATCCTTTGGGTAAATCCCTAGCAGTGCTATTGTAGGATACAAAAGTCACCGTACAAAAATCAGTTGCCTTTCTGTACACTAACATGAACTACCTGAAAAAGAAGTAAACAGTTCCATTCACAGTAGCATCAAAAATAATAAAATATTTAGGCATGAACTTAACCAAAGGAGATGAAAGACTTATACCACTGAAAACTATAAGACATTGATGAAAGAAATTGAAGACAGAATACATGGAAAATATCATGTTAATGCATTGAAATAATTATTATTGTTAAAATGTCCATACTAAAAGCATTTATAGATTGATTAAAATTGCTATCAGAATTCTAACAGCATTTTTCACAGAAATAGAAAAAAGTCACAAAATTCCTATGGAATCATGAAAGACCTAGAATAGCCAAAGCAATCCTCAGAAAGTAAAATAGGCTGGAGGTATCACACTTCCTGATTTTAAACTATATTACAAAGCTGTAGTAACCACATAGTATGGTTCTGGCATAAAACCAGACCCACAATGAAACAATTGAGAGCTTAGAAATAAACTCATGTGCATATGTCAACTAACGCTTGACCAAGTAGCCAAGGATACTCACTAGGGGAAAGAGTTGTGTGCTCAGCAAGTGATGTGGGGAGAACTGAGTGTCCAGATGCAAAAGAATGAAACTAGAGCTCTATCTTAAATCATTTACGAAGATGAACCTCAAATGGATTAAAGACTTAAATGGAGGACCTGAAAACACTTAGAAGAAAACATAGGGAAAAAACTCCTTGATGTTGGTCTTGGCACTGTTTTTTGTTTTTGATACGACCCCCAAAATACAAGCAACAAAAGCAAAAATAGTTGAGACTGCACCAAACTAAAAAGGTTCTGAATAGCAAAGGAAACCACAAAATGAAAAAGCAACCAAAGGAATGGGAGAAAATATTTATAAACCATATATATCTGATATATAAACTCATATATATCAATAGTGTAAACAAAACAATCTAATTAAAAAATGGGCAAGGGGCTTCAATAGACATTTTTTTCCAATGAAGATATACAAATAGCTAACGTACGGGGAAAGATATTCAGCACTTATCAGGGAAATGCAAATCAGAATCACAGTTAGATATTACCTCACACTTGTTGGGATGGCTCTCATCAAAAAGAGGAGATAACAAGTATTGGTGAGGATGTGGAGAAAAGGGAACCTTTGTGTGTTGTTAGTGGTCATGTAAATTGGTACAGTCATGATGGAAAAGAGTATGGAGGTTCCCTAAGAAATTAAAACTAGAATTACCAAAAGATCCAGTAATCCCAATACTGATTATATAACTAAAGGATAGGAAATTAGGATCTGGAAGAGATATCTGCACCTTCATATTCACTATAACATTATTCATAGTAACATGGAAACAGTGGTAAGTATCACTCCAGAATTGGTAGAGGAACTGTGGTATATATACAAAATGGGATATTACTCAGCCAGTGGAAAGAAGAAAGTTTTTCCATTTGTGACGAGGTAGACAGATTGAGGACATTATGCTAAGAGAAATAAGTCCGAGAAAGACAAATACTGTATGATCTCACTTATATGTCGAGTCTGAAAAAAAAATAAAGCTGAACTTCTAGTAACAGGAGTAGAACAGTGGTTTCCAGGACTGGTTGTTGGGCAAATGGGGAGATGTTGGGCAAAGAGTATGCACTTAAAGTTATAAGATGAGTAAGTTGTAGGGAACTTATGTACCTTATTGTTGACTGTAGACACAATATGCTATTATATATTGGAAAGTTGCTAAAAGATAGATATTAAATGTCCTCACCACATACAAAAAATGGTAGTTACTTGAGGTTACAAACTTATTAACTAAATTGTGGTAATTATTACAATATACAATATGTGTATCAAATTATCATGTTGTATACCTTAAACTTACATCATGTTATGTGTTAATTATATCTCTATAAAGCTGAAAAAAAGAGAAGTGGTTGTAATATTCAAAATTCTCTGTGTAAAGACTGGCAGATAGAGGCTTTAAGGAGATTATTTAAATGATTAAGTAATATCGTGGGGCACCTGGTGGCTCAGTTGGTTAAGCGTCTGACTTCGGCTTAGGTCAAGATTTCACGGTTCATGAGTTTGAGCCCCATATCAGGCTGTCAGTATAGAGGCTGACTCAGATCCTCTGTACCCTTCTCTTTGCCCCTTCCCTGCTCATTGTCTCTCTTTCTCTCTCTCTCAAAAATAAACACTAAAAAAACTTAAAAAATAAATATCTCATAAAATGCTATAAAATATATAGTTACAATAAATACATGTCTTAAATTTGTATACAAATGGAAATAAAAGTAATCAAAATAATTTAAAAATTATTTTATGTGTTAGTCTATTACCTAGAAAAGTCATTTATGTGGAAAAGCTGCATGTTATAGTTGAAATGAATTGAAGAGTGATCTATTATATCATATCATGATATTGAGAGGCTTTTATTGTTCACATATTTATACCTCATTGGAGTTGTAAATATTTGAAAAGTTAGTAACTTTAAAACTTTGAAAACAAAAACTTTTGTGTGCAGTGCCAAAGTTACGGTCTGGTTTATTGCAGAAATTATAAATGAGTTGACTGGTACTTAAATAAAGTCTAAAGCTTGAAATTATTTTCCCAAAACATTCTAAAAAAATGTTATGTTCTCAGGTGAATTGGTAGTGCATTAAATTCCCAATAGAGCTCATTTATAGTGACTAAAGTTTTCTGTTTTCATAATAGGAACAAAAATCATAAAATCCACCTGGGAACCTGAGAAACATATCCTACCCTTATTGTTGTCAAAATCTCTTGAATAATATTCTCTCTAGCCATTTTCATGTGTTTAACCAATCTGTCCCCTTTGTGAGAGAGCTTTTCATCTTAGAAATTTTTCCCTTTGCTCATCCAGTGGTAGAAGAACTCTCTATGAACTCTGTGTGATAAAGTGATTAGGTTGGTTTTCTCTCATTTCAGCTGTCTTGATCTTAAATTATGTTTATGCTATTAAATTTGTGTTTTGTGAATATAGTTGACTCTTGAACCACATAACTTTGAACTGCATGGTTCCACTTATATGTGGCTTTTTTCCAATAAATACAGTACAGTACTGTAAATGCATTTTCTCTTATGGTTTTCTTAATACTTTCTTTTCTGTATCATGCTTTTTTTGGTAAGAAAACAGTATGTAATATATATATAATAGGCAAAATATGTGTTGATCAATTCTTTGTGTTATCGATAAAGCTTTGGGTCAACAGTGGGCTATTAAGTTTTTGGGGATTCAAAAGTTCTATGTGGGTTTTTGACTGTACAGGAATTAGTGTTTCTGACCCCCACATTGTTCAAAGGTCAACTGTATTTTGTTTAGCATCCTAACTATTCCCTGAAGTCTCTAACATCTTGATAAATTGATTTTTTTTATCATCTACTGAGTGATATGGCTGAAATTAAACTGAATTAGAGACTGGTGGTAAAATATTCTAAAAATTAAAGCCTTAAGGCAAAAAGTTTGAGGACAAAATTTTACTCAGCCATGTTTCATGGGATAGTTTTACTCCTTCTGGTGACAGTGTGTTATTTTGGGTTGCTTGGGCTAGGACTTGTTTTGGTTGATGTTCAAAAGTTGAACTCCCTTGTTTTGGTATTGAGTGAATCAGACTGCACAACTCTCTAGAAAACAAAGCTTTTCCACTCCAAAGTCTAACCCTGTGCTTGTTCAAACCATCACTTGCTATTTGGGCAAACCTTACTCTTCTATCCATTGGCTTATCTAGAGTCTAAAAAGAAAGTATGATTGGATAACACTTGAGTTTTGTGATTTCTTTATTGCTTAAATGATGTGTATATGGTGGGTATGTTTTCTCTAGTTCATTTCCAAGGGTATTAAAATAAAAGGAAGAGTGAAACAAATGTGGATGACACTGTTTTTATGATAATCTTATTTGAATTCCTGATGAAATTGTACAAAATAAGTCCCCCCCTTTCTTTTTTATTTTGAAATTAGCACTCACTATTGGCACAAATAATCCTTACAATGAGTTAGCTCTAGGAATAGTTCAAATCTAGGGAGAATTACTAGCTCATTAGAAGACCACATCTTTGACCCCTTCTCCTTTCTCTGCCACATCCAATTGGTTGCCAAGTACTCCTGCTTTCACATAGAAGTTTACCCTTGCTTTCGCCCTGTCTCCCCTTCTTTTAGTATTTTAGGGCCACATGACTGTTTTTTTAAACTCTTACCTTTTAAGTGACATCTACATCTGCCCGGTCCTACTTCAGTGTGTTCTTAATTACTACTCCTAGGTCAGTTTTGCTAAAGCTGAGCTTAGATCATGTCAGTCCATTACCTAAAACACTGCCAGCAGAAGCAGATTCAATTTAGGTCCCCTATAACCTGGTGATTTCCTTTTAATTTTTTTAAAGTTTATTTATTTTTGAGAGAGAGAGAGAGAGAGAGAAAACACACGCAGGCTCCCCACTGTCAGAGCCGAGCCCGACATGGATCTCAAACTCATGAACCATGAGATTATGACTCAAGCCAATGATTTCCCTTCATTTTGAGTTTAGGTCCACTACTCTCTTTCCTATGAATTATTGATAAGCCAAGGTGGAGTATTGCACCCTTATCCCTATCTACGTTAGTCTTTCCAATTTCTCTGCCTTTGGTGTATTTCCTTCTTCTTTTTATCTGGAATATGTTTTGACTTTATCTTCATGTGCAGATCTAATCTGTCATTTGGCAAATTTATTCTGTGTCATCATGGATAATCTTTATGTTCTCCGATAAATGTTTTTCCCATGTGTTTTCTCGGGATCTGTTGATATTTATTTTTATCATGTAGTATAATTTATATATGTGTGTGTCTATAATGTATGTATGTTTATATTATATATATCTGTGTCATACCTTCCACCAGTATTAAGTTTCTCCAAGGTAGGCTCGTATCTAATTTCTACTTTTGTACAAGTTGCAAGGCCTGGAGTGGTGATTTTGTGTGAGAAGCTCAGTATACATTTGTTAAATGATGAAATAAATGAATTTCTGTCCTGTGTATTCCATTGTCAGTTTTGTGCCAATAACATCTCAACTCTCAGTCTGAAAACGAAAAATGTGATACTGGCCACAATTTTTGCTGAGCCTAAATTGAAAAACTCCGAGAAAGTTTAATCATGGAGTCAATCAGAATGTACTCTGTTATTTAGGATAAAACCTCTGGCAAACATGCCTGTTTTTCAAGTTCTTAGTCTTTTCAGTGTAGGCTATGATTATTACCTTTAAACATCTCACAGATTTAATAAGTTGAACCATTGTCTTAATATGGTTTATAATTTACTCCATGAAGAAACTGAACTCTTGAAATAAAAGGCCAACAAAGGTGAGAGTAATTCAGTTTCACACCTTACTTTCCTATCCATTCCTGTCATTAGAGTACAGTTTTCAAGGTTTGTGTAAAATAACAACCTATGAATGAGACAATGAGATCTTTCTGATACTTTCATTTAAAAAACAAAAAGGGGCCACAAAAGCCATCCTTTAGGGGCACCTGGGTGGCTCAGTTGGTTAAGCATCCAACTTCAGCTCAGGTCATGATCTCATGGTCTATGGGTTCAAGCCCTGCATCGGGCTCTGTGCTGACTCAGAGCCTGGAGCCTGCTTTGGATTCTGTGTCTCCCTCTCTCTCTTCTCCCTTGCTTGTGTTCTTTCTGTCTACCAAAAATAAACAAACATTAAAAAAAGATTAAAAAAACCCCATCCTTTAGCACGTTGTTTTATCAAGCTCCATGGTAATTATGAATACTTTTAATAGTATGAATGATGCTATCTATTCTTTACCTGCTTTTTTTTTTATAATTTCTTTTGCACAGCTTTCTTGCTAAAGTGAGTTAGATTCACTATTGCTTATTAGGATGTTATTAAGTGATTCTTACTCTAGGTTTTTATAATGAATCAAATCTAATTAAAATACGAAATTTACAAATAATTATGGCAGTGGAACTATTTTGGGTATTATTCAGTTCCTGAGAGTAAAATTAATAAAACTGTAAAAATAAAATGGAAAAGTAGTAAAACATAGCTTTTGTCAGAATCCTCAGGAAAGTTTTGTGCTGTGCTAGTTTATTTTGCTGTGTCCTCAGATTCTGAACTATGCCAGCATTAGACAAAGGACTGACGATATGGTTACTATTTAGGGATGTTCATTGTTTGAGAAGAAATGCAACAGAATCTTGAATATTCTCATGACATGTATGGAATAATATTATAGAGACTTTTAAATTGTGAATACATTTTATATATTAATGTCTTAAAACGTGTTTTGCTTTCCAGATATGATATTTAAGATATTTCCATGGAAATGTTTTGTTCTAATTTTTGCCAACAGTAATATCGTATACCATATTTGTTTGACCTTTTCAAAGTTGATTGATAACTATTATGTTGATTTGCTTATTTTACCTGAAAATTTTGAATGATTCTCTTAAGTATTTCCACAGAAATGCATTTTTCATTTATTTCTTCTTTGATATAGGTATTTTAATGAGAGAGTCTCTTGATAAAACTTATACAAGTAGAAGTGCTATTTTGTCTAAATGGTGGAAGAATGGGTAGAAAGGTAACATGTACCTGATTATACCTCTTGTGTTGTGTGCTCTTAATAAGTACGCACCGATTTATCTTACCAACGTTATTCTATAGAAAGAGAATGCCTGTTCTTTTTCTTCTTCTTCTTTTTTTTTGAGGTTAGTTCATGCAGTCTTGGTTAATAGATTATAAGGTGAGGTCTTACGTGGTGGCAGCGATGTTTGTTTAACTGGGGGCATATGGAGAATGGGCTATTTCTTCACAAAGAATTTAAGAATCTTTGAACCGTTTGCCACTGCAATTATGAGCAACTGTAGCTTGCTTAATTTTTATTTTCTATTTTAAATGCTCAGGTGGTTTTAATTTCATCTATAAAATGTTAAAAGTGTAGTCTGACTAAAATAGTATGTGTCTGAGAAATAGTTTTGGTCCATTTAGTGTCTCTTTCCTTTTTTTTTTCCCCTCTGTCTAATCAAAAGCTGTGTAAACCTACAAAACCTGCAGAGAGCACTGGACTTTCTCTTTTTGTCTTTTCTCACTATTCTATTCATATTTTTCCTGGTATTACTGTCTTTTTAAATGTTTATTAATTTTGAGAGAGACAGAGAGGGCATGCCTGAGCAGGGGAGGGGTGGAAAGAGAGACAGAGAGAGAGAATCCCAAGCAGGCTCCCTGCTGTCAGGGCAGAGCTTGGCATGGGGTTGAATCCCACAAACCCTGAGCTGAAATCAAGAGCTGGACACTTAACCAGCTGAGCCACCCAGGCACCCTTCCTTGGTATCATTGTTAGATGACTCTATGGGACAACTTGCAATACTGTTTAATGTTAAACATTCACTTATGTGAGTAAGAAACAAGTTTTTCCTTTATGGGTCTGTGTGGATAGACAAACCACTGTTATGATAGAAGGAGATTATATTTGCTTGATAGTAATAGTAAAACATTTTTTCTCCCCTTTGAAAAATTGGCTTCTGGTGGGGCAGCTGGGTGGCTCAGTCAGTTAAGCATCTGACTTCAGCTCAGGTCATGATCTCACAGCTCATGGGTTTGAGCCCTGCGTCGGGCTCTGTGTTAATGGCTCAGAACCTGGAGCCTGCTTCCAATTCTGTGGCTCCCTCTCTCTCTGCCCCTCCCCCACTCATTCTCTTTGTCTCTCTCTCTCTCTCAAAAATAAACATTAAATAATTCATAAAAATTTGGCTTCTGATAATTTTGTGACTTAGAGTATCTAGAACCCAACTTTTAAATGGTATTCTTTAATATTTAGTAAATATTACACACCCAACTTCATGTCTTTCACTGGGTAATTACTATTATCTCTGTTTTAAAATTCACAAATCCCATTCTTTCTCCATTTCCACAGGATTATTCAGTAATTAATTGGATAGCCTGGAACAGTCTTTAAAAAGTTGGATTATCTCCAAGATTCCTTCCCCAGCTTTAATATTCTACAAATTCTTGACTTTAACTGACATTGCTTTTCAACTACAGTGGGAAGGTAGTACCATTCTAATTTTTAGGGCAATGTTTACTATTTATTACATTACCCTAAGTTGAGTATAAAACTATTTGTAGAATACCAGCCCACAGATATCTAGCTTTATCCCCTGGGGAAAGATAAATCTAGAATTTATTTTTCTACTTGATAGGTTTTTACTTTGGGAAACCCTGTTGGGAAAATAGATTTCCGGACAGCTTGACACTGACAAATGGGCATTTTGACAAGTATTCCTAGGAGGAGAGCTATAGCCCCCAGTCATTTCAGTTCCCGTATTACAACAACTATGTTTAGTTGAGATTAAGACAGATCACAGTTTGAAATAAGTATTTTGTGTTGGGGTTTGGGTGAATATAAAACTTTTTTTTAGTGTATAGGAAAAATAGGGAATTTACTTTGCTATTATGAAGAATAGGGAAACTAACAATGTTGGTATGAACTACTTTTTTTTATGGCCTGAGTCTGACCTGTTATTGTGAACTTTTGTGTCTTCCATTCAGAAGGATGTTCCTAGAGGGGGGTTTCATTTGTACTGCTCGCTCTTTGTCATGTAATGGTTTTGTCCTGTGTACAACCTGTGGCTTTAGAGCAGAAAACATTAAAGTAAATTTTAGCAGAGGCAAATTTTGTGGGTTTTTTTCTTTTTACATAAAATACCACTGGTAAGTAGTATTCTCAAAACTTTGTTGGAACTAGTCTATTTCTACAAAATTAATTTGTGAACAAGATAGACCTGAACTCTGGTTATTCTCTTTCCATTTTATAAACTTATCATTAGCATGAATGTATTTTAAATAATTTTCTTTAGGGCTCCTTCACCGTAGAAGCACCGTGTTGTTGTTTGAGTAGAATACGAGAAGCAGTCATGCAGTCTCTTGTTCTTCACTTCACACCGAACGTTAGCAGCTGCCACATTGTTTTTCTCCACCACTGTCATCACCGTTGCCGCTGTCTTCTTCATCAAAAACAAGAGAGATTTGACTGATTTGTAGAATTTATGAAAAATGTAAATCTGAGAATCCTACAAAGGTGACTTGGTGTTTTAAGTTAGAGGAAATGCTATGAATAGCTACAGCTTAAGACTAATTCCATGGGGTGCCTGGGTGGCTTAGTCGTTAGGCATCTGACTTCAGTTCAGGTTATGGTCTCGTGGTTCATGAGGTCAAGCCCTGTGTTGGCTCTGTGCTGACAGCTCAGAGCCTGGAGCCTGCTTCGGATTCTGTCTCCCTCTCATTGCCCCTTCCCACTCTCCCTCTCAAAATAAATAAACATTAAAAAAAAAAAGACTAATTCCTTTTGGTAGTTGTGATTGAGTGATTTTGCCTACTTTAGAGAATCAGGTCAGATGTATATATGAATGACCCTATGGAGTCTTATTTTATATGTTTGAGCCTGGATGAAAATCACTTTCATTTAGCTTTTAACTTGGACAAGGGTCCCATAGTTGGTAACACATTTTTTTTTCTTTCTTAAGCTTCTTTTTTAAATTCTGAAACAAATTACTAAAGAGCATTCATTTTTCTGGTAAATCTTTTCACCAAATGTAGACATACACCTGAAACAAAAATTCTATTGCCTCATATAAGACTTTTATAATTTCTTTAACTCCCTGTAGACATTTTGAAAACCACTTGTTTGCAATACTAATGATCACATTCTTTTCCGAAGAAATTTATTTCTCCAGTTTTTGTTTTTTGTTGCCCTCTTACTTATTTATCCTTCTTTCATCCCCAGTCATTTCAACATCTTAATACTCTTTTCCTACTTTATCTAGTTGAAGCTTTACTAAGCCCAGAAAATACAGTTTTTATGACTTACGGTCATAGACTTAAGAGAGAAGAGGTCTTTAATAGGTTTCCTACTGATCCTGGCAGATTTCTAAGTTTGCTTTGGCCCAGAACCTTGTTGATTTGAACAGATTGTCTCTTGACCTCCCATCTAGCTACTGCTCTCTCTTCTGATAAAGTATCTTTTATACTCCGGCATTGTACAAATACTGTGCTGAGTATTGTAATGGATAAAAAAAATGAATAAGTCGTGGTTTGTTTCACTGTAGCAGGGAAACTACTTGGAAGAGAAAGAATCTTCTATATTTTAATAAGAATTTTAATTATGGCGGCTTAAATAAGTGGAGGAGGCATGGGATAATATGTCCTGAGTGCAAAATGAGTCTGGAATTTGTGACTTTGAAGTCTAAACTAGAACAGTGGTTCTAGTGGTGTGGAAGAGGTGCACTCAAAATTTATACCAGGTTAAAAGGGGATGGAGAAAGGAGGGTGCCATGGAGCAGGTGCTTGTAGAGCTTTGTGAATTTCTCTTGTTTTATTTTTATCATCTAGTTGAGAGGAGCATAATGACCTTCATAAGCCACTTAGAGTTGAGGATCTTGGAGTATTTTCCATTGAGGAACAGAGGCCCCTTGTTGTAAACCCAGCATCATCACAGTGGGGTGAGATGGGAGGTGGCCTTGCATGTCAAGTCTGTTCCTGCCTCTCATTCTCATGCCCTGAGGGTCCTTTGTTGGACGACGGAGGCGACTGTCCGGCTGTTTCTGTGTTCTCTGATAGGCTCAGTGTCTCCGTTTAGTTTGGAACTGATCCAGAAGTGTCATCCTTTCGGGTTCTTAAATACCGTATTCCACATTTTATTGCCTTGCCTTGTTTTTATGGCCAACTTGGAAAGCTGAGTGTTTGAACCCAGTCTGATATAGCTGGGTAAAAAGAAGAATAGGTGTGTATGCTAATGTTTATGACTTGTCTTCATCCTAAAAAAAAATTCTCTATTTTAAAATATAAGTCTGTAACTGAAACATCTCATCATAATTTTATAGTGAATACACAACTTGGAATTGAAAAGTGCTTAAGAATTTTTTATATAGAAGATATAATTTGCTGATGCTCCTATCTTTTTATTTTTCATTTCAAAATAATTCTTTTTGTATATATTTTAAGTTGATTCATATTAAATGCATTAGCCATTCAGTATTTTATTGTGTAAAATCATTTCTGTGTTGAATCAGATCAAGATTCTGAAAGTATAGCTAGTTGGTATGTTAAAAGCATTGTGTAACTAGGATGTTAACGAGGCTTAGTATGGTGATCATTTTGCAATACCTACAAATATTCAGTCATAATGGTGTACACCTGAAACTTACATAATGTTATATGTCAGCTATACCTCAATAAAAAAGAAAAAACAGAAGGGGCACCCAGGTGGCTGTCAGTTGAGCGTCTGACTCTTGATTTCGGCTCAGGTCATGATCTCACAGTTTGTGAGATAGAGCCCTGCATAGGGCTCTGCACTGACAGTATGGAGCCTACTTGGGATTCTCTCTCTCTCCCTTTCTCTCTGCCCCTTTCCCGCTGGTGCTTGCTCTCTCAAAATAAATAAACATTGAAAAAATTGGATATCTGGAAATAGTTAAAAGCAAACAAACCATGATACAGCTTTTTCGTCAAGAAGTAATTCTGCTTTCTAATTGAATGATTTTCCTTTTTCAGTTTTTTTTTTTTTAAAGCAATCTCTGCACCCAACATAGGGTTTGAATTTACAACCCTGACATCAAGAGTTGCATGCACTACCAACTGAGCCAGCCAGGTGCCCCCCCACAGGTGTTCTTTTTTTAAACTTAATCAGTTAATCAAAACTTATTTATTGGGACATTTTTGGTTTATCATAGCACTGTTGGTTACTACGAAATCCATTGAAAATGTATTTGGAATTGAAAAGTGCCAAGCCATAAAACATGAAACCAAAGCTAATTTTGATAATTCAATTTATGTGAGAAGTATACTGTATGCTAAGTATTAGAGAAGAAAAAAATTAATTCCCCCACATCTTTCTATTAAAAAATTTTTAAACCTATGGAAAAGTTGAAAGAATAGTACATACAATAAGCTCCCATATATGCTTCATCTAAATTCCTCAATTGTCAGCATTTTATCACATTTAAATTAATATTTATTTCTTCCCCACCATATGTATGTTTTGTGCATCTGTATGTAGATATACATACATGTATGCTTTTTTTTCCTTAATCATTTAATTGTAAGCTGTAGACAGCAGGGTGCTTTATCACTGACTACATTATCTCCAAAGAATGAGGACATTGTTCTACATAATCACTGTACCTCTTTTATAATAAAAAAATCATAAAAAATTTATGTTTATTTATTTTTGAGATAGAGCGAGCCAGGGAGGGGAAGAGAGAGAGAGGGAGATAAAGAATCTGAAACAGGCTCCAGGCTCTGAGCTGTCAGCACAGAACCCAATGCAGGGCTTGAACCCATGAACCACATGATCATGACCTGAGCCAAAGTTGGAGGCTTAACCAACTGAGCCACTTAGGTGCCCCTATAATAAAAAAATGTTAACACTGATTCAATATCACCAACTGTATAATCCATTTTCAAATTTCTCTAGTTATACTAAAATTGCCTTTCATAGATTTTGTTCATTCGTATGAGCTAAGATCTAACAAGGCAAATGCACTGTATGTAGTTGTCCTGTCTTTTCTGGACAGGCCTCCTTTGATGTGTACCTATGCTGTCTAATATGATAACCACAAACGGTAGGTGACTAAATTTAAATAGATTAAAATTTAACAAAATTAAAAACATAGTTCCTTAGTCACACAAGCTCCATTTGAAGTACCCAGTAGCCATATGTGGCTCGTGGCCACTGTTGGATGACACAGATGCAGAATATTTCCAGTATCACAGTAAGTTCTATTGGACATATCTAGGACATGCCCCCCCATCTTTTGTCTTTCATGAATATTCCATTCCACATTATGAGTTTGTCTTCGTTGCTTCTTAGTGATTAGATTCAGGTTGTGGCAGATTATTTCTTTCAAAGGTAGCTGCACTAATATATTTAGCCCAGCTCACATCCTTTTCTTAAGATGTGACTGACATTTCTTCACCTGAGAGGTGGAGTCTTTTTTCCCTCCCTGTGGGAGGGAATGGGCAAGGACTTGTGAGAGCTGGTCATTGCAGCGAGGTAGAAGTGAGCTATATGACACTCACTCACTCTTGGGTTGCTCACCTCTGGGACCCAGCTACCATCGTGTGAGGGAGCCTAGGTTGCAAAGGTGTTACACAGGACCAGTTCAGGTCTCAGCCGACAAGCTGGCGTGGGCGTGAATGGCCTTCAGATGATTCAGTTCTTCTGGCTGAGGTCCTCGGTGTAGTACAGTAGAGAGATGAAGTCCTGGCTGGGGTCTGTCTGAATTTCTGATGCACAGAAACTGAGAGAGCTAATAAATTATTATTCTTTCAAGTTGCTAAGTTTTGGAGAATTTTCACACAGCAGTAAATAGCTCATACACAGATTAAATGATTTAACAAGGGTGCTCCATTAGTGATAGAGAGAATTTCCTATTGCATCACATCAGGAGGCATGTGATGTCAGTGTGACTTACTGGTGATGTTTGGTCACTGGTTAAGGTGGTATCCATCATCTCTGTCCATCATAAATACCATTTTCCTTTTGTAATTAATAAGTAGCGTGAGGGAAGTTTAACCTTGCAAATAATATGAGCTTCCACCAAGTTCCCTGTCAGCATTTCACTCTATGCTGTTGTTTTGAGTGGATTTAAAAATGGAAACAATCTTAGGAATCATTTTACTCTTGTCATTTTGCAGCCTGATTTCATAAATATTGTTAGGTTTCCATTGGAGATACTGCCTTGAAACTAGGGACATAGAAATACATGAGATTTGATTTTACGGCCTTGGAGCTTATGGGCGAAAACTAACATGACTGGAATTCAAAAGGGTTGACCGGGTGGTACAGCGTTTGTGTTCCAAGATGATTCAACTAAGACATTTTATTTTCCAAGAGTAAAATAACGTCATTATGGTAACTATATAACTGGAGTTTAAGACTGGTAGTGGTGCTGCCTGAATTATACTTTTTATCAGGCTGATTTGAAATGAAAAACAGATTTTTTAAGTGCACTTTTATGTTAGAATTTCTGTGAGTTTCCTCAAATCCCTATTTGAGGGATTTGAATGTATCCTTTTCTAAATATATAAATGTGTTTTAAAATAAAAATTTATCACAGCCCAAATTTCTTATTATTAAATACTTGGTAAATATGTTTATGAATTAAAAACTGTAAGGATACTGCTGTGTGATACTTATTTATTTATTTAAAGTTTATTTATTTATTTTGAGAGAGAGAGAGAGAGACAGCATGATCATGGGAGGGGCAGGGAGAGATGAGGAGAGAGAATCCCAAGCAGGCTCCACACTGTCAGCACAGAGACCGATGTGGGGCTTGAACTTACAAATCATGAGATCATGGCCCATGCCAAAATCAAGAGTTGTACACTCAACTGACTGCACCACCCGGGCACTCCTATTGTATAATATTTTTAAAATATGGGGTACAGTGCTTTAAGGAACCATGAGAACATCAAATATAGTCCCCCAAATAGTTGTTGAGTGAATTCTATACATATGAACCATGTTTTACAAACCCTGTTACTTGATTATGAATAAAATACATATAAATCATCTCTATGGGGATTTAAAAGTTTGTTCTGCCAATTAGAACGCATCATTTTCTTATAATTGTTTATTTTGTTCTGGAATATAAGAATGATAGAAATACTTTTTGTTTGTTTTGGTTTGATAGTGGTAAATTTACAGATGTATCTGTTCTGAATTCTATTTAAAGTTCTTGGTAAGACATACAAGGCAAATAAGGAATAAATCCCACACTTTAAAATCCTGGAACCATGACTGGGTTTCTAATAGATAAGTAATAGGGAAAAAGTACTAAATATGCCACATTATATATTGTATAATCAAACAGTTCTACATGTGGTTCTTGAAATGCTGTTAAACTCTCCCCAAAGGATGACTTCATCCCTGTAGATGGTATGAAAACCCAGTAAAAAATTTAAAAGTTTTCAGCAAGTTCTCATTGTGAATTTGGGATGTTGGCATTTCCTCAGTCTAAAAACATTCTTTTAAGCCCTGCAATAAGGATTGATTTCTGCTATTTATTGCTTTAATCATTTTAATGTATACTAATGGGTCTATTTAGAGTACTTCATTATTGGCTCTTTCTGGTGAAACTCTGTTGGTTAGGCAATGCTGCTAATGTTATTAAATTCATGATATTTAATTCCTCTGTGGACTATATAGTTTCATTTGTTACTTGCTCTAGACTGAATATTTAGCAACATTTTTTCCCATGTAACTTTGGTTACAGGAAAAAATCCAGGAGAGAGCAAATGGATCAATCAAGTACTTAGAGAAGAATATCAGATACAACTCTTGCTAAGTAAAGTTGTGTACTTTTACAGAGGGGATTGGAGCTGCTTCAGAGTCATATAAAATATATGAGTAATGGTAGTTAGCTGGGGAAAGAGCAATCAAAATATAAATGAGTTCTGGAAAGTGGAAAATTGTAAGGCATGTGATGATGGGAAGGCCTCACTCTGGGATGGTGAGATAAATGTGCATGAATATGGGAATATAGAAGAAATGGAGCAAAACTGAGGAGGAAAGAGTGAATGGAGGGATAGAGATCATTAGGGCAGGGCTGAATGTTGGCAGACAGGAAAGGAGGAGAGGAGAGAGTAATCCTGTTGAATTTTGGAGCAGAGGTATGAGTTTGGGTGCTTAGGAAACAAACTAAGGATTTGCTGAGCGGGAAACCCATAGAATGAGACTCCACTGCTTCAGGTGGTTGCAAGATGAATACTTTAAAGTGTCAGGAGAAAGGGCTGTTTTTCCACAATCTCAAGACAGAAAGCATTGGCTAATGGACTTTGAATGGCTCTGAAAGTGTGCCTACATGTGACTGATGCCCTCTACAAGGCCTTTTGGTAGATGTCATCCATATACAACTGTTTGCATGGAGTCAGATGCGGGCCTCCATACTGAGAATGGTGAGATCAAGACCTGAGCTGATAATGAGTCAGTTGGTTAACTGACTGAGCCACCCGGGTGCCCCACTCTCCTGACATCTTTAGCCAGTAGGATCAAGCAGACTTGACCTCAGACATACCATTTCTGGGTATGTGCACACCAGGCCAGTGAGGTGGAGAGGGTAATAAGGGTGAGAAGCTGCAGTCTCAAGGGCTTAGGCTTTAAGAGGGAGAGCACTCCTTTCAGGGGGAAAGACAGAAACGAGAGGGAGTGTCAGGAACACCCAGGGAGCCTAATGCCTGGCCTGGCTTCTTCACATCATAACATCACATTACCCATTGCTGAGCCAGTCTGCATCCCTGTTTCTAACACAGAGCTAATATTGTTGCTCGTAGAGATTTTTTTTTTCCTTTGGAGGGAAGTGCTTTCACGTATTTTGTTTACATTTTTAGCTAAATGTTGTGGATAGTTTGCTCGGAATACATGGAGTTGGGTGTTCAGGGACAGGAGTTACCATATCCAGTTATGGAAAACTTTTGGAAGTTATTTGGATGTCTTCATCTGTGTTAGCCTCCATGACTGTTCTTCTATTCACCCAGGATCTAAAGCTGAATACCTATTCACTTATTCCCCATTTACTGCCCAGCCATGTCAACTGCTATAACCTCAGATGAGCTACTAAATAAAACAGGAATATGTTATTATGTGACTCATTCTTCTGTTTTTTTTCCCCATGCGTTTCAGATTTATAATGGTGTGGTGTGAAGAGGATTTCCATTTCTGCTTTCCCTTTCCTGCCAAGCTCATGACCCCTGCCAATTCCATCCTTTCCTTCATTTGCCTGCAGTTTTGGTTTGGGTTCTGGACTCTTTGGGAGTTTATAGAACAGGAGCCATTTAAACTTTTTTTTTCTTTTCTAAATGGGACAAGTATCTTAATTGAGGTCAGGCCAACACCAACTGTGACAGAATCTTCCCCTCATCCGCCTGGCACAGGGGAAGAATTCACGCACTAGAAGAATGGCATGAAACTGTGCCTCCTAACAGTGTCCATTGGGATAGACCTAATGCCCAGTTGGAGGCACAACACAGTGACTTCTTTTGCCAGGCTTGATTGTTCTGCTTGGTTTCAAGCCAGGTGGCGACCTGGTGGGTGAACCATCGGCTCTCCTCTTTCCCCAACCCCCTCACGTCTAAGATAAAATGTCCAGCTGTCCCTTTGCAGGACTCACTCTGTGGAAACAGTAATTGCCCTCTCTGTTACTTGATATTTACATAATTCTGTTTAAATTTGTAACTCTAGTACTACCAGTATGACTTTATTAGTGGTGTGAGAGCTTCAAATTGCTTGCCAGATTTCAAGAATGGAATCCATTTAACACGAGGCTGTTTAAAGTATTAAAAGAACTTCTGGAGTGAGCGTGGGAGAGGAAGTGTGAAGATTTGAATTATTGAACTAGTGTAGTTCATGTGTATCATGATCAAAGTGACTTTGATCACTAGAAATACTTGTCCCAAGGTTTGCAGTAGCTTTAATACCTCTAATCTTTTAGTCACTCTCTGACGTATGTAAGACAGAAATGAACACCCAAGGTTTCCCTCACGTGGATGTGTATATGCTGCATCCCTTGGTACTTATGCTTTTGTGCCTGGATTAAGTATGCCTTATATGAACAATGATAATAAATAGATATTATCTATTGATCATAATGCATAGCTGTTACCATGTTTTTAAGTCTGAGATGTAATTGGAGGTATAGAGGCAATCAAGAGAGAATTCTTGAAAAGAAACAAAGTCCTGACCATTGTGCTGAACTTCATCTGTATAGACCTTCCATTTTAACGGTAGCTTTGCTTTCTGCGATGATGATGATGTGTTACTAATGGCATTTTTAACATTACATTTTATTTAATGAAAAAATCTTCTTGAAAGTAACAGAGAAAGTCCAAGAAATTTGTTGATGATATTTCTGGGACACATAACTTTTTAAATTAAGCGAAATTATTTTGGTAGCTTTGGGGAGAGAACACTTATTCCTGCTACCCAACACTTGGGTCTCTGGTTTACCACTGGATTTGTAGCTAAAGGAAATATCCTGATTTCTTAAGGATCTAGTTACATCCTGAAGCACATTTCTGTAAGATACAGTGCTATAAATAAATGAGGGTTATCCTACAAATGTTTTCACTACAATAATGTCACTGAAATGATGCTACTAATATTGTCTATGTCATTAGAAAAGTAATGATTGCCTTGTCTTCCTCATGGAATTTTATGAAATGAAATAAGATAGTAGATTCAAAAGGATTTTTAAAGATTACAGGTGATCAGGGGTACCTGTGTGGCTCAAAATGTTTGACTCTTGATCTTGGCTCAGGTCATGATCTCACTGTTTGTAGGTTCAAGCCCCAGGCAGGGCTCTGAGCTGACAGTGCAAAGCCTACTTGGGCTTCTCTCTCTCTGCCCCTCCCACCTCCTCTGTCTCTCTCAAAATAAATAAACAAACAAAACAAAACAGAAAGATTGTGGTGATCGGTAAATATAAAGAGATATTATTATTATGACTTAACTTTTCTATTATTTTATCACAGCTAACATCACTATTAACATCTTCACTGTTGGAGTATAATTTCTCAGACCTATCTCTATTTACTAATTCACCAGGAAAGGGAAGGTACATCATGCCAGTTGGTAATCTGGAATTTGTAATTGGAGTTTTTTTGTTGTTGTTGTTGATTTTTTTTAGGGACTATGAGTCCTCAATGTCATAGTAATTCTGATTCTGAGTCCCTAAATTTCTTTACTCCCCTCAGTTTTGTTGAGCTATAATTGACAAATAAAAATTGTATGTATTTAAAATGTACGATGTGATGGTTTGATATATATACACATTGTGAAATGATTTCCATGATGAAGTTAATTAACACATCCATCACCTCACATAGTTACCCTAATTTTGCTTTTTATTTTGTTTTTGGTGTGGTGAGAACACTTAAAATCTCTCAGCAAATTTCAAGTATGCAAAACAGTATTATTAACTCTAGTTTTCATGCTGTACATTGGATCCCCAGAACTTATTCATCATAAAACTGGAAGTTTATACCCTCCGACCAACATCTATCTCACCTCTACCTCCAACCCCTGAGCCCCAGGCAACCACCATCCTACTTGCTGGTTCTGTGAGTTTGTCTCTCTCTCTCTCTCTCTCTCTCTCTTTTTTTTTGATTTCACATATAAGTGAGATCGTACAATGTTTGTCTTGCTTTGTCGACCTTAGTTTGCATAGCATAATGTCCTCCAAGTTCATTCATGTTGTCTTAAATGGCAAGATCGCCTTCTTTCCATTGGCTAGATAATATTCCTATGTGTATATATATCAATTTTTTCTTTATGCAGTCATCCCTTGATGGACACTTAGGTTGATTCTATATCTTGGTTATTATGAATAATGCTACAGTGAAAATGAGGTGTATCTCTTTGAGATACTGCTTTTATTTCCTTTGTACATATATACCCAGAAGAGATTGTTTCCAGAAGGAGATTGCTAGATCAAATGGTAGTTCCATTTTTATTTTTTGAGGAATCTCCATACTGTTTTCCATAATGGCTCTACCAGTTTGCATTCCCACCAACAGTGAATAAGGGCTCTCTTTTCTCTGTACAGTGGCCAACACTTGTTACCTCTTATTGATGATGGCCATTCTAACAGGTGTGAGGTGATATCATACTGTGGTTTTGATTTGCATTTCCTTCATGATAAGTGATGTTAAGCATCTTTGGTGTATTTGTTTTCCATTTATGTGTCCTCTTGGGAAAAATATCTGTTCAGATCCTTTGCTCATTTAAAACATCTTATTGAAGTTTGCTTTTGAGTTGAATATGTTCTTTATAAATTTTGACCATTAACCTCTCATCAGATATATGGTTCATAAAGATACGGTCCTTTTCATTTCATTGCTGAGAGTGTTTGACTTCTGCTTAAAGGCTGTGCCATGTCCTGAGGGGTCAGCTCTGTCCTTTGGAGAATTTTAAGAACCCTGATTCATTAGCTTCTTACTTGATATCAAATAATGTTGCTGTTGATTCAGTGTGTTAACTCTGCGCCTCAGTCTGATAATTGGGTTTCCTTCTTGCTTTATGGTGACTACCCCAGGCCTAGGCACAGGTTTTCTGTATTGACTATTTGTCTTAGCCTTAAAAATCTCCCCAGAATCTCTTAATTCTCTTTGGTTTCTTAATTTAGCTGGCCACTCCTACCCACCCCAGCCCTCCCATACCCACCCACTCTCCAGATTTAAGTCTTGCTTGAGTTCCAGTTTCTTTACGAGAAGTCCAGCTAACATGTTATCTGAACTGTGGTGTAAATGGATTTGGTAGGACTTGGTACTAAGGAGAAGGGAAGGTGTCCAGATATACAGAGGAGAGGGGGAAATTGACATGAACAGAGCAGAAAAGTACAAAAGGAGCAGTACATCTCTTCATTCCTAAGGTTGTGGACTTTCTAAAGGAAAGAAATCTTACCCTGTTGTTTACTACTCTATTATTTGTGTAAGTGTCTCAAGCTGTGCCCAGCATTTAACCCATCCAGTAAATATTTGTTGAATGAGTGTTTGGGGGACACACTGAATTGACTGTTTTACTGGGAGGGCACTTCAGTGTGAACTTTTAGGGACCAGGATCGACTTCAGCCTTGTTTGTTACTAGAGCTCCACATATTTTGTTGAGTGAATGAGTGAGTGTTGGGATCACTGGAGTTGACGCTAGCATGCTGAAATCAATAATGCAGAATCTCAAATGTCATGCCAAGGATTTGGGTCTCACGATAAGAAAGGAAGCAGAGTTCTGGATCTTATTATCTCCATTTGCTGTCTAATGTAATAAGAGTTTTGGTCTTTACTTACTCTTAAATTTGAGCTAAATCTTCAGAAAGAGAATTTTTTGAGCCTGAGGAAAAGAAGGACTATTTTTATATAAATCTTCCTTTTTGAGTTGTCTAATAGTAAATAGGTAGATATGTTTCTAAAATATGCTTTTAAAAATTGCTTTTTGGGGGCACCGGGGTGGCTCAGTCGGTTAAGTGTCCAACTTTGGCTCAGTTCATGATCTCATGGTTCATGGGTTCGAGCCCCACTTTGGGCTCTGTGCTGACAGATAGCTCAGAGCCTGGATCCTGTCTATGATTCTGTATCTGCCTCTCTCTCTGGCCCTCCCCTGCTTGCCCTGTCTCTCTCTGTCTTTCAAAAATAAATAAAAAAGTTAAAAAATTTTTAAAAATTGCTTTTTGGCTAGTGAACACTTTTATACACACCAATTCCAGAAATATATTTCTTTTTAATATCACATGAATAACAGCTTTGCTTTCAAGTACTCAACTAGGAGATGAAAGGCATCCACTGTTTTCATTCTTCCTGGTCTGTTTTGGCATCCTGTGGTGTTAAACAAGTAATCATTGCTTCAGGCTCCTTGAATCTGGGCACTGAAGTGAGTGCTTCTATGTGTCAGACTCACATCTTCATTTACCTTTATCTCTGCATTCTGGTGTGGGCCATTTTAGGCCATAAGGATGTATAATTTCCAAATACTATACTACTTTGGGAAAGTGAAACCTATCCTGAGTACAAATTGAATGATTCTGTTGAAGAGGACAGGTTATCTTGATAGATGATTACACTTAAAGGAATTTTATGTTTTACTTTTATAGAGTGCTTGTACTGCTTTTGGGATCAAATCATCCCTCTAGAGCATAGAGCTTGGATTGCTAATCAAGAGTAATTGCTTGCGCCAGTTATGACTTAAAACCGGAGTTGGAATTAGGGCAGGGCCGGGGCAAATGCACACTGAGCACAAGAATGACAGGTGTGTCCTCTACAGGGTAGGAGTTCACTGTCACTGTTGGCTCCCTGCTTTCTCCCTATCTTCATCCAAGCACTTGGCAGGTTCAGAAAGATCGAGTCCGATTCTCTGGGCAGTTGTCCTCAGCCGGAGGGAACTGAGGAAAGTTATCATCTGAAATCATGGACTTAGGGGGCAAAAGGCAGGAAGCTTGAGGGTTTTGAAATGTAAATATTCTGTGGCAGGTGATTCATTTTTCTTAGATGAATTATTGTAGCCAGTCTAGATTTTGTTTACTGTGGGAGCTGATTCTTTTAGGCTAACTGATGTATGAGAGCACAAGTAAAATCTCCTAACCAATGTTGGAAAACTTAGAATATAGAAAATAATCATCTCTAATTTTAAGGTACAAAGATAAATACTAATATTTTGTATTTGATTTTAATAATGAACAAAATTTTTGCTCTATGTTGTTTTGATGTGGATAGTTTATTTTTTTAGCAGTACTATCATAATTGTCATCCTCCTCATCAAATATTTATTAATTCCTGGCTAATAAACAAGGAAAGTTCCAGAAAGAGTGGAGAAGATAAAGAAATGGAAGATGTGGCTTCTTTTTTTAGGGAGATTATTTTCTATTTAGGACTGAATATACGTCCTGGGAAAATAAAATTAAATATATGATTTATTCATTACATACATGATTATTAAGCTCCCTTATGTGCTAGTCACTGTCCTCGATGTTTGAGAAATTATGTTGAGTAAAATGTAGTTTCAGCCTTAAACTTAGTGTCCAGGGGAGGAGATAGATAAGCGAATCAGAATTTCAATAAACTGTAATACACGAATTGTTAGTGAAGTGCTGCAGACAGAGAGGGCTTGCTGGAGGAAGGTATTGTACTGAAAGAGGTGTGGAACAACATGCTCAACAATTTGGACGCCAGAATAAAAACATTCTTTTAAGAACTCATTTCTTATATTGCTCCTCAGTGAGCGCTTAAAGCATAACTCTAAATAGTCAGGTAATGAAAGCATTCTGGTAACAATGTGAAAGTCATATAGTTCATGGATGGATCTTGTGAAATTGGGACAGATGGACCTGAAATTCTTTCTAGTAGCAATTGTCTTAATATCTGCTTTTGTCAGGAGTTGCACGTCAGCATGTGACAAGTGCATGGAGTGCTCGTGTTCTGTGGTGTAGGTTGAAAAGGAGACCTCATGTTTTATATTCTGGGTTGGCAGGTGTCACGGTTAGTATTCCATTATGAAATTTAAGAGACCTGATCTGCATTTTTTCCTTTTGTTTAGGCAACGCATGTTTCCACTTCTGCAAGGAGGGAATTTGATGAAAGAGAAAAAGCTTAGATCCGTTATACCTTGGATATTTTGTCTCTATCTGCCATGAAACGTTGTCAAATAGAATTTTTACAGCCAGTTACCATGTTTTACACTAACTTGGTATATTTTATTTTCTCTATGTCAGATGAAAGAAATGAGAACTTACTTTTTTATACTTTGAGTTGTTCAGTTCCAGAGGGAAAAATACCAAGAGAGCTGTAGAAGTTTTCTCCCTAGAGATCTTTAGGAAAAGGCGTCCAGACACTTAACTGTCTGAGATTGTTTGTGTGGAGTTTTGTATGTCCTACTTCAAAAAGCAACGTGTTTAAAAACCCCGACTTAGAAAATTGGTATCATTAAGGATGATTCTTATCTCATCATTTTAGCTTTCTTACTAGGTAAATTTATTTGATACTTATATTTGGTGAGTATTTGACTTATGAATATTGCTTACATAATATCCTAATTTGTTTTCTGAAGCATTTTTTGCAGTTTTCAGAACACTTTTACATTATTATGTTATGTGAGTCTTATGTAGTAGGTATGGTGTTA
Organism: Suricata suricatta; assembly: GCF_006229205.1. NCBI lineage: Eukaryota > Metazoa > Chordata > Mammalia > Carnivora > Herpestidae > Suricata > Suricata suricatta. The sequence goes on from NC_043709.1 coordinate 90,397,883, forward strand.
TGATTATCCCCGTTGTGCTGACGAGATATCCGGATGCAAGGCTGTGAGACTTACCTGTGGCTATTAGTTACCAAGGGGTGGGGTTTGGCACAGGTCTTCTGATAGCACATTCTTTGCTCATTTTAGTGTGTTATGGGGCACAGATTTTTATTTTCTTGTAATGAGTATTCTGTTGTATGTCAAAATCAGGTCCATGGGGCGTCTCTGAATCATTAATTTCTCCTTTCTGCGATCTGAATGGCTACTGGGGGATGGGAGAAAAGGTTTGGCCTTCCTTCTAAGTGACCATTTCCTCAGCTGGTACTTTCTTACCAATGCAGTGTTGAAGATGGTAACTGGGGGAGGGGTGGCTCAGATCAGCTCACAAAAAATAGTTACCTTCTAAAACTCCTGAACTGATATTATTGGAACTAACTTGTTGCTCATAAAATAATATGGTTTGATGTTTAAAAATAGGTTAACTTTCTAGCAAACAGGAAGTAAATTTGTTAATGTACTAAGATTAAGGACTCACTAACTACTTTAGCTATGTACGATAATCAGTTCAGATGAGCATTGATAAATTAGACTGTGCACTTAGGAGAACCAAAATAAAATCAGTTCATTAACTACTGAGTCTTTATGCTGGAGCCACAGCTCACACAGGTTAAAGTTTAGAGTGAACAGGGCCAAATGTGGGCAATAAATAAAGTCTCTAGAAAGAAAAAGGACATATTACTGATGATTACTAGGAGAAGGGCACGGTTGTTTTAGAAGAAGGAATTATGGGCACTTGGTGGCTCATTTGGTTGAGTGTCTGACTCTTGATCTCAGCTCAGGTCATGATCCCAGGGTTGTGGGATTGAGCCCCCATCGGGCTCTGTGCTAAGCATGGAACCTGTTTAGGATTCTCTCTTTCCCTCTTCCCCTGCTTGTACGCTCTCTAAAAAAAAAAAAAAAAAAAAAAGGAATTAGTATCATACAAGCCTGCCTGGCATAATTTAGCAGTATGCAGATAGTAGCTGGGGGTGGGAAATACATGCTGGGGATGGTTGTAGATGAGTTTGAGGAGCTCAGTTAGGTGGACCACGAATTCCAGGACAAGAGATTTGTTGGTCTTAAAGTAAAAGACTGTAGAGCTCTTCTAACCTAGGACTCATGTTTTCCAGGTGTAAGGAAACCAAAGTAAATCATTCAAATTAGTGGAGAAATTGGTTGGAACTCAGGCTTCTTAATTATAAAGCTAATGTTGCTTCTGTTATGTGATCTTGTATGCTGTTGGCATTGTTGGTTCTGGGACAGAAAGTAAAAGCATTGCTTTTGAAGAGTAAACTTTCACAGTCTGAGAAAAAGGACTAGAAGGAGAAGTTAGTTGAAATAGGAAGACAAGTTAAGCTTATTTTGATAATCTTGGCATGAGGTGATACAGAATGAAAAAGATGGAGGAGTCAGTACCAAGTAGAGCTTCAGGCTGAGTGATGAGGAAAAAGGAAATCGTATTAAAATAAATTAGTAAATTTGGAGAGTAAACTTGATTTGTGAGCAAGGTCAAGCTCAATTTTGAATAAATTAGGAAACCAAGGAGAAATGTTTAATTAGGCAGAAAAGAATATGGGACTGATGTTGCAAATGTTAAATTATACTTTGCAGATAATGAGGATTGACTAGTAGCATAGCATGTATTATAGAACTAAGCTCTTCACACGGTACACCTGAAGGCAATTTAATTCCAGAAAATCTCCCTAAGACTGTTGCTTCAAGAAAAACTTATTAGATGTGTCACTGATGAAACATCTGGTTAATTAACTGGTTGACTGGTGTGGGCAAGCTCACCTCAAAAAGACCTTTACTGGTCCAGTTGTGTGATGCTGCTTCTTCTCCAATAAAAGTATTAGTTGGATGTGCAACCCCATGTAAGACCTATGTGTTACAGAGAATGGTCTTACCTTTCAGCCTTTCATTGCTGGAGCAGCTTTATGATGTTTTATGATGTGATCACATTTTTGGTCATGACTGTAATTCAGTTTAATAATGTTAACTGGTTTCATTTGGGCAATGTATTGCGCTAGTCACTCTTCATTTATTATTTTTAAACTTATTTGTTTGAGTGAAACCAAAGGTAACAGCTGTGGATGTTTCTGAGCTATTATCTACGTGGTCCATGAAAATTTTAAAGTGGGGCTTGTGTCTTTGTTTACCTTCTCTTTGTATATTTCTAAGGACTTCTAAGACTTTAAAATATATGTATTAACTTTATTACTATCCAGTTTACTTACATTACGGGGACCTTCATGTTTCTATAACTTGTATTCCAGCATTTATCACTCTATATTACCTGCCCGGATTTGAATCTAAACTTCACTGCTTAGTGGCTGAATGAGTTTGCAAGTTATTACAGATTTCCATGTTCCCATTTTTTTTTTTCATTTATTGGACGATATTACTACCTACCTTGTAGGCTTGTTGTGAGAATTAAGTTATGAACTATGTCAAGCACTTGAAGAGCCTGGCACAGCAAACCCTCAGATCTTAGCTGTTGTTACTGATCTATTGCACTCTCCTGTTCATGGTTCATCCTTGTATTCCTTGGATCTAGGTGTTTGTATGTAATAAGAATTTTTGAAGGGTTGATTGACTAAGGAAGGGGCAGAGGAAGGTAGCTCAGAGGGGAGACAGGAAGAGGCCAGCAATTTTTGTTATAAGTGCTATTTCCATTCCTGCTCAGCTCCACTCTAGGTGAAAACTTCTTCTTAGTAAGAATTAATGTTACTGATCCCAATCTGGTGTTGTCAGGAAAGCAGTTTGGTTAATCTTAGTTGGAAGTGGTTAATAGTTTCCCAGTAGCTTTTACAAGCATGTCCTAACTGGGGTGCCTGGCTTAGTTGGTATAGCATGCAACTCTTGATCTTGGGTTGTGAGTTCCAGCCCTACATTAGTCATAGAGCTTACTTAAAAGAAAAAAAGTTTGTTAACCATTCTTGTTGCTTGCCCTTGAAGCCTGCCCTGGTGGAAGAACAGTTTTTTAAGATATACCTTTCTGGGTGGGATCCTCTATGAAGGCAGTCTAGTTTTGCATGGGAATCCAAATCTGAGGACAGTTTGTTAATTGTTTTTAGTTTCTTTACTGTTGCTGCTTTTGAACATCTAGGCTTCTAAAAGCATATTTTGTTTCCTTAAATAATGTTACCTTTTCCCTATCATTACCAGTCCACATACATGTGCTTAGGTTAATGGCTTTGGGCAACATGATGTAGTAACCGTTTTTCTCATTTTGCTACAAGAGAGGTATTATTTCTAGTTTACATACCTGGAAACTGAGGCTTAGAGTGGTTGATAAGTACCTTACCTAAAGCCATGCAGTAATTGTTGAAGCTGAGATTTAAACTTGGGAAAAACTGTCTTACGTTAATCTATACTATTTCTGCTGACTCTAATGAAAGTTTCAGTGTCAAATCTACATGACATCTGTGTTCTAGTGCAGCTTTGCGCCTTAGGAAATCCCCTTTTAGTGAATTGGTGTGTGTGTTCGTATGTGCTTTGTAGCTTTTGAGTCCTATACAGATTTTAGTCATTACTAGTGATCTAGTCCTTTATGCAGTTTAGATTCTGCATCTCTCTCTTTTTATTTTTTGATTTTTCTAGTCTTGTTCACAAGATTTCTAAACTGCTCAGATTATTTTTTCTTTAACCATGATTTCCATCCTCAACTCTGTTGCCATCTTAGAGTGGCTTCTGTTGAAGAGTATTCACTGTATGGAAGGCTCCCCATGTGTCAGAAAATGTAAGAAGAAAGAGACTTTCAGAGTCTTTTTTGAAAAGTTATATTTACTGGTAGTCTTCTTTTCAGTAGAGTCAGTAATTAAGACTGTGAGCCACAGTCAGACAGACCTGGCTCGAATCCTGCCTCTGTTCTATGACCTTGAGACTTTGGACATATTTCATAACGTCTTTAAGCCTTAGCATCTTTACCTGTAAAATGGGAGTAATACTGATAATCCTAGGCTATCACAAAGAACACGTGAACAAAGGTACATGCTGTGCTTAGTGTAGTATCTTGCACAGAGAGTGCTGTCAGTAAGTTTTAGCTGGTATTAGAGACTGAAGACGAGGCTTGGAAGAGTAACCCGGGAGCATCATCTGTGTTGAATGCGAGTGATCTGCAACACATGTGCCCTCTTTAGGATGAGGGGTATGGGTAAAACCTCAGTGGAAGCCTCGTAAGTTTCTAGTCTCAGATTTGATAGGCTCAGTTCCTCCATGGAGTACTTAACAAAGGGCCGCTTAATGATTTGATCCAGAAGCCCTTAGAGAATGAAGGTGCATATACTTAAATGTGAATTCAACAAACACTAAGCACTTGCTGCTGCCAGGCACTCACTGTGCAGATGCTGATGATAGAAAAGGAAAGTAAGTCTTCCTCTGTCTTTTTGAAACTCCTGTTCCAACTGTAGGACCAGTATGTAAATAAATAACTGATATAACGGAAGTAATTTAAGGTATATGCCCTAGGGCATCGAGTGAGTTGGAAGGAAGCCCATTCCTGTTGATCTTTATCTTCAAGAGTAAGAATTTTCTTATAGGAGCATTAGTCCAATGATTACTTTGATATTTTTTAGTGTAGATTTATCCTTCAAACACCAAGTATATTTCAAGTATAACTGAAATTTGGCTGTGTAACTGAAAGCAGCCCATCTTTAAACATGTCAAATAATATTATTTATCCAAAGTCTTTACAACTTAGGTAAAGAGAAGTTATAGGCAAATTCTTGTCTTGCTGATACCTTCAGTGTATAAAGGGGTTTCTTAATTCATCATTGGATGTGTTTTCCAAATTATTATTTATGCCCATAGGAAATATTGTTGGCATTGGGAAGAAGTGAATGAAATATTAGGTAGCATAACAATACTATTAACTGACAGATTAATGATTGGATGTTGACATTTGGAATATTAGCCACTGTGAAACACTATCTAATGGAACAATGCTAGGAAAAGTGTGTGTGTGTACACATTTCTGTAGTTTATATAAAAGATTAAATATATTGAACATTTATATATTTGTAAAATATTTATATTATAATATCAAATCCATGTCATTATTTAGAAGAAATCATTTTTGTCCTTTTGCAGATGAAGGAACTAGAACTTTCCTGAAATGATGTGACACTAATAAGTGATGGGACAAAAATTGAATTTCATAGCCTTTGTTCTTTTCACCTTTTTGTGTTGAATCCAACTGTTTCTCCCTTAACAGGATTCATCATACAGTTATTTAAATTACACATATGTTATCCAAACTTGAAGAATTTAAGACAAATTCTGTGCACCGCTCTAACTCAACATGAGGCTTTCTATTGCCAGACAAAGTGAACAAATGACTTTGGAAGTAAAAAAAAATGAAACTCTGGCAGTTTGCTTATATTTATATTTTTAGAGTTACTACTTTTCCATTTTCAACTATTCTAGCTGTTTTCAGTGTACTAGCTATACTTAACAAAGAGATCAACCATTACTTATTTATAAACAGAGCATAACATTTTAGCTAAAAATTGAGACAAATACCTACCAGTTGAGACACTAGTGTTACTATTTTGTTAAAGTATTTTTTCTCATACAGACATGTAGTTAACTTTTAAATTCTTAAAAGTATTTGTTATAATATTTGAAGTACGGTTTATTTTAATGTGCTGTATACCTCCTATTTTAAAAAGTTTGTATTTTGGAAACCTTCAAATATACAAGATAGACAGACTAGCGTAATGAACTCTTCTGCAACCATCATCGAGCTTAACTCGGTTCATTGATCTGGCCTATTTCCCTTTCTTCCCTTCTGTGTGAAACTAAGTGCAGGTCACAGATACACTATTTTATTTGTAAATATTTCAGTATGTTATTCTAAAAGATAAAAAATACTTTTAAAATTTAGTAACCATAGGGCGCCTGGGTGGCTCAGTCGGCTAAGCGGCCAACTTCAGCTCAGGTCATGATCTCACAGTTTGTGGGTTTGAGCCCCACGTCAGGCTCTGTGTTGACAGCTCAGACCCTGGAGCCTGCTTCAGATTTTGTGTCTCCCTCTCTCTCTGAGCCTCCCCTGCTCACACACTGTGTCTTGCTCTCTCAAAAATAAACAAACACTTAAAAAAATGTAACCATAATTTAATTATCATACCTGAAATGTAAAGTTAATTCTGAATATTATTAAATACTTAATGTTCAATTTGCCAGTGGTTTCCTAAGTCTTCTTTTTACATTTGTTTGAGTCAGGGTCCAGATAGTGTTCTTTATTCTTATTAAATATGGACTTTGCTACATATTACTGATGGTGTCTTGGTGGTATAGTTTAACATATCCTTATCCTCTGTATTTTTTTTAAATTTTTAAATGTTTATTTAATTGTGAGAGAGAGACAGAGAGACAGAGAGTGAACAAGGGAGGGGCAGAGAAAGAAGGAGACACAGAACCGGAAGCAGGCTCCGAGCCTGTGCTGACAGCTCAGAGCCTGACGCAGGGCTCGAACTCACAAACTGCGAGATCATGACCTGAGCAGAAGTTGGACACTCCACCAGCTGAGCCACCCAGGCTCCCCTCCTTTTATAAAGTGGTAGAAGAATCTAGAGACTTAATCAAATTCAGATTTCCTTTCTTCCTTCTTTTCTTCCTTCCTTCTTCCCCCTCTCTCACCTCTCCTTCCTTCCTTTGTTCTCCCCATCCTCGTCACTTCCTAATATATGAATGCTATTTCTTTCTCTCCCCAGGGGACATATGTCCCCTTCTTTTCTTTCTTTCTTTCTTTCTTTTTTTTTTTTTTTGAGACTAGCAGCTGTTTTGCCTAGATACTTTAATCCGTTAGGAGTTGCACAGTATGATATTTTAATTGCTACTTTATATTGATTTATAATCTGGAATGAGTCTATAAAGAAAAACTCCCTCTTATCTAATGTTTGTTTAGCTAATTATACAGTTTATATAAAACAGTTTGGATAAATGCTTCATTCTTTATTACTTTCTGAATGTTTATTTTTTTAATTTAAATGATTTATTTTTTTATTTTTAAATATAAGTTATTGTCAAGTTAGGTAACATATAGTGTATATATACCGTGTGTTCTTGGTTTCAGGAGTAGATTCCCACGATTCATCGCTTACATACAACACCCAGTGCTCATCCCAACAAGTGCCCTCTTCAATGCCCATCACCGATTTCCCCCTCTTGTCCAGGCTCTCCCATCAACCCTCAGTTTGTTCTCTGTATTTAAGAGTCTCTCATGGTTTGCCTCCCTCTCTGTTTGAAACTATTTTTTTCTCCTCCCCTTACCCCATGGTCTTCTGTTAAGCTTTTCAGATTCCACATGTGAGTGAAAACTTATATCTGTCTTCTGACTGATTTCACTTAGCATAATGCCCTCCATTTCCATCCATGGTGTTTTAAAGTAAGATTTCATTCTTCCTCATTGCCAAGTAGTACTCCATTGTACATATAAACCACATCTTCTTTATCCGTTCATCAGTTGATGGACATTTGGGCTCTTTCCATAATTTGGCTATTATTGATAGTGTTGCTATAGACATTGGGGTACATGTACCCCTATGAATCAGCACTCCTGTATTTTTTGGATAAATTCCTAGTAAGTTTCTGAATTTTTAATAGTAGGAGTCATTTCAGAAATTTTGACATATTTATGAAAGCACCTGGAGAATATAGAATAGTTATAGAACTTAACTATAAATCTTAACATGAATTGATAAACTAGTAAAAATGAGAAATTTGTTTTGAAGGAATATGAAAGTGTTAGGGATTATATATGGCTCCTTTAAAAAAATCTTTATTTATTTATTTTGAGAAAGAGAGAGAGGTGCGGGAGAGAAAGAGAGTGAGCAAGCTAGAGTGAGTGGGGGAGGGGGCAGAGAGAGAGGGAGAGTGAGAATCCCAAGTGGGCTCTGCTGTGTCAGTGCAGAGCCTGACGGGGGCCTTGAACTCATAAGCTGTGAGATCTTGAGCCAAAATCAAGTCAGATGCTTAACCCACTGAGCCAACCAGGTGCCCAGATAATAACTCTTTTTAAAACAAACAATGTGTGATGCTCTGAGCAGTATACGTTCTGTCAGAGTCCATTGTTCTGCATCTACTTCACTCTCAGGTGTTCAGTGATGAAAAGCATAGATTCTGAAGCCAAATTTCCTGTATTTTAATTTTAGTTCTTCACTTACAGTGTAACTTTGGGCAACTTATTTACTGTCTGCACACCTCCATTTATCTTAATTTTAAAATAGGATGCTAATAGAACCTTCATCATAGGGTTGTTGTTGAGGACTGAATGTGTTCATATGTGTTAAGCGCTTAGAACCGAGAACATAGTAAGTTCTCAATAAATACAAACTGTTGCTCTTGTCAATAGTTTTCTTTATTATAGTAGAAAGGAGGGAGGGAATTTCTGATATTTATCTTTCGTCCATGTCACAGAATATTACTTTTGATATGCTTTTTTCTCATCCACTTCATATATTCCAGCCTTCTTAAAGTCACACTGTGACCATTACTGAATTAAACTGTCTCGGCATTGCACATCAGTGTGCAATAACTTTGCACATTGGTTAACATCATAAAAAGAGAAACAACGAAATATTATATGTCTCTTGCTTATATACACCTAAATAGTATTAAAATTTATTTATATATGTGGTGGTGTTTTCTTCTGAACTGTGAACTTTATGGGGGGAAAGACCATTTAATATACTGCTTGGTTTTAGTTACGAGGCTTAAGTCCCCAATATTTGCTCATTTAACTAGATTAACATTTCATTTATCAGGTTTGCCTAGGAATAATGCTTTTCAAATTCAAAACAAATATATTTCCTAGCTGTCTACTTCATGAGTTAAAGTATAATTCTGTAAATATTAGAATTTTATTTATTTTTAAACTATTAAGATGTTAATTTTTTTTACAAGTACCAAGTCTTTTGTAGTGTTCTTGAACAGAATATTATTTATCAGTATGCATACTATTTTTTTGGATTATGATCTCATATATCATTGAAAGGTATCTGGTTTGATATCAGATATTCTAAGGATGCCTTATATGTTTTTTCGTCCCATTATATATCATAATGTCTTGTTATACTCTACCAATTTCTTCCTGCTGCTGTTTCTTTCTGTTACCTCTAGTGGCCCTAGCTCCCCAAATTCAGAGTTAATATTTCTGAGTGCTCGCTTCGGCAGCACATATACTAAAATTGGAACGATACAGAGTTAAAATTTCTGACCAGTGTTTCTTACCTGCTATGGATTGATTTGATTATGAAGTTCATTAGAACTTTTTCTAAAATAAGATTTCAGAAGCTCTAAATTGAGCTTCAGGGCATCTCCTCAGAGTCAAGTACAGAAGTTGAGTACGGAGAAGCTGTGGCATCTATTTCACTAGCTGTGTCATTTTTTAATTTACTCTTTGACATTGCTGAGGTTGCCATTTATGTGTGGCCTCTAGGCAAGTAAGATTATATTATATTAGGATAGGAACAGAAGAATGAAGTGCTGATCTTCAATATTTCCATGCTGATATAGAGTTGAGATTCAAGTTTGAACTCTTGTACTCCAGAGTCCATTTTCGTTGCTCTTAGAGTCACATGACAAAGAAGTGCATACTTGAATTATTATGTTCTTGGACATTATATGGTATTAGTGACAGTTTTTTATTTAAAGCACGAACTCTGTCTTAATATTGAACTTTAAAAAACGTTTTAAAAAATGTTTTATCTATTTTTGAGAGGGAGACAGAGCATGAGCAGGGGAGAGGCAGAGAAAGATGGACACACAGAATCCGAAGCAGGCTCCAGGCTCTGAGCTGTCAGCACAGAGCCCGACAGGGGGCTCAGACTCACAGACCATGAGATTGTGACTTGAGCTGAAGTCGGACACTTAACTGATTGAGCCACCCAGGCGTCCCATGTCTTATTATTTAACTTAAAGAAGTTTTTCCCATATATGGATAGGTACTTGCTGAAAATATATATTGTGATATTGTCTGTTATACCAATATAAGTCATTTGATAACATGCACTTATAATGTGGGGTGTGCGTTTTCAATGTTTATTCATAGACCTTGAGCTGAATACATAAGTCCAACTATATAGTGAAAAAAATGAATATGCCTAATCTACATATAGTTTTTAAAATGCTAGAAAAATGTCGAAAGTTGAAAAATGAAGTCTCTCTGAGGCATTTGGTCCATTGGAATCCTAGTATAATAAGTTTTAGAATTTTAGTTTGTTTGGAAGTTAGTACTTCTCATTGTTACTCCAATGAAGGACTAAATCAGAGGGCATGTTAATATGCCCGTCCCAATATTTGATTTCTTCCTTCTTTATCCTGTCCACCCATATAATTTGTCACTATATAAAAAGAACAAAAATTTAAAAGGAAACAAATATATATATTAAGCAAAAACTACTGCTTTCCTACTGTGCTTCAGAATGAAATTTTATTTTTATTCGCTTATTTTTATGTACAGGTCATCTTTAACAAAGCTCTCATTGGACTGAAGTGGAAACGTAAGAATTGGAGCATATTTTCATTTTTGAGGTAAGTCCACTTGTAGAAAAATCAGTGTATTTAAAGCCATCTGCTGTTTCTCAGGAAATTTTGACATTTGCATGCCGTCTGAGAAGTACTGCAGTTGTCCATGAAACGCGGAGTGTGAAGGGATGCGGAGAGGGCCAGGCCGAATCTGGAGGCTCCCTCCTCCCTGCCCAGTCCTGCTGCAGGTGCCCCTGGTGTGACGCCCTGCCTCCTTGACTTCTTTGTGTCTGTTTGCCAGTTTTTAAAAGAGGGATGATGGGCTTTTGACTCTGCTTACTTCCACGTTACCTGTTTTGAAAATAAATAGAGATCGTGAATATGTAAGTGTTTTACATAAGGTAGGGGCGCCTGGGTGGCTCAGTCGGTTAAGCGGCCAACTTCAGCTCAGGTCATGATCTCGCAGTCTGTTGAGTTTGAGCCCCGCCTCGGACTCTGTGCTGACAGCTCAGAGCTTGGTGCTGCTTCCGATTCTGTGTCTCCCTCTCTCTCTCTGCCCCTCCCTTGTTTGCTCTCTGTGTCAAAAATAATAAACATTAAAAGAAAATTTAAAAAAAAAAGAAAAATGTAAGGTAGAGGTATTAAAACTGTAAACTGTCAGAAAGTTCAATGGGACTTATCAGTTATATGCACAAAATCTTTTTAAGTATGAAATTTCTAGATGTTACTGGAGCCTACAAGAGGAACAGCAGGAAGCCAGTGCCATCTTCTATATTACTTCTGAGAAAACTGGCAAGCACAAAAAAAGAGGGGAAAGTAAGAGGAGGAAGAAGCAGCAGAGGAAAGAAAACAAAACCAATTAGGTGGTTTGAAAGTACTGGCATTTTTAGAATTAAAAATTTCTTTACTGGGATGTGTTTGAAGGAATTATTATTCAGATTACTGAAGGCATTTTCTTTGTGTGTATCTGTGTGAAACAAAGTATTGTTAATAATAGTTCAAATGTACTGAATTGTATACTTTAAAAGGGTGAGTTGTAGGGTGTATGAACTATATCTCAATATTTAAATGCATTTCTATTAAAAACCTGTTCACATTATTTTAAATATTTTTGTATTCTGTATTTTACATTCTTGCTGTGGGGGAAAAATCTAGTTCTGATTTCTCTTCCTTGGGGTTTTTAGCCATTCATCTGGGTACCTTGGTATAGGTGGTTTGAGGCCTGAGTAATACTGAGTGGGCATTTCTTGTATTTATTTGTTTGTTTTGTTTGTCTTCTTAACTTCCTTTATTTCTCTTGTTTTTCGTCAACTCACTGGGAACACGTCGTCTTTATCTCTTTTTGGGCTTAGGTTTTTGCCCATGACATACTGGGTGTCCTAAATTGTATCCTGAGGCTTTTTAAAGGTGCCAGGATACTAGTTAGCAAATGTGGTTACTATATTTCTTTCTAGTAACTATGTTTTAGGAGTATTTCCTTATACCTTGGGAGAGAAGTACTGGTCAAGTGGTAGTAAAATTACGGTTTTCCTGCACTCTGTCTTCAGGTATTAAGGATCCTACTGCATTCCTTGTTACTCTTTAGCTAGATGATTTGGTTGTCTTTCATCTAATGCTGCAGCTGCTGACTCTCTGTGTGTCTTAGAAAATGTTAAATTTTTCTCATACAATGTACTTACTAAGTTCCTTGTTGAGTGAGGGGGTGGTGTTCAGGGTCCTTCACAGCCGTCCGCCATCTGTCTTTTAATCTTCACTGGGGGCTCAACAGTTTTAATTCTCCTGCTCTGACCTCTAATTTATTGTTTGGCTGAGTCATCTAGCAACTACTTTTGTGCTCTCTTAATACAATTGCCAGTCATATTCTTTTGTATTTTTAAGAAATGTTGTTTGCGACTTAGTAAACAACTGGCTTTTTTAGTTTCATTCAACTCATTTCTTTGGATTCCCCTAAAAAAAGTAATTGACCAGCCTAAGAGACATAATTGGAGAGGGCTTTTACCAGTTGCTTTTTTATTTAGATAGTGAGCATAGGCCTTGGGAGGAAAGCCTATTCACAGCCTTTACCATCTAACGCTTGTAAAATTTGGGGCATGTAGCCTCTTGAACCTCAGACTTTGTAGTCGTAAAGTGGGTATGGTATTACCGACGTCATAGAATTGTTAGGATTAAATGAGATAGCATACAGAATGTGCCCAGTACTGTACAAAGCACAAATTTGTGCTGAGGTAGTTATTGTCATGATTGATTCACCCTCTTCCCTCAATTTGTTACATTCATTGTCTTGGTTATGAGATGAAGCCCAGAGGGAGTTTTTGTACAAGTGAGCTCCAGACACAGTAAAGGTCTGCTGTTGAAATTTTGTGTGGATATGGATTCTTTGATATACCTTTTATCTTTGTTACCATGAGAAAGTCCAAGTTGAGAGGTAGATCAACATGTCTAAGATTACTACAGACTTATGGAAATGGGTTAATTGGTAGCTAATGAGCTGTGTCTGAGAACAGTGCTAGAGTTTTAGGAAGTACACAGTTTCCCTTCAGACTTAATTGCGCTTGGAAGTAGGCAGGTATTTAAACTATTTGTCTTTGCAAAAACAACACACCAAAAGTATTAACCACCTAAAAATTTTTACCTTTTTCAATATGTGTTTCTGTTTTTTGGATATGATGGGAAAATTCAGGTACAAAATCAGATTTTATAGAGCAGACATCTAGCAATTAATCATTCAGCTTCCTTTTGCCTACATAGAGGCACACTTTCTTTTTTGTCTTTCATTTTAGAGTGTGAGCATACAAGCTGTAGGCATTAGGTAACAGCACATCAGGTGGCTTCTTGCAGTCGGTTTGGGGATCATTGAAATTAATGATACATAAAATGCAGTGAAATCTTTTTATGCAAGAATACTGGTAAAAAGATGTTTCTATTCAGAAACTACCCTAGCTCTTTGAATCTTTGGAGTGAAGTTTGTGTGAGGTGAAAAAGACCTGAATGTGTGAAATATTTAAAATGGTGAAAACTTCGTTTTAAAGTTTTATATTCTGAATTTAACTCTTAAAACTATTTTGAAAAGGGAATAAATATTTCCAAGATGACAAAGATTCTCTGTAGGGGGTTTGATTTATTCAACAAAAAATTGGGATAACAGTTGCCTACAACATTTTGATTATTCTTTCCAGAAAGGATTTATTTCCAGATGATATAAAGACATGCCTTTAAGGTACCATAAGATATGTTGTTGACTGAACTTTCTGCCTGAAATAATTTTCTGAAATGAGTGAATGGAATATTTAAATGTCGTATGTAAACTTGTCATGTGTGAATCCATTTTTAAAGCAATACTTAGTTAATCAATCTTTTGTGCAATTAAAGATTTTCTTTTAAAAGGATTTTCTTGTTCACCTGAAGAGAAGGGAGGTCATGCAGTTTGTCTCTGTGTTCTTAGTTGCGTGGGAAGTGTGGTTGTTTTTTGAGGAGGGTGAAGGCAAAGAGGAGCGCGTTCTGTGACAGCTCGAGAATGTGGTTACCTTGGGGGATATGTCTGGAACCATGAAGACATAAAGTGTGGCTCCACAACAATCAGAGACCAGCTAAGACTGATGGGGATGAATAGTGTGTCTAATTGTCAAGTTTGTAGTTCTCCTTAGTGACCCAGGAAACATAAAGAAGGTAGAGTAGTACTAGGCCACAATAAAGATAAAGTCCCTGCCCTCAAAAACTTCAGTTTCATTTACAAAATAGAATGTTCTCTCTTAACGTCCCTGGGTTTCTAGGCTCCCTGTAGACATGAACAGCCTAGTTCCAATGTATTCCATTGAATCTATATATTTTCGATCATCTCCTACTACCTAGGTCGGTGTTTGGAATATGCGTTGATTAAATTAAACTGGCAGTATGGAATCAAATGCTAATGGGAAAGGCTTTTTATTTTTCTATTTTTGAGAGAGAGAGGGAGAGAGGGAGACTGAGGATCTGAAGCAGGCTCTGTGCCATCAGCTCAGAGCCCAGTGCAGGGCTTGAATTCATGAACCAGGAGATCAAGACCTGAGCCAAAGTTGGATGCTTAACCAACTGAGCCACCCAGGCACCCCTGTGCTTTTATCCTTAGTAATGGCCAACAGCACATGATGTAGCTCACCTTTAGAGGAATTACACTGGTCTTCTCTTCAAAAACCATGTAAACAAGAAGAGAATATAAAGTAAAATACTTAAAGTTGTGGGAAAACCATGGGGTGCCTGGGTGGCTCAGTCGGTGATGCATCCGACTTGATCTCAGGTCTCGATCATAGGGATGTGAGTTCAAACTCCAATTTCACTCCATATTGGGCATGAAGCCTACTTTAAAAACAAAGCAAAACAAAACAAAACCACTCTGGGAAAATCAACCCCCAAACCACCAATCTAGAATTCTGTATCCAGCAAAATTATCCTTCAAAAATGGAGACATAAAGACCTTCTGAGACAAAACAAGGACACCACCGCACTGGGAATTTGTCTTCAGTGTACTTGCCCTGAAAGAAGTGTTAAGAGAAATATGATTTATAAATATTCTAGTCTATGGCTTATCTTTTTATGTTTTGTGTTTTTTAGCATATTTTTACCATCTTAAATATTTTGCTCCCAAAGCTTGATATCAAAACACATTGTGCTTTAACTATTTCTGGAAATAGTATCTCTGAAATGACTATATTCAGTAAAACTTATTTAAAATCTTAGATATGGCATGACTAGGTAGGGGGAAGTCAGGTTACATTGCAAGACCAATGACAGACTGCTGATATCACCATGAGTTTTGGAACAAAAATGGCCTAAAGGTTGCCCTGCATTGGGCTGAAATGGCCAAGTGTCTATACCCCCACCTTGATCACTCATTGGTTGTGGGCCTCTCTGGGAAGGGCATGACCTTTGGTCTGGCAGCCTGGGAAGGGCTGATTGATCCAGGCTGTCTGCTGACTGTACAGCCAGCTGCTGGGGCAAGAGATCATTCCTTGAAGGGATGTCTGGGTGGCACATCTCCAGGTCTACCTCAGATCTGTAAGCCTGGGACCCATTTTATGTGTGGTAAGAGGCCCTGCAAATAGGGGGCAAGAGGACTCTAACAAATCTGTATATGTGGACAAATCAGAGTTCCCTCAGAAGAGCCACCTGCCAAGCTAAGGGCCCAAAACCAGGGCTTGGGGGAATAGTTAAAGGAACGAGGACAAAAAACAAGAACAAAAGTCAAAGTCTTAAGATTTGTAACGTTCTTTTGTGTTCAACTCAGGAAGCATAAATATCAGACTTGTATTTTCATGCAAAAATGTGTATGCTTTCCTGAAGTAGATGTGGTGCTGTTAGGAGACATGCCTGACCTTTGAAATTCAATTAATGACTCAGCACCTGGAGAATGTTCCTGATTATTATTGTGGTGTTTTTGTAACTTCCTCTGTGGTTCTTTGCCTGAGGAACAGATTACCTTCCCAGGCATCAGGAGTCAATAGCAAAAGGGCCACTGCTACAGTTTCTGTAAGCTTCATCTCTTGGACTGTTATTAGTTTGGTATAGGGCACTGATTAAATTATATGCATGCACACACCCCCAGATTGCTGCCTGGCTTGAAAATGGAATCTGTGAATTGGCTTCTGTGTCTGTTTTAAGAGTTATTACCATGGGAATGAATAGTCTGCTTAGTTTTCTAGTTGGCATGGTTCTTCCAGGTTAGGTCACCTGTGTTTTTCTTATGACCGGTTGCCCACACTACAAAGCAAGTAGTTAGATTGTAAAACTAGTGATTTAAGAGAATTAGCCACATCAATGCTTTTGATCTGTTGATTATTTCCTTTCATGGTTACTAGCAGGAGTTTACTCATTGCAGTTTTAAACTTTTCCATTGCAATCAGAATGGGTGGGGAATTGTGATCCTGTATTGCAGTTGTGAACTTTTGTTTATTTGGAGAAGCATGATGGGGGAGAGAGAAGAAAATGGACAAACACATCATGATAAAGGAAACAAGGCTTATTCATTCTTAATTTTACTAAGTCTTCATTTCATATACTTTGCTTTACTGTATTTACATAAGCCGCGGTAGTGGATCCGCTGTCTTTAAGTTAAACCTGTAGGCTTCTACAAACATTAAATGTTAAGGTATTTCAATTCGGTTTAAAATATAACATAAGAATGAGGAGGGGTGAATACAAGGAAAACAATGAATTGGGGGTAATGATTTGTTGATTTAGAGATAGACCCACATATATGCACGCACACAAACACCCACATGCTATTTTGCCTGATGGCCAAACTGAATATAGTGAGAGTTTTCTACTTGGGGTCAGGGCTCCTGTTGCAAACCCAGTTCTGTACAGACCTAGATGTTTAGAAGTTAAATCCGCTGGGAAAACAGTGAGAACCCCAGACTCCACAGGCCTTGTGAGATTTAAACAGTAAAACTGTAGTTACTTGTATATAACTCAGCTTAACTGCACAAATTAATAAGAATTCCTGAGTGGAATGATGATTTAAGAGAGCTCATAAATTTCAAAGCCTGAAAAAAATACCACATACTGAATTAGTCTCATCTATTTTATAATTTAAATCTGAGGAGTCACATATACAACAAAGTTTAAGTTAGTTCAATTCTGGTTATGATACATCCTCTTTTACTCATGACTCAGTAATCAAAACAATTTTCCATTTAATTCGTTACAATTGAAGAAAATTTTCACTTTAAGTTTACATCATTAATAAAATTATAGGCGTGCCTGGGTGGCTTAGTCAGTTAAGCATCCGACTTTGGCTCAGGTCATGATCTCGCAGTCTGTGAGTTTGAGCCCCACGTCGGGCTCTGTGCTGACAGCTCAGAGCCTAGTCCCTGCTTCAGATTCTGTGTCTCCCTCCCTTTCTGCCCCTCCCCAGTTGGCACTCTGTCTCTCTCTATCAAAAATAAGCAAAGATTAAAATAATTAAATAAAATTCTAATCATTTCTGTTTCTAGGATGACTATAGATTTCATTGATACCTAATATAGTACAAACTACATAATAGTGTTACTCTAAGTCTTTATTCCTTTTTTCAGGAGGCAAGGAGGGGCAGGATAATTAATCACCAACTTACATTAGTAAATAAAAGGGAAAGGCTGTACATTGGTACTTCAAAACCTGCCTCTTATGGCCATTGCACTGTTTTGAGGAATGCCTCCTGAATCACTAATGTGTCCAGCAAGAAAACATCCTGTATGTGTGTATACACGTATATACATACATAGATGTATTTTTCTTCACTTGTTGCTGTCACTCTGGAGACAAGCAGGCTTTTGACAGAACCTGGCCCTTCCCTCTGGACTGTTTTTCATAAATCCACCTGGCCCGTCTTACTGTAGAACTTTTGTTCCAGTTCTTTTACTGGACGTCAGCACGTATTTGAATTCTGAGCCAGTGCTGCCTTTGCCAGGTGATTTGTTTGTCAGGTGGTTTTTCCTGCTAGCCACAGGGACTGAACCTTCTATCCCACAGGTGAACGTGACATTCACGGCCCTCTCCCCCAAACCCATCACTCTGTCATCCTTGACAGTAATGACCCCTCTTGTTTCTTGCTGTTTTTCTGTTTGTGTTCTTTTTCAACTTGTCTTTCATGGGAAAGAAACAATCCTTCTTGTTTAACAGGCTCTTCAGGTTTTTTTTGGAAATTATCTTCAGATATTAAACCCCCACAAAGGATCTTTAACTTTACTGGAAAAGAAGTGGCAGTTTGCTTCCTGAAACCTTTCTATGTCTTCAGTTTTTATGTAAACTGGCCGGCTGCTCACTGGTCATATTAAAGTCTTCTGATCTCTTATTTATACATAAGCATGATTTCACTGGATTTATGTGGTGTTCAGTATTTATGCATATACCTTGTGTTGCTTGTATGCTTTTACTATGTATATGTACATCTGTAATATAGATTAACCTGGAGGGCAATCTCTATTTAGTATGTATATTTATATTTCTAACCCTTATTCTGAAGGGAAAATTCTACAGGAGCCAGTCAGCACACTGATGGGTTTAGGGCCGTATGCCCCAAAACATACCACTGTGGCATAATTGATTATTGTGGATTAAAGTCACTTAAGAAACAGCCTGTGCCAGAAGGACACTGACCCTCTTCTCTCCCTCTGAAAGCAGGAATGAAATTCCCTCTGTGAAGGGTACTCTCCCTGCACCTGGAGGGTAAAAAGCAT
Source organism: Suricata suricatta (assembly GCF_006229205.1). Lineage (NCBI taxonomy): Eukaryota > Metazoa > Chordata > Mammalia > Carnivora > Herpestidae > Suricata > Suricata suricatta. Next base: position 90,416,563 of record NC_043709.1, read on the forward strand.
CCTTATTTGCCAAAGAGGGAATTCAAGTCTGAGCAGCCTGTATAAACAAACCTTGTTACTACTTCCTTGCTGATTTCCTACCCCAAGCCCAATCCCCTTGCCTTGTCATTTCCTCACAAAGGTACTTTTTCTTTGTTTAAAAGATATAAAAGCTCCTTGTTTTGAAGGTTTTATATCTTTGAAACTCCTGTTTCTGTGAGCTCCCATATGTATGAATTAATTCCATCATTCTCCTGTAATCTGCTTTGTGTCAATTTAGTTGATAGACCCGCCGAAGAACCTGGAGAGGGACAGAGGAAAAGTTCTCCATCCCCTTCAGTACTCATGAGACAAACTTCAACAAATGTTTAAGACACTGTTTATTGACAGAGCTTATGAATTTTTAAAATTCATATTTTCCCCCTCATTTGTATTTTTTTCTTCATCCATCTCTGTTCTTTGTTGGTGAATCAGGGCTGTTGTCATGAGATTTCTACAGGTCTGATGTCCAAGGTCAGTACTGAGCAGTGGGTGAGGAACCATATGACTAAGAGTCTCTAGTGTCACCCCATTGTATAATTTTTGATAAGGTGACAAAAGTCCAAGAATTAAGAATAATGTAAGTGAAAGTGCTGTATAAACTATACACTGTGTGTGCCCACACATCCTCTGAGAGTGATTTTAGTCAGTGCAAAGTTAGCGGTAGAGATCAATCATGTTGCTGCTGTCATTACTGGCAGCCCCTGTGAATGAACAGAAGCTGGGTTAGAGATCTAGCAGGTAAGTATAAGATCGCTGGCTTACCCCGTCATGAATCCCTGGGCCAGTGGTGCCCTAATACTGTGCAGAAGAGTGTTTGCCTTCAAGTAAACAAAGGAGATATTTTTTTATGTTTCCTACCAGGATATCTCCGTGATCTTTTGTCTCAACATTGAATTTTCTTTCATTGTTAAATGAATCAAAATGATATAAAGTGAGATGAAGATCATTATTCTAATGCATTTTATGGTATTTTAATTGGGGGAGGCGCTTGAGGATTGATAGGTTTTAACAATAAAACAATATCTATTACTCGCAGATACTGACTTGTCTGTAAACAAGCCCCCTTGCAAAACGGAGTGAGGCCAGCCGGGAACATTTTGTCTGGGAGTTATGCATATGTATGTGTCTTTCTAAAAGATGCATGTAAAAGTCTGAAGAGCCATGTAAGCCACTATTTAACATGTACTTATTATGCTATAACAGCCAAATTTTAAAATAGAATTATAGCTAATTTGACTTAATTTCCTATGTTTAAAGATATGGAAAGCTTTTGACAAAGTTTATTTGCCTTGTTCTTTCTGTATCTTAGTCCTTCCCTAATGTTGAAGTCAATTAATGGAGACTTTTTGGTGGTATTTGAGACATAACCATATATGTGAAGTGCACAGTTTTCTTAGGAGTCTAGGATGAGTATTAGATTTTGACATCAAGTTCTGAAAGTTCATAAGCCTTAGACTTGTGGCTGATATTTTGATTTTTTATTAAGCCATACAGCTTTTCTGTTAATGAGTACTGTAATACTCAAAGTCCATAGGAAAGTAAGAAAGAATGACCAGAGGCACCATTACAAAAATGAAATGATGCTTTAATACTAGCACAGTCAGCATATTGGTTATCTTAAAATTGAGTTCTGTGTTTGCAGTAAAAATTAAGGCATGCCTTCTTTGAGATGGAAGAGTTAGCATTAGGTTAACGTGTAAGTTTTTTCTTCTGCAGTATAAAATGATCATACTTTTTTGTGAGAGAGAGTGTGTGTGTGCATGCTGGAGAAGAGAAGAGGGAGAGAGAGAGAATCTTTTTTTTTTTTTTTTTTAACAGAAGAAAGATCATGAGTGAGTGGGGCAGGGACAGAAAGAGAGGAGGGGAGAGAGAGAGAGACAGAGACAGACAAAATCCCAAGCAGGCTCTGCACTGTCAGCGAGGACCAAGCACAATGCGGGGCTCGAACTCAAACTGTGAGATCATGACCTAATCAAAGCTGGATGCTTAACCAACTGAGCCACCCAGGTGCCCAGGGAGAGAGAAAATCTTAAGCAGGCTCCACACGTAGCTTGTAGTCCAACACAGGGCTCAATCTCACCACCCTGAGATCCTGACCTGAGCTGAAATCAAGAGTTGGAGGACCCTTGACCAGCTGAGCTACTGGGGCGCCCCTGTAGAATAAAATTATCTTAATTTGGGAGTTTTCAACAGGCACTTTTGGTTTTGGATTAAATATAATTCGAATAATTTAGGCAGGTATATAGAAAGTATTACCACATGTATCAGAATTACAAAAAGATACACAGATGTGGTTGTTAATTTAGGGAATCATGTCTGACATTCTGTTTTTTTAGTATAATTATTGTTAAGTTAGCTAACCTATAGTATATACAGTGTGCTATTGATTTTGGGGGTAGATTCTCGTGATTTATTGCTTATATACAACACCCAGTGCTGATCCCAACAAGTACCCTTCTCAGTGCCAATCACCCATTTCTCCCCTCCTTGCACCTCCTCCCCCCATCAACCCTCAGTTTGTTCTCCGCATTCAAGAGTCTCTTATGGTTTGCCTCCCTCTATGTTTGAAACTACATTTTTCCCTTCCCTTCCCCCAGGGTCCTCTGTTAAGTTGTCTCAAGTTCCACATATTAGTGAAAACATAAAGATACCTTTCTCTGACTGACATCCTTCAGAGTACCGAATCACCTAACCTACTTTTTTTTTTTTTTTAATACGTACAGGATAGGTCTACATTATGTTTTCTAAGTTAGAAATTGACACTGAGAACCTCAATGCCAAGTGTATGTTTATTTTGGTATAGAGGAAGAATGTTATGCACGTTTATGTTTTGTACATATACAATAAAAAAATCCCTGCTGGTAGCTAACAGAATGAATCCTGTTGATCTAAAAGAAAAAGTGAAAAATCAGCAAGAAAAATGTGAAGTTATGGGGAAGAGGTTTTAGTGAAAGATCACTGCTAAACTAAGAATGGTGTAAAATTTTTTTTCTCCCATCAAATTGGGATAGATTTTTACAAGTGGTATGCATACAGTTTTGGAGAGAGTGTAAGTATAGCATCTTTGGAGTGTAGAGGAGCCAGAACATTTTCCACCCTCTTAGGGTCTCTGTCTGGATCTGCAAATTAAACTGACAAAGAAAGATTAATAGGAGACAGGAATACAGATTTATTTAAAATACATTTTTCATGAGATAGGAGCCTTCATAAAGGAAGGAAGAAGGAGACCTGAGTATTTTTACCTAGGTTAGATGAAGGCTGATCAGTTATGGAGGAACATGATCGAACAAAGAGTATGGGGTGAGTGTAGTAAACGGGAGATTTAGCAAGGCCTGTTGGTTCTGATTCTTCTCAGTGTCTCTCCATCTTCAGAGATAAGGATGCTCCTTCTTGGCAAATGGAGGGCCTCTCTTACAATAGGGTTTTATAACCTGCCTCAGGAGAGAAGGGCCGGGGAAGGGCAGAGTTATCTTCCTGCTTCTGCCATTTTCTCAAAGTCCTTTACCTTAAAATATTCAATATGCCAAGGTTCCATATTTTGGGGTTAGTTTGTTCTAAAACATGTCATCTGTTCCCCTGTCTGAAACTTCCCCAAGAACTTCCGTGGTCTAGAAGCTGATTTAGTAGATTATCTGTTGAACCAGTTTCTTAGTCCTGGACAGTTCTTTGGATACCGGAGAAAAAGAAAAGGTTAATGGTTAATGGTTAGAACAAACCATTAACCAATGAACATGGTTTTTGAGTTCAGAGGGCAGTTAGTCACCAAGAATATTTATAGATGTTTGACTTGAAGCATCTTCAGACAGGGTGGAGGGCCATGGTAGTAATCTGGCAGGTTTTCCTGGTTTGTCGTTTGAATGCCTCTGGGGGTGTCATCAGGTGTTCTGGTGAACCTGTGAGTGGCCCACAGAGCAATAGGCAGGAAGGGCTGTCTATACATGAGTTGTGGTGATTTCTCTGAAATTGACCTCAAGTTGTCCAGCTTCAACTTGCAGGGCTTGGGAAAGAGGCAGTTTTAATGTTTAGTAATTCCAAGTCAGAAGGGTGGGAGAAAAATTGGAAACATTAGAGTGGAGAATTGTAACTAGATATTAGAGGAAACTAGAAGAATTCAGGATTCAGTCTACCTTATAAGTTGATGACAAAACCTTAAAGACAATGAAGAGGACTAGAATTTAATACGCATAGGGGTGTAGTTTTCCATTGAAACACGGTTTTTGTCTTTATAGTCACCCTCATTTCTATCAAAGATAATTTAAGTAAGACCAATTTGTTTGCCAAAGAAGTCTAGTTTCATTAACTTGGCCTGATTATATCAGTACAGCAAGGATAATGGTTGACCATATGTAATTTTATAAGTCTGGTTTGCTAGAACTTTTTTTAAAGTTTATTTATTAATTTTGAAAGAGGAGAGAGAGAGAGAGAGAGAGAGAGAGGGAGAGAGAGAGAGGGAGAGGGAGAGAGAGAGGGAGAGAGAGTGAGCGAGCGCGAGCAAGCACGGGGAAGGGCAGACAGAATCAATCCCAAGCAGGCTCCATGCTGTCAGCACAGAGCTTAATGTGGGGTGTCTCATGAACCATGAGATCATGAACTGAGCTGATATCAAGAGTCTGGATACTTAACTGAATGAGCCACCCAGGCACCTCTGCTTTGCTGGAACTTCTAATGAGGAATTACAGATTGGACTTTTAGAAGGCTCTTGAAACTTATAGACCCAGCCAGTGACTCACTGTCAGATTTTGCCTGTAACACTTATAGATGTGAGTAAACTCCTCTCTTCTTGAGGTCCCTCAGGTATCCTGAGGTTCCTGGATTCTGCTAGGAAGTAAGGGCACTCACCTGTTGGGCAGAAATCCTATAAGCAAGCTACCAGGTAGTTTTTAGAAGGGGAGCTTTGTAAGCATTGGCCCCTTAAAGCCAACCTTAGTTCCTTGAAGCTGTCTGGTCATACCTGATTCTGTGCACATCATTCTCAAGTATGGCATTCCAGTCAAAGCCTTTCTAATATAACCAATGTTTATAATTGTATCCTGTTACAAGGAGGACCGATTTTTATTGAACTTATGCAAATAACTATATTGCTGTGAAAAAAAGAATACTCTGTAAGAGGTCTCAAATTCTGGAGAGATGAGTTGGGGAGAAAAGATAAATGCTTTAATTCTGTTTACAAAAGTATAATTTACCAAATTGCTGCAAGTTATAAGAAGCTTCAAGAGGAAAGAGATAAAGGTTTCCTTAAATCTGAAAAACACAACATTAATGAATCCATGCTGCTTCAAACAAGTTATCATCTTCCACACCAGCCCACGGAGTCCCTTATAATTCATTCTTATTCTGCTTGCTCTTTGGTTCCTAGGTTTATGAATCTGTCAGCTCCTTCATCAGCTCTGGAAATTCTTACCCATTCCAGTGGCATAGTCTCAGTTTTCCAAGTGATACCATCATAGAGCATTCTCATAGCAGATGATTGTAAACACTGTTAGGAAAGAATCAGAGCAGAACAGTAACTGAGGTTTCAGCACAGAGCCCGATGTGGGGCTCAAACTCTTGAACCATGAGATCATGACCTCAGCCGAAGTTGGACACTTAACTGACTGAGCCACCCAGATGCCCTGGTTAAAATTCTGATGAGAGTTCATTTGACAGGAAAATTAGTTATTTCTGTGGTATATAACTATTGAAGATGATAACTAACAAATTTCTATGAACTTTGTATAACTTCCAGAATAACTATATTAGTAAGATGTATCCATAATCGTATAGCCAGAATGTTTATCCACACTTATTTGACAGTCTTTCCCATGTCAAACCTAATTATATTAACATCTCTCTTTCATAAGATGAGAGAGAAATCCTTTGTGATTTTCCAAGGGCCCTCTGGGAAACCTAACAATCAATTTGATGTCAACAATACTCCAGGAATTTTGTCAAAAATATCAAAAGGCTTGGCTTAGTTGACTAAATAGGGTCACAGATCATTATGAAATAGTACTTAGTTGTCTCTCTGACCAAAGCGGAAGATGATTTTAAAGGCAAATACAGAAGGTTACCTAGTTGTGAACAAAATTCTTTTACTATCGAGAGAACTCAATTTTCTTAAGTAATCAATGACCTGATAAAGACAACATGAAGCCTAGGAAACTAGTCTAAGACAACATCTAAGGTAGACTACTTAAAAGGTAATGGAACTAAGAGAAATCGTGATGTTTTTTAGGCTAAGCATTTAATACTTAACCACTTTATTACACTATACTCTTTATATGCGTTATTTCATTCAGTCTCTATGAAGAAGATACTATTATTTTCATTTCATAGACAAGCAAATGGATTTAGTGGAGTAACTTGGCCAAAGCCATACAAGTGTAAATAATAGCACTGGTGTTTGTATGTGTTTTGCACATGAACCTGAGTTGTTAACAACTATGTTCTATTGCCTACATTAATGATTTGTTTAAGGTCATATTTAGGTTTCAAATCCATGGCTCTTTTGATCATAACATTTCACCCCTTGACATAAGTTTATTTCACCTCTTTTCCATAGTCCCATCTCCTAAATACAAAGGAATTAGATACTGGTGTTAGAATTGTTGTTGAAAGGCCTTGAAATTGCAAACTAAATAAAGATTAAGAAGTGATTTGGAGGATCAATATTTTCTCAACTAAAAATAAACTTGAAAGTAATCCTCAATATTTTGCTCAACCAGGGTAAACTTTCAATGTATCAACATTTCAACCAAAGGCCATGCAGTTCTATATTATTCTGCCTGTGCAAACTCTAGCCTGGTGATATTCAAAAAAGTTAAATCACTTTTAAAAATGAATAATATGTCCTTTGGCAGTTTAATATCAGTGTATCACTGTGACATTCCGCTTCAGATCCTGTTGAAGCTTTGTAATGGCGTTATGTTATGTGACTTCAGTACTGGGTGCCACTGACACAGCTTGTCTGATTTAGGTGCCCGCTGCCACCCCTATTTATTGGTAACATATGAGCTTTAAGGATCATTTGATGTGCAAATTTAATTGCAGGTTTTATATTTGAAGGATGACATAAGCTATGTCATTCTAATAGCTATTTATACAGCTTTTTCTAAACTGCTACTCGGAACACATGCATTTCTTTCTGTCTATTGTAATGCTTCCTGATTTAATTTTTCAAGTCGGCTTGCTCAGTTAACTTGTTCGGGTGTATATGTGAAGGTTCTTTGCAGTATTTCAGTAGGTATATGCTTTGAAATTAAACTTTGGCATTTCTTATTTTTTTTAATAAGATATAACCTTATGGGCATTTGTAATTCATTTTCTGTATTTGTTGATTTCCTCCCCCCTTTCTTCCCAATATTATGGCATATGATTACAGTTAGGAGCAGTGAAGTCTCTTTATCCCGCTAATGTGATAATTTCTTGACTGTATGACAGAGTTATGGTAAAAATACTCTGGAAGAGATCAGTAGTCTTATATAAAATGCTTTTTTCTTTCCAAACGACAGTAAAGACTCCAGAAGCACCCATGATGTTATTAAAATAAAGTACTCCTATCTTTTTTTTTTTTTTCTTTGAGAGTAACTTTTTGTGGAAAACAAAGGTCTGGGGGATGGTGTAGGTTTAAAAAATGCTGTTTTACAAGGAACATCTATCAGTTCTCCTGAGAAACGTTTACTGAGCCAATTATGTGGAAGGCTAGTACCATGTGAGTCAGGTGAAATAAGGAATTCCTGAGTGAAATCTTAATGATGATAGGAACTATTGGTGTACTACATGCCCAAAGCTTCTATTTTTCCTGCCTCCCAGAAATTCTTTATACCAGTTAGTGTTTCAGCAGCGTCTGTATATAAGTCAGAATTTTTTAGCAGAAATTGGAGGGGCAGTCTATGTTTCATAATTTGTGAGGTGAATTGACAGATATCCTCATAGCAACTAATACTTTTTCCTCATTTATCATCAGATTTCCTGACCATTCAGTGATTTTGTTTTTCTGAAAGTTTACTGTTTTATGTGGAAAAGTGTAAAACTACCATTTACTACATGGTATAGTGGTTTACACAAAATCTAATTCAGTAGATTTTCCATTTTTAAACTTGAACTATGAAAATGTTCTAGAAAAGATCTGAATGAGAGCCAACAAAGTTGTTTTATTGATCTCATTTTACAGGTGAGGAAATGGAGGCTGAGGTAGGTTAGGTTACTTGCGCGAGGTAACAGAGCTATTAAGTAGCGGAGTTGATGCTCAAACACACACACCTTGGGTTTCCTTTACGGAGGTCTTTACACTTCACTACTTGTCTTTGGTTATAGGACTTGCATAGAAATGAGAAATCACTTTTTCGTTTTCACCACTAAAATTTTTTATTTGTTTTTGTTTGTTTCTTATTTTTTTTGTTTTGTTTTTTGCTTTTTGCTTGTAATCGCCAAATAAGGGTATTACTTACTGGAACTGTATGGTGATTCCTAGGTTGAAAACTGACACGTAAAAGCCATAATCAAATGAGTTTGTGTGGTGTTTCCCTGAGTATATACCTAAACTTTGCAAATTTAATGTGAAACTCCCATTCTGTTCCCGTATGTATGCCTATTACCCAGTTTTGCAGTTCATTTTTCTCAAATCCGTATTTCCCTTATAAGAGTCTCAAACTCTCTGTAGACTTGAAAATGTAATTATGATATGACTCTTCTAAATAACTTATGTAAAGAATGAATATTGCTAGTTCTGCTGTTTATATTTATTTATCCCAAGAAGTGTCCATTATGTTTTTTGTTTTTGTTTTTCACCTTGAATCCAGAATCTGTGTCCAAACAATAGCTCCAAAGTGATAGTGACTCATTTAATCTTTAAAAATATGAACAAGTTGGTTTTTCATCTTATTCACATGCCATGCATATTTTCTTATTTGTCTGCCTGTGATATATTAATAATTTTACATGATTCTCCCCAAATATGAATTATATTGCACTGCTATGTCGTCTCTAGGTGTTGTAGCATTTGGTTGATCATTCTACCTGTATGACTTTAGCTAGCTTAACTTGTATGTTATTAGGATTTGGCAATATGCAATTTGGAATTTAGAAACTTCTTTTGGATTCTCTCATTAGTTACATGTTAGTTTCTTACTTCAAATGAAAAAGAGTTTTAAAGTTAGGAGAAGAAGGATTGGTTTAAAGAAGACAAAGCATATTGTTGTGATTCTTGGGAGAGGAAGTGCTGAAAGACAGAAGAGGAACTGCACGCTTGAAGAGCACAGGGACTGAGAGTGAGGCCCTGCGAGTTTCCAAGGTGAATGTATTGTGACGCTGTGGATCCTTTCTGCTTCCCGGGCCTAATCACGTCAACGACTTCATGTCATTTTGGATCTGATGGTCTTACTTGATACGTTTAGCTACATTTTATCTTGTCTGCCGTATTTGTGGTTACAAAGTGTGGAATGTAGGGCAAGGTTACCAGTAGAGAAGCGAGTATGTGCCATTTCCAGCTTGCTTCAATAATTATGGAAAATGTGTAGCTGCTAAATCTGTGTTACAAGTATATTTCTTATGGCTACTTCTGATAAACTGCCCTTAGAAGGGAGAGGCAATCAACAAGTATCCCATGAGTCTTGCTTAGATGTGTCCCATGTGTTTGGCATCCTTAGTGTGCATATGAATGATATGCCTTTAGTCAGTGCAGTTTTTTTTTTATTAGTATCCTTTTTTATTTTTTTTTTTTAAGTAGGCTTCATGCCCAACACAGAGCCCAATGTGGGGCTCGAACTCATGATTCTGACATGAAGACCTGAGCTGAGATCAAGAGTTGGATGCTTAACCAACTGAGCCACCAGGCACTCGTCTTCTTATTCTTTATAATGATTAGTTATATACCAGCCTGAACCTGATTAATGTTTTATAAAACTGTCATTAACCTCTTTACTGGTGGTTCAGAACCAAAAGGTATATCAGAATCCTGTTACTTGGAACATGGGGCATATGCTCATGGGATTTGTTGATTCCCTCAACCTCAGATGACAGGTCATTTGCCAGAAGTAGCCATAAGAAACATATTATTTGGAATATGTTAGATTTGGTTGCTGCACATTTTTCCATGACTACTGAAGGAAGCTGGAAATTGCACACGTCCATCTCCACTGGTAACCTTGCTTCGCAGCAGGGAATTAATGTAGCAGTTAACTTACAGTTAGGAGACTGACTGTCTTAGGAGAATAAGTGGCCTATGTCTTAGCAGCAGCATTTTTGGCATTTAGCAGACCCATGGACCTAAGAGATACTATCTTTAAAACGACATGTTGGAATCAGTATACCCTTGAAATGTGTTGGAATTGTGATTATATTATTCATTTTGAAACAGTCTTTCCCTTGTGCCGCTGACCTCCTCACCAAAGAGATAGTACTTTCTGGTGTTTTCCTCATTGGTTTCAAAGCTTTATTATTTTTTCCTCCTTTTTTAAAAAAATTATTTGTCTCGAGAGGGAGCACGCACAAGCGGTGGAGGGGCAGAGAGAGAGAGGGAGAGAGCATCCCAAGCCCTGATGTGTGTGGGGGGAAGGTGAGCTCATGTACAGTGAGTTCATGACCCCAGCTGAAATCAAGAGTCGGATGCTTAACCAGCTGAGCCACCCAGGCGCCCCTTTCTCATCCCTTTCTTAGTGCTGCCCCACGTCCTTTTTGTTTATGATGCTCTTCTGTTGCGGTCTGGGTTCCCTGGGATACAGGCTCTCAGATGGAAATTAGCGTGCCGGAAGTTTCTTAGAAAGTGCTGTTTGGATCAACTCCTGTGGAAGGGAAGGGAGAAACCAGTATTGGGCAGAAAGGATTTAGGCTACTGTGCAGTCTTGATGGAGATCTGACCCAGGGGCGAGTTCTGAAGCTGGGATGGCTCTCCACCATTGTCCCCAGTTAGGGGAAGAGGGTCACATCTTTATATTCCCTGCATCCAGCTGTTTGAATGTGGGCTGCCCTGAGCGGGGAGCACGAGCTTGTGTGAGGCCAATCTTCAGTGAGGCTGCTCTCAGGAGAGCTGATAGCTGAGGGCCGTCTGCTGGCAGCCGCACAACGGGGATAAATCATTCAGTCCTGAAAGGGGATCTGGGTGGCACATCACAGTTTCCACTCTGTCTTTTTTGCACAGGTGCTGGAGAGGGTTCACAGTGGCTTGGGGGATGGGTCAGGATTCCAGCAATGAGGAGTTGCAGGGACAATGTGGTCAGAAATGGTAGAGAGGGAAAGTTGGTGTGGAATGGATCCTGCTATATAGTTGAATTCCTGCATTGCTTATTGCTTTTCTAAGTAAGTTTTAAAAATTCTATCTATACTAACACTGTTCTCTTTTTAAGTTACAGAAACCTGATGAAAACTTAGGGGGCTCTATGGAGGGAATGTGCATATCTTTGCATATAAATTCTGTATGGTTTTTGTAAAACCTACTTGCTTTTTCTGTTTCCTATTCTTTATAGGCTCTTTTTTCTTTCTCCATCTCTTAATAATTATGCTTTGTTTTTTGATCTTCATATTAAAAAAATTAGTTGAATGCTATATTTTCTGTTTCAGATACACACACACACACATTTATTTGTTTATTTTGAGAGAGAGAGGGAGAGAGAGAGAGAGAATCCCAAACAGGCTCCATGCTGTTAGTGCAGAGCCTGACATAGGGCTTGATCGCATGAACTGTGAAATCATGACCTGAGCAAAAATCAAGAGTCGGATGCTTAGTCCACAGAGCCACCCAGGCGCTCCGGTTTGGTTTGTTAATGCTCAGTCACAGTAAATCATTTCCTTACATGTTTTGTAATTTCTAAATTATAGGCTTATCTTCATTCGAGATCTTTTTGTTTTGTTTTGTTTTGTTTTGGTTTTGGTTTCTCTACCTTACAGAGATTCCATGTGACCCATAGAGTGTTACTCTAAAGTGGTTTCATTTCTTCTAGATACTGCAGGGATATCACAAGCCTCGGACCCAATTATATCTTAATCTTTGAGTTTGAAGATTCTCATACAAGTAAGATTTTAGACTTCAGAACTGTTGTGACACAGGTGTAGGGTTTTAATTTTTGGTTGTAGCATTTCCCTTACGTTTGTGCCCAGGTTATCAGAGACAGGTTCTCTTCAAGTCTTAGTAAGACAGTGGGTGGGTTTGTCCCATTCCCAGCCTCACTTTTTCACTGTGATTGCAGCCTTTGGAAAATAGCTCTGGTTTTATAAAAGGATCTCTGAACCGCCTTTGTACCTTGTGAGCCTGTGAGCTCTTCCTCTGCCTGTTCATGGTCCTCAGGGTACAGTTGGGTAGGTTGTAGCCTGTGTTGAGGAAAAGCTGGGCCAGAAATCTAGACTCTTCTGAAAGAGTACTTTCTTCCAATCTCATTACTTGAGAGGGCATCTCCTTACAATTTCAGCTACCTAAGTGCTAAGGAGATTCCCGCGATCATTCCTGGAGGCCATAACTGGCAGTAGTTACTTTGGGGCATCCCGCTTTGGCCCTGGGGGATTTTCTTTATTGTAAATAAGTTCTGTATTTCTTTTTAAATTTTGCTATATACTCTTTTTCATTTTTTCTGTGTGTTTATGGTGGAAGGGCTTCTTCATTAGCTCAGTTAACCATATTGCTGTACCTAGAATTCCTTCAAGTTACTTATTAAGCTCTGTTCCCCAGATTCTGCCTTTTTTGCAGTGGGAACAGTACTGTCTGTCTGTATGGTGCTAGCGTGGAGCACATCTTAAGTTCTCAGTCATTGTTAGCCATTATTATTTGCACCATTTAAAGCTTTACTTTAGCGACTTAGAAGAGACTTGGAAATGTAGTAGTGGTTGTGTTTCTTACTTAGCAAGAAGAGGAAGTCTTAGTTAACGCCCTAGAGAAACCGGAGGAGAAATTTTGTTCACTATAGTAAAATGCTGAAACTGAAGCCTAGAGTCCCACCCTTTCTGTTGATATGCCGAAGGTCACTTGGCACCTCCAGTGAGCTGAGAGGAATGTCCTCAGTATTGCCTGGAGGATCGCTTAGAGGAGTCTGGCCGGAATGTGTAGGTAGGTAGGTTTGACTTTGTGAATATTTACTTTGCTAACGAGGGCTCTCAAAGGCATAATTATTTTAGAGGATATATATAGACCTTGAAACATGCAGCAATACTTTTTAGTCCCAGTGAGCCTTTTGACGATTTTTTAAATTCCCATTTGGTTTTCCAAGTGGATTCTGAACTTGTTGAAATTGGTGCCTGGGGTTTCTCAGAGTCCTGCCTCCTGCCTCTTGAGGCTTTTAAAGGATTTCTTTCTCTTAGGTCATATGTTTAAGAGAATAATTTTCTCCCATGAATTATAGGTGAGAAGAAATCTCTTGACTATTAATAGTTGAGGAAGCACAGATAGAATGTATGAAGTTTTCTTAAAAATTACTAAGTTACTCTGATATGCAGAATACAGTGATTATCCTATAAACATTACCTGCTTTGGATTGTTTATAAAATGTTAGTGGTACTATGAAAATTTGCTTATTAACCAAGTTCAGTTTTCTTAGGCTGTTCTTGGCTTTGAGTCTACAGACTTAACACTGCCACATTTCTGTGTAAACATTTTGCTTGGGATCCAAACTGTAGTGAATATGTGTATTTAAAGTTTTTTTTTCCTTCTTCCCCTGAGCCTGTGTATATTAATGGAACTTGTAAACATTTAAGTACTCAATTAATGGAAAATTTTAAGGAAAAACTCTTTTAAAAATTCAGTTATGTAATTATGTTGTTTTAAGTATAAAATTTGAGCTTAGTGTGAAATATATATATGTATATATATATAATTCTTACATAGAGATCTGTTTTTGTAGCTCTTATTGATTTGTTACATTTAGCTTTTTTTTAGGAGGAGTCATTTTGTTGTTATGTTATGAGTATGTAAGTGCAAGGCCAAGATTTATGCTATTTATTTATTTTATTTTATTTTTTAAATTTTTAATGTTTTTTATTTATTTTTGAGAGAAAGACAGTGTGAGCAGGGGAGGGTCAGAGAGAGAGGGAGACACAGAATCCAAAGCAGGTTCCAGGCTCTGAGCTGTCAGCACAGAGCCTGACGTGGGGCTGGAACCCACGAACTGTGAGATCATGACCTGAGCTGAAGTCGGATGCTTAACTGACTGAGCCACCCAGGCGCTACGAGATTTATACCATTGAAAAACAAGAGAATAATATCGTATCACAGTACTAGATAGTAAATACAAGTAAATGACTGGTTGCCTCTCTGTTTTGGTGGTGGGCAATGTAATGCATTCTTTAGTTCAGGTGCCACGGTTATTATGCCTATGTTGATCCATTTTGAAGTACATTCTTGAATATGTTGATTTTTCTCTAAAGTGTTATTTATTAAGGCTCTACCCTATAAGGAATGTCATCAGTTTACACCACAGACTTTACCTGTACAAGCACAATGTGCAGCTGTTTTGTAGCATATGTAGGTGAGGTTCCTTGGAATGTTTGTGGCCTGAGTTACTCTTAACCTTGTTGCAAAGCTTTGGTCAGCTTTATAGGCCAAATTCTAAAGGAAGTGTCAGTGTCATACTCATTATAAATTTTACATATGCTCTCAGAATGGTATGTAAAATATTTTGTCCTTTGACCTGTTCTCACCCTAAGGAGGATATCCCTCCACTTACTATACCTGGAGTTGTTGGTTTTTGTTTTTGTTGTTGTTGTTCTTTATTTTTTTACTATAGAGAGAGAATGGGAGCAAGAGAGGGGCAGGAGAGAATCCTTTTTTTTTTTTTAATTTTTTTTTAATGTTTTATTTATTTATGATACAGAGAGAGACAGAACATGAGAGGGGGAGGGGCAGAGAGAGAAGGAGACACAGAACCAGAAGCAGGCTCCAGGCTCTGAGCTAGCTGTCAGCACAGAGCCTGACACTGGGCTCGAACCCACGAACGTGAGATCTGACCTGAGCCGAAGTCGGAGACTTAACTGACTGAGCCACCCAGGCGCCCCGAGAATCCTTTTTTTTAAGGTTTATTTATCTTGAGAGAGTGTGTGTGCGTGTACAAGTGGGGGAGGGGCAGAGAGCGAGGGGGAGAGAGAATCCCAAGTAGGCCCCATGCTCAGTGCAGAGCCCTACAAGGGGCTTGATCCCCCAGCTCTGGGATCATGACCTGAGCTGGGAAAAACCAAGCTGCCCGGGTGCCCCACCTGGAGTTTAGTTTTAAAAGTGGTTTCTGTTTTTCCGTAGATAGACTTGGAAATAGTTTCTTCAGTTTAAGCAAATTACACATAGAGTAAATGACTTTGGAAAGTATAAGAGTAAATGACTTTGGAAAGTATAAGACATTTCTACTCATTTTGTATGTAATTCTGAAATAATTTGTATAGAGAGGTTTCATTTTTAGTTTATTTTTCAGAAAAATCATGTTTCATTAATTCATCAGGGTTGGTGTGAGGTTTACTTAAAGGAATTCCTTGGAGTTTTAAGAAGACAAAAATTACTCATTATGTTTTAGATTTTTAAATAATGGTTTACTTGAATTATGTAAGATTTTGTGCGGATGATATAACAAAGTAGATTTTCATACAGTCTTTTGATCATTTACCCTGTAGCATAGTTCTAATTTAATTAAACAATTATTCTTTAAAATTCTTTTTTCTTTTAGAGTTTAGGTTTGTGTGTGTGTGTGTGTGTGTGTGTGTACACACATTTTTTTATGTTTATTTTTGAGAGAGAGACAGAGCATGAGCTGGGAAGGGGCAGACAAAGAGGGAGACACAGAATCCGAAGCAGGTTCCAGCCTCTGTGCTGTCAGCACACAGCCTGACGCGGGGCCTCGGACCCACAAACTATGAGATCATGATCTGAGCTGAAGTTAGACGCATAACTGACTGAGCTACCCAGACACCCCTGGGTATATATTTTTAAGTTTTAATTTTTTCATGAAATACTGAAGAGTGGACTTTCCAGATAATAAAAATGTATTATTTTACTTAAAATTTGTGGCATTTCTATCTGCTGTATAGAATACATTGACTAGATTCAGGAATATGTTTAGAAGAAACTTATAGTAGTTGTAATTCTTTATATATATTCTGAGGTTTTAAAGCAAGTTGTGAAATACTGTGCTCTTTGTACTTAGCAGTGTAAAATCTGAGCTGAAGTGGACCGTGTTTCTTACGCTTGCCTCAGCCCTTATATGCACATTAATCCAAGAAGGCTTTGCTTTGGGAGAACACTGGTATACAGCTTTTTGAGCTTTAAAAAAATATGGTGTCAGATATTTAGATGTAATTTAAAACCATATTATTTAACTTCCTTCTCTTACGTGATCTAATGATCAGATTTAAATACCTGCTAAAATTATTATTACTATTTCCTTTCATTGCTTCTAAAAATATACTTTCCTCTCATTTTGCAGGTTTTTTTTTATTCCACTGTTTTATATAATTTGCCAGACCAAGTGACACAGTTAGGATCCATTAAGTAGAGCTGTGAATATCAATCTTGGACACAAAGCTGGGGGTTGTTGCTGGGGAAAGCCCCCCTGCTGCTCTTGCTCGGCCTCTGAATGAAGTCTCTTCACTTACTCAAAGCCTGGATTTGTGACATTGGCCCCCTTTTGCTCATTCATCAGTGATGTTGCACTCTTCTGGTTAAAAATTGTCAGTGACTTTCCCATTTTACATCAGATCAAATTCAAAGTTTGTTATAGAACTTATATTTGTATATTTGTAGTCATGTATCTTAATTTGTGGCCTGTTTTGATCTTTATGCTGATCGATCGATCTATCTATATACCTAACTCACTTTTCCTGCCTTTTATTCATGCAGCAAATAGAAAGTGTTTCCCTCATAATCAAAGTTTCACTCATCCTTAAGTTCTGCTTATCACCACCATTAAATTTCTCCTGGCCCCCTTTGCCAACATTGAAAGTAATATGGTTTTTTCCCTGCATTTAAAAAAATGTTTTATTTATTTTTGAGAGAGCACAAGCAGGGCAGTGGCAGAGAGGGTGGGACAGAGGATATAAATTAGACCCTGTGTTGACAACAGAGAGCCTGATGTAGGGCTTGAACTCGGGAACTGTGAGATCATGACCTGAGTCCAAGTCAGATGCCCAACTGACTGAGCCACCTAGGGGCCCCTTCTGCATTGTCTTAAGGTGCTTCGTGTTCTGTCTTGTGTTACAGTTATTTTTGCATGTGTTATAATATTTTACACCTCCTGTACAGCATCAGCTGACTTTAAATGATCCACTGAATTACTTAAGTCTCTTATCTCTTACTAGGATGGATGGAGGTGGTTTCGTCATGTTTCTCATATGTTACCTTGTATTCAGGAGAGAGTCATAAATATTTGGTGAGCGAATACGTGAAATGACATGGCAGTGTGTTACTGACGACCAGACATTTTACTCCTCTGTTGGAATGGACATTTGGGGAGAGGGGATCGTTAGAGAATAGAACAGCTGTCGCATAGCTGTCTGAATCGGAGCTGTCCCCAGAAGGGAAAGCTGAGGACAGTCGAAGATGCAGTTAAGAAATGTTTTAGATCATGTTTAATGGCTCAATACTGACAAGGAAAGAACAACGTTTTCTAGATAAACACTTTGGGCTCATAGGAAATTGAAGAGTAACAGGCTTTGTAGATTGTGACTAGAGTTCTGAGTCAGAGAACATTAGTCATGAGTCTGTAGTTTGGGAATGAATACAGTCAGTTCTGCTATAATGCTTCTTTTGAAAATGGGAATTTATTCCTACATTATTGGTACTAGTAAACAATCTGAGGATAATGTAAATTTCACATTTGTCCTGTGTGATTTTATCTGAGAAATAGTAGGTAAACACAGAAAGTTCCACCTAGTTGACCTGAGCCACATGGGAATACACAAAATGCATGTGCACAGACCTCATATACCCTCCACCTACCTCATTCATAGTACATTACCAACCACAAACACACCCGAATCTCATTTTAGAGTTTTCCCTCCAATTTCAGACAGCCCTTTTCCCTCCGTTTCACAATCATTTACTTAGCTATAACCCTCTGGCAGCCAGTTCCACAAGCAAACTTCAGGTCCTTTTCAAGGTAAGGTACCATGTTTATTGTAGTTTTTATTTATTTCTTTTAACCATTTAACACATGTAAACTGCTACGATCTTTATTAGGTTCTTTCCTTTTTTATGAAGTGTCACTGACAGGGTTGTTGAGTGTTGTGCTTTTAACCCCATGTCTCCATAAGCCCTGTGATTTTAATGATGTGATTTTGCATTGCATCATGATTTTTAGGAATATGTATGTTGCATTAGAACGGAACTGGCTGTCCTAATTGTTAACATACAGAGTGCAAACTGATGGTTCTCCCTCTCTCTTTCCTTCATTTCTGCTCTTCCTCTTCCCTCCTTGTAATGGTGAAAGACCCTGTCTGGAGGAACACAGTAGGACAGAGCAAAATCCAAAGGACCTTTTTTTTTACAGGGCATAAATTTACTGATGGACATAAATTGATATCTTTGAAAGCAGGCAGAGACTGAGAAGTAAATATAGAAGCCAGTAGCCTCCTGGACCAAAACTATATCTTACCTTTAAATATTAATAATTATGTTTAACATTTTTTGAGCCCTTACTCTGTGCTGGGCACTGTGGTAAGGGCTTGACACAGATTATGCCATGTAATCCTCAGCAAACCCTGTAAAGTATGTGTTATCACTGTCCTCATTTTACAGATGAGGAAAACGAGTCTTGGAAGGGTTAATGAACTTGCTCAAGGGAAGTAACTCATAAATATAAAGGGCAGGGCCCATTCTAGAATCAAGTCTGACTTCTGAGCCTTAGATTTTAGTGGTCTGTCATGGTACTTTGTAGATTATAAATTTATAAACTACATGCATTATTTCCTCTACACTTACCTGTGTCTGATTGGCATCACAGGCTATTTCAACCCCTGTAATAAAAGAAGAAACAGAGGTGCCCAGACTAAGAAATGCACAGATTGTCGGAGGCGGAACAATAACAAATTAATTATAATACCTAATTCAGGGCTTTTTTTCCTGGGGCTTATATATAAAAAGGGGGGAAATTTGGACAGTTAGCAATAAGGAGGCAAGCCGAGCTGAATAGAGGAAGAAATGATTGCTTCGGATATTGGGGGGAAAGGAGGTGAATTTTTAACAGTATGTTAGAAGTGAAAGAAGGAGCCTAATGGAGAATGAAGGAAGGCAGCTCTGACTCTAACTCTGTGTTACAGGCAGCCCGACCAGATTCTTATAAAGGGACCAAAACTAGCACCAGTTGTGATACAAGGTTATAGTACAAGCAATCTGAGGTCATGAGCATCAATTAGCTATATTATAGTCCTGATTAGTTGTAGCTCAGGGAAAAAAAAACAGGAAAGAGAGAGGTTATACTAGCGGAAGCTTTCAAAAGGCTTTATTTGTACTTATTTTAGTGCATGTCCTTAATCACTTTTTCTTTAGATGGCCAGTTACCTCACAACGCCTTACATAGAAACACATAAACAAGTGTTAATCCGTATTTGTTAAATGGAAGCATTAATAAATAGTGGAGAGAGTAGTTCTTCAGTTGAATGTTGATTAAAAGCTAAATATACAGGTAATAGGATAAATAAGGATGGAATTGATGAGTATTTATGTATTTAGAGCAGGGGATTATTAGCAAACTCCAACAAGTGGGCTATTTTCTTTCCAGAAGAATGGTTTTTACATTTTTAGTAGGTTATTTAAAACAAAAAAAAAGTGAAGAATATCAACAGAGATCATATGGGGCCCACAAATATATACCACTTGAGCCTTTATAGAAAGTTTGTCAACACCTGACCTGAAAAATAGTCCTTCCCAAAAAAAGTTAGATAGAAAATAAGATTAAAAAATGGAAACTGGCATTATATTTCATTGAGGGCTACATTTCTAAACTTGTGCCTTTTCCCCCTCATATGTGGGAAGGAATTGATAGTTACTTAATATATTTTGCTAGGGGCTGTGTATACCTTATATTTATTTCTCATACCCTTGAAAGATATTATAACTACTTAAAATTTTTAATGTTCATTTTTGAGAGAGAGAGAGACAGAGAGAGACAGAGAAATAGAACATGAGCTGGGGAGGGGCAGAGAGAGAGAGGGACACAGAATCCGAAGCAGGCTCCAGGTTCTGAGCTGTCGGCACAGAGCCTGATGTGGGGCTATAACTCACAAACCCCGAGATCATGACCTGAGCCCAAGTCAGATGCTTTACTGACTGAGCCACCCAGGCACCTCATCTGATAACTACTTTAAGATGAGGAGTCCTGGCTCATGGAAGCCAAGGAAGCCTAAAGTTTCACATTTAATGAGTAGTGGGATTTTTATATATTTGGTTCTTTCAGATAAGAAAATGATAAAAGTTGAGTATAGACTGTTCAAAATTCTGGTTTGAAAATATCTAAATGGGTATCATATGTGGGCATTTGTAGTATCTTTAGCTAGCATCTCAAATATAAACATAACAGTTAAGTTTTACATATAAAAAATAGGACTGTGTGAAGAATTGTAATTTTTTTAATAAAATTTGCATATGAAGGAAGATCTTTGGATAAACTGTAGATTTACAGAGAGAAACTGTAAAGAAATAATTCAAGACTCCTATTAAAAACTTAAAATAATATTCACCTAAGGGAAAGATGAGACTTAAAATGTTTTCAGTATAAAGTACAAAGTAGAAAAATATATTCTGCTTCAATAGAAAGTATACCAGGCACCAATTTATTTTTGAAAAGCTCATGTTAAACAAATATTCGCCCATATGTGTAATTATCAAGCTGTATGAAGAAGATTTCAGGGTGCTAGGAGAACTTGTGATGAGGGTCCGACAATATAGATTGGAAGGTCAGGACGGGGCTTCCCAGGAGGGGTCCTTTAAGCTGACATGCAGGAGTTAGGCAAAGACAAAGAGGGTAATTATTCCAGACACATAATGATAGGCCTGGAGGATGGTAAGAGCTTGGCATATTCAAAGGAATATCAAAGAAGGTCATTGTATCCCCTAACGACTCTGAGGACAGAGTTATATCTGCTTTGTTCATCCTTGTCTATCTAGCTTCATACATACAGTATCTGCTGGCACATAGAGAGCCCTTAGCAAGACTTCTTGAATGGACAGAGAATGAATGGACATTTCACTGGGAAATGCATGGTATAATTGTGAGTATAGGGATTGCCTGGATGAAGGCTACTACGCTCTCTCTGACGTCTACCTAATTACACCAGACTATCCAGATTGTTGGTAATCCCAGATTACCCTAGGTCACTTGCAGCCCAGGTGTGCCAAACCTTGGTAACTGTGGTCGAAGGATCTGAATGGAGCTTTGACCGAGAGTCTGAATAGAAAAAGCCAAGAAAAGGAATGTAGACTGTTTCAGCTGGGTCTGATCCTGTGAAGGAAAGTGCATCTGCATTATTACAATGTCAGGAATAAATCTGAGATAGAATGAATATTGCCTTTTTTCTAAAAGTAACCAGCTGAAGAGGAGGGTGTTCTGTACTAGAACATGTGGTCCCTGGTTCTCTGGGTGACCATTGGTGGCCAAAAAGCATATGATCATCAGGCTTAGAGGTTTAATTAAAAAGTTAAATATTCAAATACTTATTATTTATGTAGCTTATTTTTTCAAAATCATATTTGGGCTTCTAAATTTAGATAATTTCACTTATTGGCTTGAGTGCATTGAGGAATTTATAAAGGAGAAGGGCTGGGGTGAGGATCACGTATTTCCCAAGTTGGTGAATTAAAGTTGTAGTAGCCATGGAAGGACTGTTTAACAAAATATCAACCATGCATACAATGGAGGTGGAAGAGAGGTTTATGATAGCTAAGGAAAGAGAGGATAGCTTTAGGTGGGAAGGTAAATGGGAATTAGGGAAGAAGGACAGAAAGTATTTCAGAGTTATTCATAAGTGATGGTCTGTGCGTTAAAAAAAAATAACTGCTAAGTGGTAAAACCAACACACACACAATTGATTATACAACAGTTTAATAATGCCACTTGTGTATGTCTTTCTTAAGCTTAAACTTCAGTGACCTTTAGTTTGATGGTATCACATTGTTGGGGGTTTAATATAAAATCTGAGGAATTCCCTACTGGATGTCATAAGTCTGTTTCCTTACAAAAAGAGAAATACTGGCTAGCAGGTGAGGTAAGTAAGCACTCACTAAGACCTCTAAGTTTTGTTTCTATCAGTGAGGAAGAAAAGACTCCCACCTTGCCCCCTGTGAATAATACAAAATTTTCAAAGGATGTCTTGGGAGGGGGATTGGCAGTACTGGCATGTGAAGAACTCTTAGATGTTTATTTTAAATGGATTCTTTCTTGAGTACTAAAATTAGTGAGTTAGATATTGTCAGTGCCATTGGGTTCATTTGCAGGAACAAAGGATATTCTAACTGTTGCAGTTAACAGTTGATTTGTCATAAGACATCAATTTCATGATAACTTTCTTAACCAAAAGTACAGCATGTTCTTTAGGCCTTTTAAATGAATTTTAACCATTTTTGTTTATATCATTTTGTAATTCTATTGATATTTCGTATGGACTTAATAATGGACTAATTCATTATAAAAGCAAAATCTAAATCTTTTCTTCTCCTTATCACTTTATTTTTTTTCCCTTATCACTTTAAAAGTTGGACCTTTGAAGCCATCTTATTGAAAAAAATATATGATATATGTTATATCACATATATATGTATATATATATATACTTAATATGTCACTTGACCCTTGAACAATGTGGGGGTTTGGGTACTGACCCCTTGTACAGTGGAAAGTCCACATATATCTTTGACTCTCCCCAAATTTAACTAATAGCCGTGTTGATTAGCACAAATTTTGTGTATTATATGTATTATATATTCATAGAATAAAGAAGCTACAGATAGGAAAATGTGATTAAGAAAACCATAAGGAAGAGAAAATACATTTACAGTATTGTATATATTTATTGAAAAAAACCCTTGTATAGGTGGAGTGCAGTTCAAACCTGTGTTTACCAAGGGTCAATTGTATATGTGCACATATATGCATGTGTATGAATTTACCCCCTTAGGAATACTGATACAGTTTATTTTGCTCAATGCAGGATTTCCTGAATGTTTCTATGCTTACTAAATTGTTTAAAAGTTCAATTAGAAAGTGAAAAATGCAGAGAAATTTTAAAAAGTTCTTTAAGCCATTTCATAAGTCAGGTAATCCTTTTGTACAGGAACATATCGATTCCAAATCACTTTAAACTTTAAAGGTAATTGTATGTGTACCTTGTCTTATTTTATCCCCTCAGTACACTGGTGTGTAGGGTGGGACATAGAGCCCTACTCCATTTGACTAATCAGAAAATGAAGGATCGGTGAAAAATGGCATTTGCAGGAGGGACTGCCTAATTATGTAAGAGTGAACCTAGAATCAAGATTTGGTAAAAACTTGATC
Organism: Suricata suricatta; assembly: GCF_006229205.1. Classification (NCBI taxonomy): domain Eukaryota; kingdom Metazoa; phylum Chordata; class Mammalia; order Carnivora; family Herpestidae; genus Suricata; species Suricata suricatta. The sequence goes on from NC_043709.1 coordinate 90,440,007, forward strand.
AGTGCTATTTTTTTCCTCCAAAAACACAGGTCCTATTTGTTGTTTTTGTAGATTAGGGATTTTGTCTCTTGATCTTTATTAAAGTGGAGTATATGATAACCTAGTTATTTCAGCTAAAAAGTACATACGTTTATATGTATGTGTATATACATACACGAGATTGTAAAGATGGGTGTTAATTTTTTTTTTTTTTACATGTGTGTTTGCCACAGAAATTCCTTCTGCCTCCAATACATCCTCATTTACAGTCTTACCTTAACGGATCAGGTGGCCACACCTGATGGACTTGCCGACATCCAGTAGTCTTTTCATTCCTCAGTTTTATTTTTTATTTTTGTAGTAAAATATACATGACATAAAATTTACCATTTTAATCATCTTTAAGTGTACATCTTCATGGACTGAAACTCTGTACCTATTAAATAGTAACTACTCATTTTTCCCCACACCTCCCTGCCCCCAGCTCCTGGATTCTCCTTTTTCTTTTTCTTCTTCCTGGATTCTATTTTCTATCTTTATGAGTTTGAATACTCTAGGTCCTCATATAAGTGGAAGCATACAGTACTTGTTCTGTGACTGGCCTGTTCACTTAGCATAATGGCTTCAGGGTTCATCCATGTTGTTGGATGCACCAGACTTTCCTTCCTGTTGATGGCTGAGTAATATTCCACTCTGTGTATATACATTTTCCTTATCCATTTACCTGCCAGCAGACACTTGGCTCGCTTCCACCTTCTGTTGTGAATAGTGCTGCTGTAAACATGGGCATGTAAGTATCTGTGTAAGTCCTTGTTTTCTGTTCCTTTGGGTGTATATCCGGAAGTAGGAACACTAGAATGTACATGGCAATTCTGTGTTTAAGTTTTTGAGGAACTCTGCTGTAGTTCTCCACAGTAGCCATATCATTAAAGGGACGTTTTCAATGGTTGACAAACAAAAAGAACCTTCAGTTCTCTTACTCTCTGGATTTTTAAAATGAACTTTCCTAAAGCAGGATATATACAGCTTCAGTGGGTTTCTTGTGTATCTAGTAACTCTAGAAAATGTGGGCGGTGTCTTTGTACTATATTTTAGATTAAATTATCTTTCTGTTTCTCTTTGGAGAACTCAGGTTTGAAGAAATTATGGGAATGACATAGGGGAATCTTAGTTTTTCTAAAAGAAATATCTAGAGCAGGATACAGTTGAGATGGTTCCCATAGGAATGAAAGAAGCTGATAAAATTCCCTTAAAATAAGTTAACTTTAATTCCTAATCTTGTCTGCCCCCCAGAATGCCCCCATAATTAATTAAAGATTAGTGAAATGATTGTTAACCTTTCTCTTGGGTCACTGTTTCCGTAAAGATTAAGTGAATTTCTGCGCATGCTCTGCAAGGGCCCAAAATCTGGCATCAAGTTTTTCTCAACCACAGTATCTTTCTACGTACCTTGTATTGCAGCCACACTGAGTATCTCCCTATTCCCTGAAGCTCATGTCCTTCCATGTCGTATGCTTTGCACATGCCTAGAATGTTCTCTCACTGCCCTCACACCTACCAGTGAAAACGTTCTCCATGTCTTTCAGTACCTGGTTCTTCTGTCAGTTCTTCTATGAAACCTACCATAAACGTCTCCAGGTGGATGCTTCCATAGTACATTGTTCAGGCCATGACAGTAGCATTTACTAAATTACATTGTAATCATCTCTTTGCTAAGCTTGGGTGCTCCTGGAGGAGAGAAACCATGCTGTTGATCATATGCCCTTCTTGTGAAGCATGGCACCTGGTCCGTGTAGACAAAATACTGGATGAATTTCTTAGATGGTGTTGCTCGCTGTATAGGATGTTTGTCTTTAATAAATAATCATTCCTAAATAAAAATAGGTAATCATTCCAAGTATAAGCTGAAATTCACTCCATAGCTTTAGTAATTATTAATAACTGGATATATTTTATCAAAGGCAGAAGTATTAAGGAGGCAAATTTTTTTCTCAGCAGCTTACTACTGCCTCGTTTCTGTGCAGATTTCTTACATTTCCTGGCACACTGACTTCGCAGGTATTCTTACATTAAACCTCTCCTATCGTATTATGATACTTACATGATAATAATATATTTTTCTTCCCAGAAGTGTTTGAAACTTAAAAGTGGTTCCTAGGGATGAAAACACATAATTAGTTTCCAGTGGTAGAATTTCATCCCCTATGTCACTTGGGTAAATGACACATTTTAAAAAGCAGGATGACTCTGTCCTGGCCCTACAGGCACCCTGGGCAGCAGGGTTCCAGCAGCCCCTCTGCAGCTCAGCGCCTCCAGAGCGGTGATGGCACTGGCGATATTCTGTCTCCATAGGCTGCTGCTTTAAGGGCTTAACACTCTGTGATAAATTTGCCCTTCTTATACTGCTCCTTAATAATCTGAAAGGCAGGGCGGTGTGGCGTATTTACAAGTGCTTATTCTGCCTCATTAGCTAACTAGGAATTTCCTTTTCAGATGTTTAGAATTAGAAATATGAAGTCATTTAATATTTAAACTCATTTCTGTGAACCAGGTGGAGATAGGAGTGAACACTTCTTAGCTGAATTGGCATATTAAAGGATGGTCTTTGTGCTAAAAGCAAAATACTGCCAGAGTCAGATACTTGAACTCCTTCCAGTCTAGATTACTCAAGAGGAAACAAACAGCAAGATTCAGTTTAATTGCTTGTTATTTTGAAATAGGAAATGTTATGTGTATTTTTCTTCCCCAAGGGCTGTGTCCAGGACAGTACCATTGTGGTGTTTTTATAGTTCTGTGAGATGTTTACAGTGTTGCAAAAATAAAAAACAAATGAAACTGATATAAATGTATCTGGGCAGTTGACCGTTTCAAAGCTCATCCAGGTCATTGTTCTTCTGGTTTAAAGACTTGGTATTTGTACACAAATCCTATCAATATAATAGTCATGTTAGGCTTTATAAACTAATATATGAGGACATACTAAATTTTGGCACATACTATGTAAAAGAAATATTTATATGCATATGTAATTATGTGTGTTGTGTGTGTGTGTGCATGCGCGCACATGCTTAAGCGTGTTTAAGTTTCAGCAGACATTCTAGTGGGAGGTGTGTGGTCACATGCACAGACAATGTCGAAACATTTTGGGCTCAGGGTACCTGGGTGACTCAGGATTCTTGGTTAAGCATCAGATTCTTGATTTTTGTTCAGGTCATGATCTCAGTATGAGTTCGAGCCCCATATCGGGCTCTGTGCTGACAGTGAGGAGCCTGCTTAGGATTCTTTCTCTCTCCCTCTCTCTGCCTCTCCCCCACTCATATGTGCTATGCTGTCTGTCTCTCTTAAAATGAGTAAAAAACCCTCACAGTTTGGGCTTTTGTGTTGGTCTGCCTGGGTGTGAGGCCTTACTGTGTTCTAGGTATGATAGGACAAAGTACTTGTTTGTTCTGTGTCTCAGTTTCCTCATCTATAAAATTGAGGTAATAATTGGATCTGTTCCTGGGTACCTGGGTGGTTCAGTCGGTTAAGTGTCTGACTTCAGGTCATGATCTCACGGTTTGTGGATTTGAGCCCCATGTCGGACACTGTGCTGACAGCTCGGAGCCTAGAGCCTGCTTTGGATTCTGTGTCTCCTTCCCTGTCTGCCCCTCTGCTCCCACTCTGTGGCTCTCAAAATTAAATAAACATTAAAAAATTTTTAAAACATAATTGTATCTGTTCCTTATTGAGTAAATGTATACTAAGAACCTATAGTATGTTTATATGTAATATAAATAATATAACATGCATAAGCACTTACTAAGTGTTATTTCTTGTTTTTGCAAATTATTATTAAATATTGTCCACACAGTTGATTCAGAGAGAAGAGAATTATCCTGAAAAACAAAACAAAACAAAACAAAAAAACAAAAGACTTGTGAAGCCAAAGACATTAGTTAATTTTGCGGATTAAAATCATGTGGTCATTTCTTTATCATTAAGAGATTATGGTATAAAGAGAGATATGTGTAGGTGGTCAGTGGTATATTCATTATAATATACCTTGGATTATTCCTTTTTTGACTGTATTTAAAGTCTTCCCTTTTATGACCAGATAATAGATGTTTATGAAATGGTCTCCTTTGAAACTTGTTGGCTTTGGAAAATATATGTCTTTTTGTCCATTCTGTGTTAAACTTCAATTTTGTCTAATCAGTGTTTGAATGAAATGGCACTTGTTGTAGAGATTTCCTTCCAAGAAAAACACTGGGTGTTTCAGGAAGTGGTCTTGATGAGTCAGAGGATAATACTTTTTTCCTCTGAGTCAGTTCTGAGTCTCCTTGATATAAATAGGCTTACTTTTACCCAAAGTTCTGCTTTTTAGACCATATGTTAAAATCATTGATACATGACCACACCAACAACAGTACTTGTATTGGTATTTCCACTGAATTAACACCAAGAGTCTTATCCAATTGTGACTATAGAAATTCTGTTAAATAATTTTTTTTTTTAATTTCAATCCAGTTTCTGTACTTCTAAATTAGGTCCTATTTTGGATCAATTTTGCCTCAGACAGGACTGATTTCTCTTAGGCGGTCATTCGCGGAAATCTTAGAGGAAATGTATATTGGTAATACTATTTCTTCTGACCAGTAAAATTCTAGCACATGTACATAAAAACTCCTTAGTGCAGTTTAGTACAGCAATTACTTTGCAGATGATTATACTAGCTTGCCACACCCCAGAGCTGTGTCCGAGGTCCAAGGAATAAACCTGGGTTCTTCCTCACGACTACATTAAAGTATTACACATGATAAATAGTTGCCAAATGACTAGATATTTTTAATGTTGAGTTGGTCAGGGAAGACTGAAATAGGGGTAGGAATAGAGGAATTGAGCAGTTGCTAGATGGGAAGTGGCAGGTGGCAGGAAGGGTAAGAGCAGAGGCCTGAAGGTGGCTCAGTGCTCCATCCGTTCAGAAGAGAGTGAGGGGTTATGGGTGGGCATGCTGGAGAGAATATGGAAGACCTGAGAAATTCTTTAGGGCAAAATTGTGGTAGGCCTGGAATGTTAAGCAAAGGAAATTTCTTTGTGTGTGTGTGAGAATATGTAAGTGGTAACATTCGTTTTTTTAATTTACATTTTTTTGGTTTACTTTTGAGAGAGGGAGAAAGAGAGAGTGCACTTGTGCGGGCACGCGTGCATGAGTAGGGGAGGGGCAGAGAGGGGGAGACAGAATCCGAAGCAGGCTCCAGGCTCTGAGCTGTCAGCACAGCGCCTGATGTGGAGCTCGGACTGGAGAACTGTGAGATCATGACCTGAGCTGAAGGAGGATGCTTAACTGAGCCTCCCATGCGCCCCAGTAATTGGTAACATTCTTTACTCTGATTCTCATGTATTTCACTTGAATTGTATTTGATTAGTGGCAATTAGTTTTTACCTCAGTGGATTTCGTTTTTAGATCCGTGTTTAAAGAAAACTTCCATTACTATTTCTCCTCAATATACAATTCTTCAGGGAGATAAAGAACTCATAGATGTCGATGAAGATAATAAATCTTAAGTAACCTGTGTGTGCTTTTGCATATAGTCTTCATAACAACCTTATTTCACAGTGAGTAAACAGAGGCTCAGAGAGGATAAAGTTTGTTCAGTGTCAGTGAGATATGGTAAAGTCAAAATTTACATTTAGGGCCTTGCATCTTCATGGTATGCTCATTTTACTATCCCACAATACAAGCGTTAAAATGCACGCCACGAGTTTTTATTGTTTCCAGTAGCTCTGAAATAGCACCCTAAAAGCATTTTTCTTCTTAGCAGAAGTACTGTTATTATTTTCTAGGAGTCGGAAGGTGGCCTTCAGATGCTGGGAAATTGCCCTGTGGGCAAGCTGGCTCACCCCCTCTCAGGGAGCAGCAGTAGGGCCTTGCTTTCCAAGACTAGATTATTGTCATTGGAGGCTCTGTGAGGTTTGCAAGGGCTGTCAGTTATGTTTAGGAACATTTGTGGGTGGTGGTGATCCACAGCAGGTCCTTTGCCCACTTATAGTAGTAGATTATTAGTTGGTCATTTTTCACTTCCTGTATCTTAAGCACTTTGGGTCTAGATCAGTTGGAGTCTTAGATTTTCTGTCTGCACACAGGCAGTCACTTCTAGAGTCGGCCACTTCCCTCTATCCTTCCTTTCATGGCAGGGAAGTAGCCATGTGGCTCTTGGCAAAACTAGCCTTCCCTGAGGTGACAACAGTGACAGTTAAGATTAAGTATTACCCTCATAAACATCACATCTCATAAAGCTCAAACACTTGTTTTCTAGAAAAATTTCCTTTTTAGCATCTTGGAATGCAGCAGCTTCAGTTCTTGGGAGAGCAGGGAAATTTATCTCCTTCTTCCCAGCTAACTAGCCCAGCTATGGGCTGCTGTGTGCTATTCCCAGGGCTTCTTACCAGCTAAATTGTAAACAACAACAAAGAAATTGTGGCACACACTTTCTTCGTAGCAGGCTTGGAGGTTGTGACATATTAGCTGTTTCTCAAAGTTACCTGTGTTAACTCCGCCCCCACAACTCTCCCATACTGTAGGAAAATAGGATACTTTCTCTTATGTTTTGTTCTGTCAGGTGGTCTGTAGAGGTAAATTTAGATGACAAGAAGCAGCACACAGAGCCAACAGGCTGGCCTGTAACTAATGTCACTGAGCTAATCTCTGGAGCTGTGGAGAACTCTTAGAAATACCCTAGTTCCCAGCTTATGGAAAGGACTGATGAGGATGAGCTTAACATGTCTAAGGACACAGAGTTGGGAATGGTATTGACAAAGCAAGCAATAGCATTAACTTCGGTGTTCAGTGTTTTCTAACCTCACAACAAACCCAAGTTAAGTTGACATCTAGGAAGTTCCAATGGCAAGCCTAGGAATGAAATTTCCTCACACTCACAGAAAGTGGTTGGCTTCTGGTAGGACTGACGTTCACCATCAGACAAGGGACAGAAGTGGAAAGGCGAGAGGATGTGGCTGGTTGAGGATTTTTATTCCATTCCATCTGAGGAAAATAAGGAAGGTGGCTAATAATAACAGGTCCCGATGGAGAGGCTGGAAGAAGGAGACGTGTGTTCTGCAGTGTGGAGGAGGTGACTTAGAGGGATTTGGGCACATAGCAGACCATGCTTGCTGTTTTCCTTGTGTGGTTCTTGTTAGAAGCTAGTGATGATAAATATTTTCTGTTTTTAACTCTTCAACAAGCTAAAATATTTCCTACTTCATGTTTATTGCTTTTAGAGCATTATTTCATGCTGGCTTTCCTTAATAAGATTTGAAATAAACATTTTAATTTGGCCAAGTTAAATAACTATGGACAAATTTTTTTTTTCATCGAGTAAGTTTTTATTGAGAACTTACTGCGTGTTAGAAACTACACTTAACACTTTGTATTTGGTAAAATTATTTAGCCCCTGCCCTCACGAAACTTATAATCTTATGTGTGAACAAGAAAATAGGAAGTTACTGCTGTATGCTAAGTGCATCTTAGTGCTCCACTCCAGTGTTATGGGCGCCCACGAAGAGGCATCTGTCTACCGGGGAAGGGCTCCCTAGATTGAGATCTGAAGTTCGAGTAGGAGCTGGCCAGATGAAGGTGGCAGGGGGTTTTTGGTTGAGAGAATATTCCAGATAGAAGATGTAATTTGCTGGCAAGAATCTTTAAAATGATGTATAGTGTGCCTGTGTAAATATAGGAAGGGTTCAGGGTGCAGGAATGGGTCTGGGACGGAACAGGGGAGGTGGTAGGAAGGAAGAAATGGTGAGAAACGAAGTTTTATAGGTATAAAAGGCCAGATCACAAAAGAAGGCGAGGGTGTTTTATCCAATTGGATGTTTTCTGGAGTGGGGAACTATAAGAATGATAAATGCACTAGTGTTAGATTGATTCAGACTTTACCTACAGAAGCGTCTGAAATGATTCCAGTTTAGATCATCAAGAGATCACTTAAAATCTTGGCATGTCTCATTAATAGATTTTTACTGCTTATATGACACAAATATATGGAGTTTGAAAACTACCTGAAATAATACCAAATATTTAAAAAGCTCGCTTTATCTGAAACAATCATGTATATTTCTTAGAGTGTAATATGTTGATCTCTGAAAAGATGTTGCTGAGGGAAAGCTAGGCTGACAGTTTAGCAGCTTGAGGAAAACTTAACTCCTTTCCTTATCAAATTCAGTAAAACTATGTAAGATTATGTTAGAAAAAGCAGCACATGTTTTTAAGATGATTTGTTGAAGTTCCTGAGAAAATATATTTTCCAAAGAAGTTGGAGGAAAAGCACCACACACTGTGTATCATTCTGTTTAAAAGAGGTGGAATGGATTATTTCTACATTTTCATAGAGACTTTTTGAAGGAATAGAGCCTATTTGAAGAAATATACTTATTGATATATTTCTTTTATAATAGTTCATATGTTCCCATGTTTGTAAAAACATATACTATCTGAAAGTTGAATATAAAAGTCAATTCTAGTTTTATTGATTGCCATTATACAATTGGAAATGTGTTATAGAGAAGTACTCTGTAATAGGCATGGATTTTGCCGATCAGAAGTCAAGGTGATGCCATGACCATTTAGAATTTTGTAATGCCATTGTTTTTATTCTGGCAGGCCCCCTGCCTTTATCTTGATAATATTTCTAACATTCCTGGTTATCTCTTGCCTTTACTTCATGAACATTCTGAGTCCAATTGTTTTTTCTTTCTTTGTAAGTAAAACTTCACTGTTAATTCTTTTCTATACAAATGTATGTATGTACTTTTATTTGTAATAGCTTTATAGCAAAACAAAAAAATTCTATTAGTTCTATTTGGTTGCTATGTCACCATGTGATTTGGGGCAGAAAACAAACTCTCTGACCATTATTTTCCTCAATATGGCAAAATGGTTGGATTTTATTTCATACCAACTACTTATTGGCGCTTTGATTAAATTCTGTCCCTGGCTTAACTCATCTATAAAAGACCGTAGTCTTTACCTCATGAGGTGGTTGTGACAATTAAAATAAATACATGCAAAACACTTGGAATTGTGCCTGGCACATAGTGCTCTATAAATATTAGCTTCTCTCCTTTCCTCTTCCTCCTCCCGCTCCTCCTCCTCCTCTTAATGCTATTGGCATTCATAGTGGTAGCCTAGATCTCTTAGTGAATGGATTTTATAAACACAGTTGGTTTAAAATGGTAGACAGTGATTATACCAGCTAAATTGTACCTTGTTTATTTAATAAAGAGCTGGAATAATTGGGGGAGGGGTGTTGTTTAGAAATACTAAACTTGCTCTTCCCGTGAACAACACATTTCAATTAAATCAGGTCATGCTTTCCCCCACCCCCACCCGCGTTTTAATTGCCCCAGCCTATAGGCAGGGCTCCCAGCTGCTTAGAAATAGGAAAGATGGGAATGGAAAGAAATGCAAATGTGGCGTTACTAGCCCTTGTGCTAAGTCCCTCTTCAAATTTCCTCTTCCCTTTAACTTCAAATAGCCTACTTACCCAAACAAGTCTATCTTAACTTCCCAAACAAAAATCCACACCAGAGGATTCTGGAGCATGAAGGTGTTTGGTGATTCTCTCTTCCTCAGCTGATCCAAGCACTTGTCTATAACTTATTAATTCACTGTCTTGAGTTGTGTTTGTTCTCTTTCTTTTCCAGGTGCTCAAATCTAGGAATGTAACTCGTGGAAACATTTATGTTCTTCTTCCTTTTTTTTTGGCTTAAAAAAAATGACACTGGCCCAAAAGGGGACATGTAACCATGAAAAAAGTTCCATTTCTCCCCAAGTGGAGTAGTACTTCACTTGTTTTTCTCTCACTTCCTGACCCATCAAATCCAGATTCTTAAACTTGAAGTACCTAATGTTGCCATTTTATAGATTTTACTGTTTTATTTCTTATGATTCTTCTTCCCTACTCTGTTTCATTTTATTTTGTTTCAGTTCAAGACGTTAAAGGGTAAAGAGAACATTCCTTGTTCAGAATTATTTTTACATAGATTTCTTTGCCAACAGAGCACTGTTTCTGTGTATCAGTTTTAAAACACTGAGAGCACCTTCAAAAAATGCATCAACTCTTTGTTTCAGTGGTTCACTAATTATCTTGGATTTTGAAGGAGGAAACCCTGAAATAACATTTTCAGAATGAATCTCTCAGTCCTAACAGTTTCTATAAGTTCCTAGCTAGATGTGACTCAGTCTGACTTTATAGCTGCATAAATACTATCTTTTCTATTCTTTTTCTTTGAAGCCATTAGCAGAAATTGTAACATTATATTTGTTACTGTCCTTCCTTCCTTCCTGCCGGCACTCCCTCTAGACTGTAAACTCCGTGAAGGTGGGAACCAGGCCGGTCTGTTAACTGTGTACTCAGTATCTAGAGCTCTCCTGTCCAGGATGATAGCAGTAGCTAGATGTGGCATTTGACATTTCAGTATAAATTAATTTAAATTTAACCCATGAGCTGTGAGATCCTGACCTGAGCCGAAGTTGGATACTTAACCGACTGAGTTACCCAGGCACCGCATAGGTAACTTGAATTTTAAAACTAATGCACACATTATCTCTGACTTCTTTTTTGGGGAGCCGACAAAGAATTTATTCCCACGTATATCCATTTAAATAGGGCTTCTCTTTGGAAGCAAATTCAAAATCTGAATAATTAAAATGAATCTGTCACTGATTATTTACCTAATCAAGTTTCAGGTTTCATTAACTCTTTTGTGCATTTAAAGCTATGATTTAATTTCTAGGAAAACAATTAAGGCATTTTTTAAAAAATTAGCAATAATGTCTGAGGTAGTTGGGGATATTGCCTCATTTTTACTCACTATAATTGTCGTTTCTTTTCCAAGATTTGAAAACAGCATTTGGGGGCGCCTGGGTGGCTCAGTTGGTTAAGCCTCCAACTTAAGCTCAGGTCAGATCTCACACTCGAGGGTTCGAGCCCCGCGTCAGGCTCTGCTGACAGCCAGCTCAGAGCCTGGAGCCTGCTTCCAGTTCTATGTTTCCTTCTCTCTCTGCCCCTCCCCCTCTCATGCTTTGTCTCTCTCTGTATCAAAATAAATAAAACATTAAAAAATTAAAAAAAAATGAAAACAGCATTTGTTGTTATATATAACATCGGGTAGTTAAACATACTCTACCAAAATATCAGCTGACTTATGTGAGGTAAATTTCCTTCATTTTTTATCTTGCTTTCCCCTTGGCTGTTCTGGTCCTTTTGTTTTTAATATAAACTTGTGCTCATATTTTATGGTCCACCTTAACCTTTCAAGTTCATATTGGAGGTGACTTGAATTTTTCCCTTGAGTTTCCCATTAACAAATATTTGTCAGTGTTTTGACAGTGGAAATAAGTTGCAGGAAAAGGCAGATCAAGTGCATACATTTATTCCAGTCCTTCAAAAGAGTGACAGCAAAGGGATTCAAAATATGCAGGAACTCAGTGAGATAAAGTGACTCTGGAAAGCCGATGGGCGGCGGTTGTTACTAGCCTGCAGGTACTGAGAAGATCTGCCCTTGAGCTGCTAGGGAGGGACACCGAGAAGCAGTCGGATCTTTGCTTCAGAACCTCAGAAAGGCTCGGCAATGAGAGCGGGGCTGAAAACGGAATTAAGTGGTAGGTGTGTTTAAAGTGAACTTAGGCCCCAGATGCCTCCCCACACTCCAGCAAGCCTGGAAGTTAATTCCGTGGAGAATGTGGGCTAGGAACTCTTGAATGGGAGACACCACGGTGCAGAAGGAGGGTGGAAAATGAAATACTAAATAGTGAGAGACCCCCAGCACACTTCCTCTACTGATCTCCAAAAATTTGGCAATTAGATATGTATTCTCCAGGTATTCAATTGAAAGATGCTTTTTTGAAGAATCTGCCCCTTCTGTGCAAAAGTCCTGTGGATGCTGATGGTTGAGGGTCTCCTGCTGGACTAACCGAGCCAGGTAATTCCTCAGGGGGACCTTGTGTTGGCAAGCCCCACTCCCATACACAGACTTTCCTTTTTTTCTTTTAATGTTTATTTTTATTATTTTTGAGAGAGAGGAAGAATGAGTGGAAAAGGGGCAGAGAGAGGGAGCTAGAGGATCTGAAGCAAGCTCTGCACTGACATGCAGGGAGCCCCTCATGTGGCTTGAATTCATGAACCCTGAGATTATGACTCGAGGAGCCAAAGTCAGACTCTTAACTGATGACTGAGCCTCGCAGGCACCCCCACAGAACTTTCTGTTTAGCTTTCAAGTGCTCTGTCTTTAGTGTGAGTAGTGACCAGTGGTCATCAGACATTCGAGGAAATGGAGACACCAAAACAAGCCTGTAGAAAACAAGAAAATTGACAGCAATAGGCACAATAAAGGGAGAAGAAGAAAACTGTAAAATATTGTCATTTAATATTTCCAGAAAGATCAAAGAATATACTGCAATTTGGAAATAAGAATAAGTATTATAAGAAAAGGACCATGTAGGGCATAAAAATGTACTCCTGGAAATTGGAAATTGATAGGAGACTCGAAAAATTTAAAATGACTTCAGAGATAAAGTTAAGGAAGTCACCAGAGAGTAGAACAAAAATACCAAGAAATGAAAAACAAAAGTGAAATGGCCATAAAATTAGATTCTCAGTCCTCAGAATAGAGTAATACAATATTTTTAAAAAGTAAAATTTTTTAAAAATGTAGTACTGAAATGATCAAAGAAATCACTCAAGAAAATTTCCTAGAATTTAAGGACCATGATTTTCAAATTTGAAGAGATTCATTGAATTTCTAATATATTGAATTAAAAAGAAAAAATCTATACCCGTGTATTTATGAGATTTCAAAACCTTAGTGGACAGAGTGAAGATTCCTAAACTCCAGAACTGCAGAAAGAAGAAAATAGGTCACTGAGAATCAAAACACCACGTAACATCTCAGCAGGAACCCTGAAAGGCAGAATAATGGCTTCAAATTTGGGGGGCAAAAGTACTTTGCAATATACCACTGGAAACCAAGGCGAACTACTGGCCATCCATGAAGGTATAATACACACGTTTTTAATCATGGAAAGCTGCAGAAACTCCGTTTCTTATACTCTGAAGTGTGTACTCTTCCAAGATAAAAACGTAAAAGTAAAGAAGAGGGGGAGTCCTGGGACCCAGGAAACAAGGATTGAAGATAGGAGGAAAAGAAAACACTGGGTAGGATAATGCTGATTTGGATACCACAGTGAGTGCTGTGCCGGAGACCCAGGGATGAATCAGCTGATTGTAAAACGGAGGTATAGGAATCAGGGAGAGATGCCTGCAGAGAGAGAAGAATCGTGGCAGAGTAGATTGTGTTTAAATGCATCAAAAGAAACTTCACTTTTGGTAGAGAGTGAAGGGATCAAGTTAATGGAAATGAAGGAGAACTAAGGGTTAAAGGTAAGATGATTATTAATTCTAAAGACAAAAGATTGTACAAAGAAAGAAATGTGATGTTAGTGTATACTGTGAATAGCAGTTATGCAGACATGGTAACTCAACACTGAATTTTGGTCTAACAAAATTGTATATAAACATAAGTTTGTCCTCTGTGATTGGGCATTCTTGTTTTGTCTCCAGCTTCATCCCTCATTACGTTCTACCTCTTAAATTATTCTTCTGTGACTCAGTGTACCGTGTACAGTGGACAGTGTGCCATGCTGTCTCCTGTCTTTGCTCTTCTCTTTTCTGGCTTACTCTGCTCCTGCATCATAGCCTGGAGGAAGGTTCTTATGAACTGAATGCCCAGCCCCTTCCCAGCATAAGGTGCCCACTTGGCATTCTGTCTTTCTACTTCCCACTCATTTCTGCTTCTTTTTTTTGAAAATGTTTATTTATTTTTGAGAGACGGAGAGGCAGAGAGAGGGTGTGAGATAGAATCCAAAGTAGGCTCTGCACTGACAGCAGAGAGCCCAATGTGGGGCTCAAATTCACAAACTCTGAATACATGACCTGGACCAACGTCAGATGATTAACCAACTGAGCCACCCATGTGCCCCTACGTGCTATTCATTTCTAAAGATCTTTATTTTACCTTCTTTGATTCAACTCTTCTTGGACGAAGATATTGGTTTCTAGACCCACTCTTCTAACTTCTCTTGAACTTTATTTATTTACATTTATTTGTTTTTGTGAGAGAGAGAGAGAGAGAGAGAGAGTGTGTGAGCAAGCATGAGCGAAGGAGGGGCAAAACGAGAGAGGGAGAGAGAGAATCCCAGTCAGACTCCCCACTGTCAGCACAGAATCCAACGCAGGGCTCGATCTCACCATTTGTGAATCATGATTGAGCTGAAGTCAGGAACCAGACTCTTAATCTACTGACCCACCCAGGGTCCGCTACTTTTTCTTTATTCCTCCTTCCCCTGCCCCTAAAATCTCTGGATAAGATGGGAGAGTTTTCAAAGAACATTTTGTTAAGATTTATTTTCTTCCTGGAAGTCCTGACTGACAATCAGTTATTTTTATATTCAGCTAAATGTAGATAATGACTGGAATTGATTTTTCTGTTGTGTTTTCAGTGTTTTTTGTTGCATCACTCTTTAACAGCATATGGGGATTGTGTCTGTTTTTAATTTTTTCTCGTGTCTTTATTTTATTTTGAGAGAGAGAGAAACAGAGAGTGAGTGGGGGAGGGGAAGAGAGCAAGGAAGACACAGAATCCAAAGCAGGCTCCAGGCTCTGAGCTGTCAGCACAGAGCCTGACCCAAGGCTCGAATCCACAGACTGTGAGATCATGACCTGAGCCAAAGTCAGCCGCTTAACTGTTTTTGAAGATAAATAAAAAATAGTATTTTGAAAGGCATGCCTTGTTATCTTCATCAACAAAATGTTAAGCAGTGTGGAATAACAGGAATAAGAAGTTGTTGAGAGGAGAATTTTACCTAATTAGTCCAGTCATGAACTTTGTTGGCTTATAAAGTTATAGATGTTAAACTTGAGACACCTGCCCCCATATAACCATTATGCTGGCATTTGGACCACTAAAACTGTATCTTGCCAATATAGAACAAATTGAAATCATGAATAATCCTTGATTAGCTATGCTGTCTCTGTGTCCTCTTACTGAAAATGATCACTGTTTGAGTAGTATGGCCGACAGGAAGAAATGAGGTTAGGTGAGAAGAGCATCTTTTTATAAACTATCTGGGAAGCAGTTTGGGGGTGATGTATGTTATAAAATATATACCATTTTATAATGGTAGAAAGTTTTACTTAACCTTCATTTAAACAGAATTGCATTGCTTCAAAATGTCCTGCGTAGTTTAACAATTAAGCATTTTTTTTTACTTACAGTATCCTTCGGGAGGATGATTTTATGGGATATTCAGGAGACGTATTTATGAGTTAGACAAGTAGGATGAATTGAGTTTAATAGTTGCTTAAAGGTGACATTTGTCCCTTTGTAGGTTGTAACTGTTACTGTAAAGATACGTTGTATAGTTTGTACACCATCAGTCCTCTTAAAGAGGTGCCTGAAAATGCAGAGTGAATCACCAGTGGTGTCTTGTTTACCGCTTCCTGTCCTTTGCTCTGGGTGATGCAGAGAGAGGTAATCATGTGGCAACAGGGTAGTTAAATATTAAAGTGTTATATCTCATCTGTGGGTTAAAACTCTTCTTACTGTGCCTGTAAAGTTTTATGACTTACTATTTTTAGAGCCCATTTAATAAATCATAGTAAAATTTGAATTCAAGAGTTTTGGGTTTATGAAAGATAATTTTAGAACATATTTTTTTAAACCATAACGATGATTTTAGAACATATTTAGAATAGAAAAGTATGGCTTATGTCAGGCTCAGATAGCTATCTGTTTGCCCTGTACAACATATTGAACTATACTAATTTAGCTTATGGCACAACTATGGAAACAGAATATCTCACAATAAAATAGTCATATATGAGATCCTAAATTCCTCAGTAGCTTTTATTTTGCATTAGTCAGTGACACAAAGTTTCATTTTGAAACCTTTCCAAAAGGTTCCTAGAATATCAGTGAATACTAACGCTCAAGGCTGATTTTCAAAAGGTAGAGATTTGAAAAAAAATTCCTGGGGAGTAGAGATAGAGGCGAGTTAGGTGGGAGGGGGTCTCTTTACTTCTTGTTCCAGAATGTCCTTCCCTGATACGTGGTCAGTTGAGAACTGGCAGAACAAGTTGTCCTTTTATCCTTACTCGTGAGAAATGCCCACAGTGAGTATTCCCCCACCTCATCTGAGAATCCGCACTCGCCAACGTTTTGTCTGGGAGGATTTGAACCTCCTAGATAATGTTTGCTTTTTAAAATTCCGGTCATCTTTTGGTGGTGGTAGCCACAGATTTTTTAAGGGCTGTGATCTCCACCATATTTCAGTTTCTTTCTCTCTCCCTTCCATTCTCTTTCTTTTATTTTCTTTCTCTCTCTCTCTCTCTCTCTCCTCTCCCCTCCCTCCCTCTTTTTCTTCCTTCCTTCCCTCCTTTCCGTCCCTTTTCTTTCTTCCTCCCTCCCTTCTTTTCCTTCCTTTCTTTCTGTTTCTCTCTCCCCCTTCCTTTCCTTCCTTCTTTCCTTCCTTCCTCCCTCCCTCTTTCTTACTTTTTTTTCTCTTTCTTCCTCTTTGCTCCTTCCTTCCTTTTTTCTTTCTCTCTCTCTCTTTTCTTTCTTCCTTCCTTCCTCCCTCTCAGTCTCCCTCTCCCTGTCCCTCTCTCTTTCAATACTATACTATACCCAGCACAGAAGGGAAGCTTAACTCAGATCTTATTTGAAGCACCTGAAATAGGAGGTTTACAAGGTTTGAATAATTAGGCATTCCTGTTTGATGAATCTGATCCCTTCTTGTTTGTTTTTCCATCTTTTCTGTTGACTAAAAAATAGAATAAGTAAATAGTGGAGAACATACAGATCTCCCATACAGAAGAATTCCAAATAATTTATGCTGATATTCCCTCCTGTAGAAGGTGGAGCATAACTCCCCGCCCTGTAAATTGTGGGCTGCATAGAAGCACTCCTTCCAAACAGGCCTGTAGAGTGGTGGTGAGGGAGGTCACTTCATAACGGAGAAACCTGACAAATGCTGCCTCAGTCAGTGAGCAAGGTTAGCATAAACAATGTTCTCATAGCCAATAGCATGGACTCTTGATATGATTTGGTGAGAGTGACACCTATCTCTGTGATCTCCCCCTCCAAAATTTATAATTCTAGCTTGATCATGAGAAAAATATCAGACAGATCCCAATTGAGAGATAGCCTACAGGATATCAAAATGCAGTACTCCTCAAACAGCCATCAAGGTCATTATTGCAGGTTGATTGTGTCCCCCAAAAGATAGGCTCCAGTCCTACTACCCTGTACCTGTGACCGTGACTTCCTTTGGGAGGGTCTTTGCCGATGAATCCAGATGAGGTCATACTGGCTTAGGATAGACCCCAGTCCACTGACTGGTGTCCTTATGAGAAGAAAAAATTTTGAACACAGACACCCAGGGGAGGCCGTATGAAGACAGAGCAGAGATTTGAGTGGTGCATCTACAAGCAGAGGAAAACCAGAGCCTACCAGCCAGATCACTGTCAGAAATTAGGGGAGACGAAGAAGGCTTCCTCCTCTGTTCCTTTCAGAGAGAGCTTAGCTCTACTGACACCTTCATTTTGGACTTCTAGCCTCCAGAACTGTGAGACAGTAAGTTTCTGTTGTTTTAACCTGCCCAGTTTGTGATACTTTGTTATGGAAGCCCTGGAAAACTGATAAAGTCAAAAGCAAGGGGAGTGTGAGACATGGTTACAGCGTAGAGGAGCCTAATGAGACCTAAGGATTCAGGTCATGCTGTTTGTCGATAGGATCCTGCAACAGAAACGCAAAACAAAGTAAAAAAACCCAGCGGTTTTGGTTTTAGGTGACCAGAAGAAGGGACTTTGAATAAAGTATTGATTTTAGTTAACAATACAATATTGATATGTGTCCATCAGTTGTGACAACATGTCATGCTAATGTGAAAAATAAAAGGAAATGGGGTATGGGGTATGCAAGAACTTCCTGTACTATCTTCACAGATCTTCTATGCATATAAATAAAGTGGTTCAAAAACAGTTTATTACAAAAACATTTTTAAAACCAGAATTCAGCTGCAGTTTTAATGAGACCTCCACTGCATGTGATGGAGTAAATGGCAGTCTTTCTATGGGCGGTAGCGGAGGTGAGGAGGCGCCCAGGCCTCCTCTCGCTGAGCAACTCTGTCGCAGGGTAATTGAGTCAGAAACTTCCACTACTAAAGTATACACTTCTTAAAAAGTCAGTTTCTTGCAGCAGTCATTATATAAGGCTGACTGTAAGTTCATTGTTAGTTGTGGGAATAATCCAGTCAGGGGGATAAACATTTTGATGAAAGGTTTTATTCAAGCCTGTATAGGCAAGGTCTATGTAAAGAAAGAAAGCTCCGTCATTTGTCAAGTAAGTTGAGGGTCCAACTTCTCCTCACGTCATGCTCTCAGGGTTCTTGAGTGTGAGCCCTCTCCCCTCCCCTTGCCCTGTCAGGCTTTGTGCTGACAGCTGGGGCCTGCTTTGGATACTCTCTCCCTCTCTATTTGCCTCTCCCCTGCTTGCGCTCTCTTTCAAAAATAAACATTTAAAAAATTAAAAAAAAGGAAAAGTACATAAACATGTGGAGATTTCAGTTAAAATTCCTCATGTCACTTGTGAAGTATAATGGACGCTTCGTTGAAAAATAGTTCAAGACCCAATCCAACTGCCATTTCTCCTAAAACCCAACCGGAGGGTATGGATCAGTGGACGATAAAGACAGGTTAAGACAATTTTTTCTCTTTTTGAATTTTATTCCCTTTCCTACCGAATTTTTATTTTTGTTGGAGGATTCCAGCTAAATTGGAGGCTTACCCTCCCCCCTCCCAGTGTAATAGGTATTTAATTATAATGGGGGAAATGCAAATGATCCAGGTAAATTTATGGGTATCACATGCTATTTCCATGTGAATGGAGCACTCAGAAGACCCACTTTTATATACTTGACCTTGAACAACGTGGGGGTTAGGGGTACCAACCCCCTTCAGTCAAAAATTATTATATAGCTTTGGACTTCCTTCAGACTTATCTATTAATAGCTAACTGTTGACTGGAAGAGACATGAATTTAACTAAATTGAAATCAAAGTAGAGATACTTCAAGATACTCTGTCAAACATAAATAAACAAAAACTTAAAGGAAGTCTGTGATATTTTCTGAGAAAACAAGTTATTTCAAGGACAGCTCAGTATACAGAGAGCTAATAGTAGTTCAGCAGCCAGATTAGGTAGGTGGTATTCTGACATTGAGTAATGACTACATACTCATTCAGCAATTTGAAAACGGATATTGTATGCTAGCAAGGGTGAAGAAAAGGAAAGGGAATCTAAATATTTATTTACTTATATTTGAGATCTTAACACTTTCTAATACCAAATGTAACTTTCTGGTTTTGCATATTATAAATAGCTTCAGTTATTTCTGCTTATGGTGTTTTTCATAGACTCCAACTACTCTGAAAACTTGAGTATTTATCATTTTTGGTGTGTTTAACCTAGATCTTAAATTTACCACTTTTATCTTAATACTTGCTTCAAGAATGCTATTTTCTGTAGAAAAAAAGAAGAAAATTATAATACCTATGACTCATAAAAAGTGTTTTTATAAGGAAAGTGAAGCTCTAATTTCACATCTGTGGAAGCTATTCTGACAGTTTTAGTGTAGCCTTTTAGTAGGATTAACTAGTTACTTTCACAGAGTTAACTGAATTTTGACACTTTAAAGTGATAAAGAAAATGTCTCCTTAGTTTTAACTTGTTTTGTTGAACAGTTAATAAAAAGGAAAAAACCTAATTTTTTAAGTAAGACTTGATGGTTCTTCTCAATTATAAACATGATCTACATAGCTATAATTTGGATATGTCTTCTAGAAGCCGAAAGGAAAATCAAGCATTTGTCATTGTTTCCTTTGCAAGGTGCACACTCTAATTGCTATATTTAAGTATTTGAAAACTCCATATTGCTGCAAGAGCATCTGTGACAAGTGACACTATGATTGCCAAAGAGGAAAAGTTTCTATATTTAAAAATTCAATTTAGCAAATTGACATTTTCTATTCCCGTTTCTAATATTCTCTTATTCTGACAGATCACTGTTTTAAAACAAAACACACACCACTCATTTATTTGACTGTCACGAAGAATTAAACATGAAAAGGATGAGATGCTGTGGCTATCACTTTTCATTAAAACCAGCTGCTGTGATTTTAAAATGCAAACCAGATAAAAAATCAGTACAAACCCTGGGGATGTAATTTATACTAAATGAACCAGCTTGTTTTGAAAGAGTACTTAAAAAATAAAAACTTTAGAAGAAACTTACACATCCATCATTTTTTTCATTAGCCCTATGAGTTAAAAGGATATGAGAATTTTCTCTATTTGACTGATGAGAAAATTGAGACAGAGGCTTAATTGACCTGTGTAGTCTAGTCAGTGCCAGATTAGAGTTCCAGGCTTCTAACTGTGAATGCATGTGTCTCGCCAGGGGCTCTAGATGTAACAGTGACGTGCTCTGTTTGGATCCTATAGGTTTATGAGAACCAATTGTGAAATACTTAGGAATTTTGTAAGCTGCTAGCTTGAGATGAACCACAGTGGAAATATTTATACCATGGAAATCACTAAGCAGTACGGATCCGGATTTAATTTTTCCCCAGAGAACTGGTTGACCTGTACACTATGGATTGTATCCAAGTATAAATTGGAGGAGAACAAACAAGAACAACAACAACAGTAAAAACAGAATACAACAACGTAATGTAATTTTGTAAATGCAGTGCTTATCTAGGGGAGAGGTCAGTATTTCTTTGTTCCTTAGTTTAGAAATTTCCTTCAAAGCTGTGAATAAATATGGGCAGGAATTTTGGGAAAGCTTGAATTATACTTGAATGTTTTGAGGACCTCTTGAAATCTTCTTCAAGAACAAGTCTCAGCCCTTCCAAAAATTATGGTAGTTGACCTGACTTTTCCATTTAAAATAGGATTTTAAATAGATTTAAAAGAGCAATGGACATTGGGACTTACTGCTCTGTGTTTCATGTGAATTAATTCTGTGTCCTTAGGAATATAATACAGCCTTTCAGAAGTGGGGCGAGGGCTTTCCTTCTTTTTTTTTTTTCTTTCTTTGAATAAATATTTAATTAACACTTATTCTATGCCTGGTATTGTTCCTGCTGCTTGAGAAATGGCAGTTATTAAACGCGTTTCTGCCCTTATGGAGCTTATAGTCTAGTGAAGAGTCTAATTTATTTAAGCAAATGAAAAACTATAACTGCTCCATACCTCAAACAACTGTTTATAGTCTGAGACTGTCTGATACTGGGCTTTTATCTCTGTAAGGGAGATCAGTTAAAGCTTTCCTGAGGACACTGTGATTGAACTGAGATCTGAAAAACAAGAAAGAATTAATTTGAAGTTACTGGTCTTGAATATAATTTCTTTATGTAGACCTTCTATGGTTTCCGAATCTGAATTAATTTATTTTAATATGCACCCCCATGTCACCCTAAACTATTCCTTTGTAGTAGGAACATTTTTTAGTTTTATATTTATTCACTAAGTGACTCTTCTTCCCACTAGACTGTTGGCCTAGAGTGGGGACTGTGTCTTGTTACCTGATACATGATAGTCACTCAGTAGTTATTAATTCTTCTGCCCCCTTTGCCTTAATAATAAAGCTGGAATGTACCTTACCTACCTCTCAGTTATTGGAAGACACAGTAATGTAATGTATACAAAAGTCAGAAAAACGAAATAAGATCCAAAATGGTTTAGTGTCAAAGAAGGAAGGAAGGGCCAAGTATTTAGGAGTGAACAGAAATAAATCAGATGTAGCAGTATTGTCTAGAAGAACAAAGAAAGAAAAGGCCATTGGATTTAGCAATACGGAAGTTTTACTTACTCTTCTTGTTTGAGGGAATTTGTTCAATTTGTGAAACATTTTAAAAATGTTTTCTGGGGGCGCCTGGGTGGCATAGTCGGTTAAGTGTCCGGCTTTGGCTCAGGTCATGATCTCACGGTTCGTGGGTTTGAGCCCCGCGTCAGGCTCTGTGCTGACAGCTAGCTCAGAGCCTGGAGCCTGCTTTGGAATCTGTGTCTTCCTCTCTCTCTGACCTTCCCCTGCTCCCAATGTCTCTCTTTGTCTCTCAAAAATAAATAGAAAACATTAAATAAAAAATTTTTTAAAAAATGTTTTCTGAAGTTAATATCATCTCTTTAAAAACTGTTTTCTCGTGTAAAGTGAAAGGAATGTGTGAGTGGATACTTTTTTGGGGGAAAAAAAGGTGTATCTAAGTGTGTATGTATAGGATGTTTGTCAAATGTGCTTTGAAGGAAGGGAGATTAGAAGGAAGGGAGAAAGCGTAGGTGCAGGAAAAAATTTGGAGGAAAAATCTGGAGGAATATTAAATGGTTATCTTTAAATGATAGGGCTCTGAGTGGTGCTTTTCCGTTTTGTGCTTTTCTGTATTTGTACTTCCCTGTATTTCTTATTTTTTAATTTAATGAGCCTGTATTACTTTCACAATGAAACAGTACACTAAGTAATATTTAAAACATAAAACTGACCGATTATGAGTTTGAGCAAAATGTACAATTAGGATTATATGTGTAGAGGATTTGGAATTATATTTTAGATTTTTTTCTTTTACTCACCTAGATTTTCTTAGAATTCCAGTACATTAATGTTAAATGCCAGTTGAATCTTTGTTTCTGTGTCCAGCTGTACTTCTGGTTC
This sequence comes from Suricata suricatta, assembly GCF_006229205.1. NCBI lineage: Eukaryota > Metazoa > Chordata > Mammalia > Carnivora > Herpestidae > Suricata > Suricata suricatta. Next base: position 90,462,786 of record NC_043709.1, read on the forward strand.
CTGAGCTCTTGGAAGGTGGAGATCTCTACCCTTATATTTCTGCCATCATCCTGGTGGTGACATGTAATTGTTGAATGAATAACTTGAAAGCGAAATGTCGTGACCTTGTTACTACCTTTAATCTATGTACTTTTCTTTTTTCAGAACACAGGCGTGAAAGCCACAATGAATGGTCATATTTCTAATCATCCCAGTGGCTTTGGAATGTATCCATCTCAAATGAAGTAAGTTGGAAGGTTTATATTTAATTTGTTGGGGTTCTTTTCCAATTTGATTTGGTGGTTTTGTTTTATATTTCTAATGAAAGGACTAGCTCTACCTGTTTATGTAGTTTATTCCTCATTAATATTTAATTTCTAATACTAAGGTATGATAGTATTAAAAGTTTACTGTATCTGGTAAGAAAAAGATGGTAAGATAATATCAACCCTCAGTGACAGTGATCTAATAGAAGTCATTTTGTTCTAGTTATTTTATGTATTATTGCTTTCCATAGTTAAATACTTAAGAGCTTTCAGTTTCTCTGGAACATTCTATTACTTTTTTTTTTAATAAAATATTGGCGTTTGAGAATTAAACATCTCTTAGTCCAATCTGTCAAGATACTTATCACTGTGTAAAATGAGTAAAAAGACCAGACAAGCAAACAAATTATCCCTGTAGCTTCAGGTGTGATTTGAAATCACAACCCTGACTTCAGTTTCCATCTCCTTATATATCATGGTTAATATTGTTGTTATTTTCTTCTGGCCATTGTGGCATATAGTAGTTTTTCAGAATTCACAAGTTATTCACATCGTAAAGAGTTGTACTTCATCTTTTGTCTCTATAAAGATTATTGCAAATCTCTTTATAATCGGTCAGTAAAAGACACCAGGGGAGTATCGTCAGGCGCCATGTTTACCTTGTCTGTCAGTTATGCAAGCCACAGAGTTTGACCACACTCTCAGTCCTCCTCCCTTTTCTTACAATAAATACCCATTTAATCATGAATTTATAACATTTTCTTCTCTTAAGTAACTCTTATTTCTGTCCCTTTCTTCTGTCTTTCTATTCTAGTTCTACTCAGGGCCTTTTTCCCTACCACAATATTTTTTTCTTTTTTTTTTGTTTTTTGTTTTTTTATTTTTGAGAGACAGAGAGACAGTGTGAGCAGGGGAGGGTCAGAGAGGGAGACAGAATCTGAAACGGGCTCCAGGCTCTGAGATGGCTGTCAGCACAGAGCCTGACGTGGGACTCGAACCCACGAACTGTGAGATCATGACCTGAGCTGAAGCCGGATGCTTAACCGACTGAGCCACCCAGGTGCCCCTCCCTACCATAATTTTTGCAGCACCCTCTGCGTGGTTACCTTGCCATTTGGTGTGGGATTATTTTCTTTAAAAATGTTTTTGATCATGTCACTTCCCTATATTAATACACATACTCCATCTAGAGAGTAAAAATTTAATTCTTAAGCCCTGTATGTGCCTTCTCCATGTCTGAAACCATTCCTCTCCTCTAGGCGTACCCCACTAGATGTGTTTTTCCTTCCGACACTGGGCCTGTCTTTGTGCCACTTCCACATGCCTCTCCCTTACTTAATTCTCCCCGATTCGTAGAGCTTCTTTCCAGTCTTCTATATTCTGCTGAAATGCCAACTTGGCAGTCGAGTGTTTTTGGACATCCCGATGAAATCTATTAGTGTTATCCAGATGTTACATTCGGTTGTAACTGGTTTACTTACTTGTTTTATTAGCAGAATCCTGTTTTCTGCCATAATCCTTATTCTTCTAGGTTTTAGGGTTTCATAAATGTTCACTGAATTAATTTTAAAATTTCAAATATATGTTTACATCACCTAACATCTTAGTAACAGGAGGCTAGCCATAGGGTAAAGCTGGTCAAATTTAATGATAAATATTATTTTGCATTTTAAGTTTTTATGAAAATAATGTCTATTCCATTATAGCCTGAGGTGGTTAGTACTTTTTATAGTTGGATCACTGCTCACAACTCAGTTTAGTATGGCAAACTGAAACCCTTCTAAGATAGTTTCAACTTTATCGAATCTTCTTGCCTAAGGTTCTGGCTTGGAGTTTGAGAGGCAGCCGTGATTGGCATCTACCTCAGTCTACACCAGGGTGGTGTCATTTATGTTCTATTTCTGAACCAGAGCAGGATCTGGCTCATTTTGGCAAACCTAGGCATCATTCACTTAGTATGTTTTTAAAAAACTCATGGTGATTATGGTACCTTGGAATTTTTACTTGTCGTTTTGAATTTTTATTGCTTACTTTGGACTTTAACCCTGTACCATGACCATCTTTTATTACAGTGGCTACGGATCATCACCCGCCTTTTCCCAAATGGACAGAGAACATAGTTCAAGAACAAGTGCAAAGGCCCTCTATGGTATGTTGGTTTATTTGATGAGGTATAATTCTGTTTCCAACCGCGTTTCACAAATGAGGTTTTCGAAGCTATAATTTGAACCCCGCCTCGTTTATTTTAATTGGAGGGAAGTAGTGAGAGATAAGGATTGTTGAAAAAAGAACTTTTATAATAGCTACTAAGCCTGTGACTTCTTACTGTCATACAATTTAGAGCCATAGGTGAAATGTATCGCAGTGTTTTCTAAGGAGTCTCTTATGGCATCAGTGCGTTCGGTGGATCTTCCTGTCCAATTATTTGTGATATGATTGTTGATCCTCATGACTGATCATTCGATCGTTGGCTGACAGTTGCCGGGACTTCTTCCTTACAGCTCACGACCTTCTGGGTAGCGTTATAGTATGAGTAACAGTCCTTACATCATTTCTTCCTGCACTGCAAAACCAGCAGGCTTTCTTCCTGATTCTCCTTTAACATCCCTTGTCCTCTCTAGATTGTCTCATATGTAAATAATATACTTTTTAACTTAGGTATAAAATAGAAGTCATTGCTAAGAAGCAGCTCAGGACTCCTGACATATACTACAAATATTTGGGAATGCATTGTTTTCACAGGGTCTGCATGGGCTTTTATTATTGTACAGTAAAGAATAAAAACCATATTATGGTTAAAAGACTCAGAATAGTATTGTGGTTAAGAGCAAAGATTCTGGAACTAGACTTCCTGGGTTCAAATCCAGTTCTGTCATTTATTAACTGAGTGAACTCGGACGAATTACTTTACCTGTCTGTATCTCATTTTGCTCATCTATGTAATGGGGGCTATGTTGTGGGGTTGGTATGACAATTAAATGAGTTAGTATGTGCTTGCTTGGCAAGCACAAAATAGTATATATATTTGTTACTGTTGTTGACAGTATCATTTTGTTATCTACTATAGGAACTAACCCCTTTTATAAATTTGGAATTCTCTCTCTCTTTTTTTTAAACATTATCTACATATACAGTGTTTTGACTATGTTAAAAATGAACAGTTCTAAAGTTTTGTGACTTTTTCTGCCTGTATATTGAATGACTAGGTTTTTTAGGATGTATATTATACATTTATAAGATGGATTTTATACCACACATGGATATATTTTCTTATGGCCTTGTCAGTCTGATTAATGTCAGTTTCAGTTTTCTCCGGTACTATATTATGACACCTTTACCATGATCTAGTTGTTGTGAATAGTAGATCCAGAGAATATATTCAACAAATACTTACTTTATAACTAATATGTGCTCAGAACAGAGCTAGCAATATATACAGTTCTTGACTTTAAGAGACCTGCGGTCTAGAAAATGACTTGAAAGAACTGAAAATGAAGTTTTTTTGTCTTTTTGGATTTTGCAAAAATAAAATAATTCCGTCAGTCTTTATTTCTAGGTAGATACGTAAGTACTTCTGTGAGCTAGGCCAAGGTCTTCCTAGTATCTGTTTCCCTGACGAGTCAGTCATTCCAAAGATGAATAAGATACTTACACATCATTATAATTAAGCTTGGGTGATGGTGTGTGAGGTGCAGTGGGGGTGGTCAGTTCTTCTACAGGGGTAGGGGCGGGGGCAGTAGTCAGAAGGGATTTCGTAAAGACTTGAGCCTGAGCTGAAGTCTGAAATGTAAAGTAGTGTGCTCCAGGCATTTGGGGGGCCAGAGAGTACTGCAAATAGCAGTAAGAACCCTTTATAAAATTGACTGTAAGTTCTGTGAAGTTGGGCCATATCTGCCTTGTTTACTTCAGGATTCCCTAAGCACAGCACAGTGATTGATGTATAATTTGCGCTCAGTAAAATACTGGCAGAATGAATATAATGAATGTATGAATTGTGAACAGTTTGGTCTTAACTGGAGGGTACAAGGTGATACATTGGGAAATCCCATTAGAAAAATAAACATGGACCACAGGAGGAACAGTCATACAGGGAACGACTGGTCACTGAAGTTTTTTAGTCAGAGGAAAAACAGGTCTATTGTCTTGGGTCCCTCTCATAGCAGTCTGGAGGACGGATATGAGGAGTATGGATGGAAGTAGGTTAAGTCAGACATCCAAACAATAGCCTTGAGACTTTCGTTAAGGAGAAAGAGTACTATTGATCATCTCACAAATACTGTAGATCCGAAAGTCTGTTCTCAGAGAGCTAAGCAAAGGGATAAGGGATAAAAAAGTGGAATTCACCTCAAATTTTAATGTTTATTTTGTGTTAGTAGCACCTTCATAAAAGCGTAGATCCAGGGATTGAAAATCTTCAGCTTTTAATCAGTGAATTTATGTTTTCACCTTTTTTTTACATATAGAGCAAGCTGGAGGCTCCTTTCTAAGGTGAGGTGTCAAAGTCACATAACCTTAAGAATCTTGATTGTGAGAAAATGTGAGAACTTTGTGTCGTGTGACAAAAATGAACAGTGTATAGGTAAAACAGAGGACATAAAGAGAGGGAAAGAATGGAGGAAATCCAAGAGACAAGGAAGAAAGAAGACTTAGCAAATGTATTTGGCTTAGAAGTAAGCAGGTTGTAAGTTCCTTGAAGTTACAGATAAAGTTTCATTTCTCTTTGTATCAAATCCTCACCCCTCTTTCCCAAAGGGGCTCTCAGTCCAATGCCCATGGAATGAATGACAGGGAAGAAATATGTTCAGATTTTGAATGAACTTTCTCAGTAAGTAAGTTGGAGTTACAACTGCAGTTAGTTAACATTGAGTTATATTAGCCTCCCAGTTTCAAGTTTTAACTTTTTAAAAAAATTTTTTAATTTTTTTTATTTTTGAGAGACAGAGAGAGACAGTGTGAGGAGGGGAGGGTGAGAGAGAGAGGGAGACACAGAATCCGAAGCAGGCTCCAGGCTCTGAGCTAGCTGTCAGTACAGAGCCCGACGCGGGGCTCGAACCCACGAACCGTGAGATCATGACCTGAGCCGAAGCCGGATGCCCAACTGACTGAGCCACCCAGGTGCCCCTACTTTTTTTTTCTTTAATAGGAGGTGGTAAAGGATAGGTTTATAATGTAGCTTATTACGATGTATGCGTTTTCTTAAAAATTTTTCTTTTCACAATGATTAAACCAGTTGAATAAATCTTTCGAGAGTTAATTTCTTTCCTGGGTGGTACACGAACGTCTTTGGGATAAATCGTACAGTAATGGCCATTGTTTTTTATACACCGGCCACAGGTTAGATACTGCATCTAGAGTGTCACGCAGCCTGTCTTTTACATGAGAACACTTTTCAGATCTCATACCATAATGTGCCCCCTAGACTGATTCAGTAATTCCGTCGTCTCTGGGAGGCAGCATGGGTTTTGGAAACCAAGCAGTTTGGGGCTGAATCATGGCACTTCTACCAAAGCACTGCCATATTGAGCAAATGATTTTACTTGTTGGCCCCAGTTTCTTCATCTGTAAAATAGAAATGAATATAATATTGTGGTAAGTTTATATGAGAAAACAGAAGTAATGAGTCTGTCATGGCATTGAGGGGGAATATCGGAGGGTTATTTTGTGTCCTGGGTCCTCAGATTAATCAAGGCCCTCAATTTTAATATTTTGATGTTACCTCCAAATGATGTCATACATACAATGTGTAATTACAGTGAAACTTGGACAGGATTAAGTGGTAATGTTCAAATATTTTTTAAGCTTATATTCCAGATACTACCAGAAATAGGTTTTTAAATGAATCTTATAAATGTATTGTGAACTGCACAATTATGATGATAAATTTTGCATCTTTTGGATATGTGTACATTTATTCAAGGAAAGTAGTTAAAATATACTGCAGTTTAATAACCCTGTTTTGCCATTTCTTCATTATGATGCAAGAAATCTCGGAGCCAGCATGTGAGAAGCTCTAAATCACTAAAGTCCCTGACAACATAAACAAGCAGAAAATAAATATTAATTTCATTCTCCTCCACATACAGCACGATGGTAACATTTCATGGGGCTGCTGTTATCAGGGAATTGAAAATTTTATATATATATGTTTGCAGTTAGCCTGCTTGTCAGAGTCTTTAAGCACTAAAATTTAATATCATTTTTTTAATTTATCTTTTTTACATTTATTATTGAGAAAGAAAGACAGAGCATGAGAGGGGGAGGGGCAGAGAGAGAAGGAGACACAGAATCTGAAGCAGGCTCCGGGCTCTGAGCTGTCAGCACAGAGCCCTGCATGGGGCCGAACCCGCGAACCACGAGATCATGACCTGAGCCGAAGTTGGTCGCTCAACTGACTGAGCCACCCAGGCGCCCCTCTAATGTCATTTTTAAGGGAAGTACTTATAAAATATATTAAACATTCCCTTCCATCAGGGTGTGGCACCTGTAATCTCTTGTCCATGACTCAGAGGGTCATCAGTTCACACTAGCTTGTGTACCTTGGTGTGTTCAGAGGCTGTGTTCTTTACCTTTGTACCAAATCATTCAAAATCATTTCCCTTTTGAATATCTGTGGCTGCTTTTTCTGTGCAGCTGTGTCCCATGTTTGTCACTTTTCCCTGTTGTCAACGTGCCTTCTCTAACAGTTCTTCTGATATGTAGGGGCTGAGCAGCTAGATAGAAAATCTTTAGTAGAGTAAGTAGGTTCTGAGCGGGGAATTGAGGGTGCTGTTAAAGTCTGCATTTTAAGATGTGTAAGTTTTGATGTGTAGACGTGTGACATCTCTCCGCCCTTTAGAGGACTTCCTTAAGCGTGGGCTCTGCTATGTTCTGAATAGTTGAACTTCCTAGAAAAGTAACTTCCCTTTAAATTAGATATTGCCGAATTTGTAATACAGCCATTTATAAAAATCAGCTGTTTAAGGTCATCCTCTATCCAGAAAAACTCAAGTTTCAGAGAATCATCAGTTAGCAATATTTCATTTTCATCACCAGCATTTATAGTAATTTTGAGACTTGTACTATTTGGAGTCCTAATAGTATCGGATAAATGTGGTAGACGGGCACCCTCTCAAGTCTCATTCTAGCCTTAAGTGTCAACTTTTTTTGTGAAGTTAGCAAGGAGGAAAATCTATTTGGGGTTTTTCCTGTTTTTCTTTTTTCTTCTTTTCTTAAGGAAGAACTGGTAAGAATTGAATGTAAGTAATCTATAAAACATACAGGTTCTGCATAATTGACTTTACTGTAAACTTTTCTATATCTTTACACAGCACTTGGCTTCTCTTTCTCATAGCAGGATTTCTAAATATAGCATTTGTCTTAATAGATTGTAACCCACGTGTTTTACTTTTTGTACCTATCATTCTTCTCTTCCTGTCCCTTCCTATCCTTTGATCTTGGTTGGGAGTTAGTCTCTTTGGGTAACTGTCATAATTGAAGCTGAAACAATCTCTTACACATTCGGGTGGCATTCACAAATTAAAGCCCATTTCTCTTTCCTCCAGATGCATCACTTACAGCGTGTATTTTACTTGGAGGGAACATTTAAATCTTTTTTAAGAACAATTTTGTTTTAATTCTTAGGAAGTACATGGTGCATGATTATATATTATCAGGAAGTTGGACAATGTTAGAGTCAAAATTCAACTTCATAGAGTGTGCTATTGCTTCATCTTATCGGAACATTTTAAAACTTCTTTTCTCCCAATGGGACAAATCAGTAAAATTAATTCTTAAATAATGCAGTTTCATAAAAATGGCCTTGTTTGCTTTTAATTATTATTTTTTAATGTATATTTGTTTTTGAGCGAGAGAGACAGAGTGAGAGTGGGGAAGGAGCAGAGAGAGAGGAAAGAGGGAGACATAGAATCCCAAGCAGGCTCCAGGCTCTGAGCTGTCAGCATAGAGACCAACACGAGGCTCGAACTTCTGAACCGTGAAATCATGACCTGACTCAAGGTTGGACGCTTAACCGACTGAGCCACTCAGGTGCCCCAACCTGTTTGTTTTTAAAAACAGTATGTTGGTTTGGATACTGACGTGTCAAACTGTAATTGTGGCTGCCTGGATCATGAGAGCCCGTACTTCTCACTCACTGTTCCTCAGTGCTTCCCATGAAGTGCCTCACTGCTTTGGAAATTACGCACTAAAATACCGGGAAAGGAATTCTCCTTTACTGTAGTTGAAAGTGTTAAGTACTCTGAGCAGTAATCCATTGTTTTATTTAGAGAGGGAGATAAATACTCAGCAGCTGCTTTGATGTTACATTCTCCTTCCCTTTTTTAATTGTGAAATCCTTACTTCTAAGCGATGTTTCATTTTCTGAAAAAGAGAAAATAAAATTTTCTGAATATTAGCTCTTATAAATCTTGCTGTGTATATAAACAGCACTACAGACAAAAGGGAATTGCATTTAAATAATCAGGCCTGCATGTTGTAATAGTTGCCATTATACTAATTGAAGAGTTAAATGAAACCTACCTTTTTGTTTTTTTAGTTAAGACTTACAGTTTTAAGCTCATAGCAAAACTGAATGGAATATACAGAGATTTCCCATATATCGTCCTGCATGTGCATAGCTCTCAACAGCCCTCACCAGAGTGGTACATTTGTTAGAATTGATGAACCTATATTAATATATCATAATCACTCAAAGTCTTATGAAACCTGAATTTAATGTTCCTGATCTGGAAGTTGATTATCACATAATAGCTCAATAATGCTGAAAAAAATCTGAAAAAGCATATCAATAATGCTAAAAAATCTGTAAAGAATTTTTATCATTGGTCACTGAATTCATTTAATTCTGTTTCTGTGGGTTTGTGTATTCTGTTCGGTGTTATAAAAGCTAGTAAGAAAGGCAGTAAAACCACAACCATTGGTACATGATCAAGTTAAGTTTATTCTTAGCTCTAATTGATTCAGATTGAGAAAGATGCGGGGATAGAAACTGAGGCATTAATTTGGGAGTTGAACAGCCTGTAACACAAGAAACCCAAAACTACTGCCAGATTTATTCAGTTATTATTTGATACACTATTTGGCCATGATTTACACTCTTACTTTGGAAAGAAAAGTTTTCAACCTAAAGAGGTAACATGTAGTAGATGAGTTGGCTTTTGTACAGATTTTGGACCAGTCTTGGCTGTCCATTAGAATTGCCGTGTATAAATCCCAGTACCCAAACTGCACCCTAGACCAATTATGTTAGACTCTCTAGCACATAGGACCCAGGCATTATTTTTCAAAGTTCATTCTAGTGTGCAGCCAGGGTTGAAAACCACTGTTAAAGTGGGGAACATCATTAGAGGCTTTATCTGGAGTATCATTGAGACTTTATTTAGACTTCTCATACTTTTTTAAGGCTTTTGGTGAGATTTTCAGCTTAGGAGCATAATTACTATTTACAGCTGTAGTTGAGAGTACATATGATTCTTAAAAAAAAAAAAAAGAAATGTACCATAATTGCCTCTTAGGAACCTTCTTTCAGAATTTCTTATTAAAATGTTAATATTAACCTTTATTTATTCATCAACTTAAATCACTGGAACTATTAGTTTGTTTATAAATCCATTTTGTGGCATTTGTATATTTTTAGGGTCTTTTAAAGGTAATTTCTTGTAACACATACATCTTATTTTTTATGCAGCATTGGAGAGAAAGCAGTTTAAGAATTTCTAAAGTGGATTCTTCATTTGGAATACTAGAAATAAACCTATCTTCCAGGCAATCAGAATGATCAGTTAATGTCATGTTTTTTACAAATACCATCAAAAAGGCAATGTTTTTCTATTGTACTTATAAAATACCCTCCTTTGGGATTAAAAAACTATATTAGAAAATTAGGGAGAACAAATTCTTACTTCATAATGAATAACTTGAATTACAAAACATGCATCGGGCTCAGCTGTGTTTGCCAATCACTCACCTGAAAGACTCAGTGAAGCATTTGAATGTCCTGGGGTTGCCACATCACAGCTGGATACCATGGCAACCATTGCCATTTCTTTTGCTGTCTAGGTCTGACCACAGGAAACAGAACCACCTTCATGTTCTGGGTCTGCCATTGAGAGTTGTGCTAGAAAATAATAAACCAGTGATTCTGAAAATGATTTCTTTCTTTCTTTTTTAAAATATAATTTATTGTCAAGTTGGCGAACATACAGTGTAAACAGTGTGCTCTTGTTATTGAGGTAAATTCCCGTGATCCGTCGCTTCCATACAACACTATTTAAAAATGGTAATTATTTCTAAAAGTGCTTTTGTCAGAAATGTTCCTCAGTTACGTATTGTATTTCAGTGGTTCTCCTGAGAAGTTATATATTTGTTAATATCTCACTTTGATTAATTCTCAGCTAAGATTCAGAAAAATCATGGTTGTTTCTTTTCTTGATATATAGAATACAGTCGTGCAAGTGAAGCTTATGTTTTGTATATTGGAATAGAAAACTTAAGGTGAAACCAGATCTTTCTTTTTGATCACATTATTTTGGTAGGAACAGATGGATCATACTTCTTCAGGTCATCATCGAAACAAAAAAAGAAAGGTAGCAGATACTGAGTTTTGTAGTATATTTGTTTCTATTAAATACCTTTAATGCTGCAAAAACAAAAATAGAGTATATTGGAATAATATCAGACTGATGTAATATAAGGGACATAGATATTTTTCATCTAAGTCTCAGATAAATATAAATGAAAACTAATCACTTTCATATGTAATATGAAGTAATTTATCAGCTTTAAAAAATTCTGTTAACATTCTTAATCTGTGTATGTCCTTAGTATTTTTATACTTAGTTTGAGTTCATGTTCAGCAGAACTTTTCAATGTCTGAAGTTGGAGGAAGGTCTAAAGATTTCCGTATTAACTGAAAGAAACATTTATATTTGAAAAACAGTTGGATATCAGGAAAGGTTGGGGTATGTGTGTGTGTTAGTAGTGTAGGAGTTTTGAGATTTGATCTTATTTAACCCTTTTATTTCACAGTGAGAGTGCTGAGGCCTAGAGCTAAGCACCTCGCACAATTTTAGCGTCCTGCATCGAGACAGAGCCAAAGCCAGGATCCTTCATCCCTGGTCCCTACTTAGAAGGGCTTCTTTTTCATTGTAGCATTCTGCTTTAGGAAAAATAGAGCAACTCTGAATTTAAAAGTAAGCATGTTACTTGATTACAAAGTAACATGTGCAAAATACTGCCTCCCCATATTTTATATTTTATTTTGGTTTTGCAGCATTTTACAAAAGAAAATAAAGGTTTATTTTGCTTTTTAAGTAGTGTGGTGCAGTAACTTTCCACCTGACTTTCTTATATTTTCTAACAGCTGATATCTACAATTTTGAGTATCATGTTTGTTCTGTAGCTGTGTGGAAACTGTTAAAGTTTAATGGCACTCAGTGTGGTTGAACCATGTTTTGAATCTCCTCATACTCTCTCCATAGTTTGGATGCTGTGAAAGATGTTCCTTATAGTGGCCGTTATTTTGATAATGTAGTCTAACTCACAGAATACAGTATCTGTGACAGCATTTGCAGTTCTGTTTTGTTCTCAATACATTAAGAGATGGGAGTTACCAGCCAGTTTTCTTTTTCTTTCTTTTTTTTTTTTTTGCCAAAGAGTAGGTATCTGATTGATAAAACCCCTAATTAAATAACATTTTTCCTACACACCAATAATCTAAATTTTATCTTTGAGATTCTGGTAATTTGCATTGGGTCAAATTGTTCTTGCATATCATTTAAGCTTTCTGGTGGCTTTTTCATTTAATGTGAATAATGAGTGTTTTCAGATACACCACACAATGGTGACTTGTCAGCTACTATATTTATATGTGAGATAGACTAGTTTCAGAGATGGCCACAACACCCTGATACATGAACTTTAGCCTGTTGGTGGGTAAATAATGGCTTTTTCAACGTCTCTTTCAGAGCAAAGGAAGAATTATGCTCGGGACAGTGTCAGCAGTGTGTCCGATACATCCCAATACCGTGTTGAAGTAAGAGGTTTTGATGTTTGCTAAAATTTAGAATGAACCTTGAGGGACATAAAAATTTGGTAGCAAAATCAGAAGGATGTTTTATTTTATTCCTATGATGTACTATGAATTGTGTTCACCTTTTTTCTTTTTGAGTTTTGTAAAATTTAGATGTAAAATATCAAAGTATCTTGTTAGTCTGGGGTTTATTTATATAGAGAATAAATTAAAATAACTACTCACTTATCATTGTCAGCCTTATTTTGGTTAAAAACAGGACAAAGGCATCTATTTTGTATTATAGAATCTTAAACTTATGCCTTTGGTGGTTTCGCTGAGTGGTTTAGTTTTATTTTTCATTTTACCTAAAGTCATTAGTCGTCCTATTTAAACAATGGTTTTCTTGTTTAGTTTTCCTGTGTTATTATCTATCTGTTAAGATATATTTGCTCTTAACTGGAATCTACTTATGTGACTTGCTTGTAATAGAAACTATTTAAATAGGGAATAAATTTAAAGTGTTCTTATTTTCAGTTTTCTACCCGTAGCAAGCATGCCTAATTAGATTTAGAGTTTGCTTCAGGGCATGCACGAGTGGCTCAGTTGGTTAAGTCTCTGACTCTTGATCTCGGCTCAGGTCATGATTTCACATTTCATGGGATCGAGCCCTACATCGGGCCCTGTGCTGACAGCCTGGAGCCTGCTTGGGATTCTCTCTCCCTCGGACTCTACCCCTCCCCTACTCCCTCCCTCCCTCTCTCAAAAATAAGTAAACTTTAAAATTTTGTTTTAGTTCAGTGAAGACTTTGACAGTTGTTACAGTAGCAGTCGACTACTTCTCTCATTTATCGTTGTCCATAGTTTTCAACCTGCAGTGTGTAGCTTGCCTGCTGGTATTCAGCACTTAACTAACCAAAATGGAATAAAATGGGAGGGATTAGTTTTAAGAGAATGTTATTTAAGCTGTTTAGAATTTATGTTGTTTATATAGCTTGACATGGCTCACTATTAAGCGGATGTAGGAACTTTATGACTCCAGGCCCATGGTCTGTGTTCAGGGAAACCCCGTTTGTCTTCAGTATCTCAGTAAGATAACCATGAGGTTGGTTGTAGGTACTTTGTGTTGGTTTCTCACCTCTCTCCTCACTGACTTCAATGAGGTTACCATTGTTTTCTTTTGGAAAACGTGTACTAAGAGACTGTGTGTGTTACATATATTTTTATTTTTTTGTCAATCTTAAGCACTTGACTACCTTTGTTCTGGATCGGAAAGATGCAATGATAACTGTTGATGATGGAATAAGGAAGCTGAAATTGCTTGATGCCAAGGGCAAAGTGTGGACCCAAGATATGATTCTTCAGGTGGACGGCAGAGCTGTGAGCCTGATTGACTTAGAATCAAAGGTGAGCTTGTAAAATTCGGACTATTTTACTTCTAAGAAAGTTGCACAGGCATTTATGTTTACAAGCAGGCCATATTGTTTAAAAATGGATGAAAATTGGACAAAAGAAAATTCAGTGATTTTTAAAGGAGAAATATACTGCATACACATCATGCGTGAAAAATCAGTTCCTGAAACTAGAGATAGAGGGATCCATGTTCTGTTGTTTTACTGAAAGCACAATAATGAGAGGAGGAAATGAGAAAAGCACGGAAGTAAGGCCCCGCTGGGCCTGTATGACATACGTTAATTACGTGCTAGGCCAAACTGTGTCCCAGGAAATGTGTGACCTGGGGTGAAGGCCTGCGTCCATATGTGTGTGTGTGTGTGTGTGTGTGTGTGTGTGTGTGTGTGTGTGTGTAGTAACTCCCCCACACCTTTGTTTCGCACCACGCTGGCAATGCGATGCTGGCGCTCCTAAAACAGCACTCTCCTGAGCCCCGTCGTCTCGTAAGCCCTTGAGTTGCTAAGGTAAGGAACACAACTGTTGTAATCATTTTACAGTGTCCTGATGGGACTTGGAGTAAAATTTGCTCTTTCTTTTATCATTCACATCCATCGTACCCTGTGAGGGAATTGCAACTGAGTGCCTCTCTGATTCTCATGGTTTCAAGAAATTCTAGAGAAGGGATATTATTTAATTTACTTTTGCAAAGAAAGAAAATGTGTTATTCCCTGGTGCTCTGACAAATTGCATTTTATTCTGATGGAACCACTATTTCTTGTTTTGCCTTCGGTGGATCTCAGGGTATCAGAATTTAGAATGAATTTATGATGTGATATATGTGTATATGTGCTGTCTGTTGTAAAAGTTGATGCTTTTTATTTTTATTTTTTATTATTTTTATCTATTGGAGATACTGTATTTTCTTTACTTAAAAAAAATCACTGTGTGGTGCCTGGGTGGCTCAGTCAGTTAAGCATCCGACTTCAGCTCAGGTCATAATCTCGCGGTCTGTGAGTTTGAGCCCTGCATCGGGCTCTGTGCTAACAGCTCAGAGCCTGGAGCCTGCTTCTGATTCTGTGTCTTCCTTGTTTTCTCTGCCCCTCTCCTGCTCTCTCTCTCAAAATAATAAACATTAAAAAAATTTTTTTTAAATCACTGTTTCTCCCATCATGACCCACTTACTATTTGTATAAAGGCATTAGTGTAACAATAAGCACTTTAAGTATATCTCATGAAATTCAGAATTCTGATTGTGAATAGAAAGGTCATTTGTTTAAGAAGTAATTATTTAATCTATCACTATTTTATCTAGGCGGGCTGTTTATAGGTTAAAGAGTATTCAATTTTATGCTACCAAACATCTTGATCACTTTGAAGAATATTTTTTAGTGAGATCCTTCTGGCCCAGCTGTTTGATATTTTTGGCTGGAATAAATAAATATATGTATTAATTTTTTTTATCTGAGGAATTCATTGAAATAAAAAAAATGTATGAATGATGTATTACTCGAATCCACATGTTTTTTATCATAGAAAGTAGAGACCCTTGTGTATGACTGAGTATGACCGTTCAGTGTTCAAGTAAAATAAAATTCTGCCACTGTATAGCCAGAGGGGGAAAATGTGAGCTGGAGAATAATTTTGGAAAAAGGCCTCAGTTTACTTCTTTTTCTCTTAAAGGCATCTCTCCTCCATACCTGAAGAAGTCAGTATTACTAAGTTCAGTATTTCTTCTGTTTATTAAGAAGATAACTGCATTCCTCTGCTAAATATTTCCTTTTTGTTGAGTTTTCTCCCACGCACCTCTGGCCCTGCTTGTTTCTCTACTGTCACCTTGTATCTACTCATCCTCCCATCCTAGGTGTTCACTCGGATTCACTGTCAGTGTGATTTGCACACTTTAAAAATGATGTGATCGGTGCCCAGAGCTTTTTGTGGAATCGATTTTATTTATACAATAAAAATTAAGACAAGTTATATTTTTACTTTCTAGAACGAACTAGAGAATTTTCCTTTAAACACAATCCAGCACTGCCAAGCCGTGATGCATTCCTGTAACTATGATTCAGTCCTTGCCCTGGTGTGCAAGGAACCAACTCAGAGCAAGCCGGATCTTCATCTGTTCCAGTGTGATGAGATTAAGGTAAATAAGTGGTGAATTTTTTTCCCTCTGAGTAGATGTTCTGACAGCTTTTAGATTATCTACTGCAGTCATATGACCAGTGGATTTTTAGTTTCTTGGGATTTTGTAAGGAAAACAAATACCTTAGTATGTTCCTGAGGGCTTCCAAGAAATAAAAAGAAGACAGAGTGGTATTTAAAAACAAAAATGCATTCTACTTATTAAAAAAAAAAAGAATAGGCATAGATAATATTTTAAATTCTTCATTGAGTTACTTAGACTTTAAGAATTAATTTTTCAAAAATTATGCTTCATGGACAATAAGTAATCATACCATCTTATTTTATTCTGCACTAACCATGGATTATTGCAAGGAAATACTTAGACATTTTCCATGATACAGACTTAAAATTCATCGTTTAATTATGTGTTTTGAATGATTGCTCAAGATATGTAATCTCCAAGTGATAATGGGAAAGTACTTAAGCATAGTTACCAGTAAAAACATGCTATATCCTGAGATTTGTATTTCAAAGCACACTGTCATTTTCAAATGTTTATAACTTGTGATGCTTTGTTGGACATTAGAAATTATCAACCTTGAATATCTTTATTTCATGAGTTTATTCCTCCAAAAGGGAAATCATTTTGGGTTGAGTTGGTTGGTGCTTTGCCAATGCAGTGATTTGTCACTGTGATTTTATATTATAAAACATACAGGTAATTTTTATCTTATAAAGAAGTGCTGGAAGATTAGCATAAAGTGTCACTTGATCTTTTCTGTATTTCTTGACATTAAAATGTGATAAATTAGATTGACTGTCATCAGTATATTTTATAATTTTCTTTTTTTGATTTATTTATAGATGACTTTCTAAAAACCTTTCTTGAAATGAACTACAGCATTAGGTAGTTTACATATGTGATGTTTATCAAACTTTTATATAGTACCTTTTGAAAGTCATAAAGGGTAGTCAGAATTTTGCAAGGTTAGGGACACCTGGGTAGCTCAGTTGGTTAAGTTTCCTATTCTTGATTTCAGCCCAGGTCATGATTTCATGGTTCGTGAGTTCAAGCCCTGCGTCGAGCTCTGTACTGACAGCACAGAGCCTGCTTGGGATTCTCTCTCTCCCTCTGTCTCTGCCCTTCCCTCTCTCCCTCTCTTTGAAAATAAATAAACATAAAAAATTGTGCAGGGTTAGATTTATTAAGTATTAAGTTAGTATGAAACTATATTTTCTCTGGAAAAATGAAATTATAATGAAATAAAATGAATAATGAATAAAATATTTTGTAAACAGAGGACTAAGCTAAAGGACATTTTAAATCTGATTTTTGCTCAGTGTTCTAAAACTTACCCTGAAACTAATAGTTACTGTGCTGAGTGAGTAAAGTTTCTGGATTTCGATCTTAAGAATGAAGAACTTCTTTTATCTGATAGGGAATGGTGGGTTGATGAGTCTGAAACAGATTTACTGAATTATTGTTTTATCTCACTAAAAGTTCAGCTACCATATACGCAGCTATGTTTTTATTCATTAGTGCCACATTCTCCATGAGACTATTTTTCCCTTGAGACATTGAAAATATAAACATAATGGTATATGATATGGCTTCTTTATTAAGGGTTATGCTGCAACATGACTTTTGAGTTACAAAGTTTCTTTTTTATTTTTTTCAAGTTTCTTTATTAGGAGATTTTACACAATGCTTCTGCCCACCCTTGTAATAAAATTTTTTTTAGAAATATGATAGCTCCTCCTGAAAAAGAAATATGATAGCCCTCCCCCTCATAGGATATTCAGGGTTCCTAGGCATCTTCAGGGTTTTCTTTTTAAACTAGTAATTTATTTATTTTTTAATTTACATCCAAGTTAGTTAGCATGTGATGCAACAGTGATTTCAGGAGTAGATTCCTTAATGCCCCATATCCATTTATTTATTCCACCCCCCCCCCCACAACACCTCCAGCAGCCCTCTGTCTGTTTTCTATATTTGAGTCTCCTATGTTTTGTCCCCCTCCCTGTTTTTATATCATTTTGCTTCCCTTCCCTTATGTTCATTTGTTTTGTATCTTAAAGTCCTCATATTAGTGAAGTCATATAATATTTGTCTTTCTCTGACTAATTTTGCTTAGCAAAGTACTCTCTGGTTCCATCCATGTAGTTGCAAATGGCAAGATTTAATCATTTTTGATTGCTGAGTAATACTCCGTTGTGTATGTACACACACACACACACACACACACCCCCACATCTTTTTTATCCATTCATCTGTCGATAGACATTTGGACTCTTTCTATACTTTGACTATTGTCGATATTGCTGCTATAAACATTGGGGTGCATGTGCCCTTCAAAACAGCATGTCTTTATTCCTTGGGTAAATACCTAGTAGTGCAATTCCTGGGTTGTTCGGTAGTTCTATTTTTAATTTTTGAGGAACTTCCATACTGTTTTCCAGAGTGGCTGCACCAGTTTGCAGTCCCACCAGCAGTGCAAAAGACATCCTCTTTCTCTGCATCCTCGCCAACATCTATTGTTGCCTGAGTTGTTTATTTTAGCCATTGTGACAGGTCTGAGGTGGTATCTCATTGTGGTTTTGATTTCTGTGTCCCTGATAGTGAGTTTCCCAGATGTCTAGCATTTTTTCATGTGTTGGTTGGCCATCTAATTGTCTTTGGAGAAGTGTCTATTCATGTCTTTTGCCCATTTCTTCACTGGATTATTTGTTTTTTTTGGGTTTGAGTTTGATAAGTTCTCTATAGCTTTTGGATACTAACCCTTTATCTGATATGGCATTTGCAAGTATCTTCTCCTATTCCATCAGTTGCCTTTTAGTTTTGCTGATTGTTTCCTTTGCTCTGCAGAAGATTTTTATTTTGATGAAGTCCCAGGAGTTCATTTTTGCTTCGGTTTCCCTGGCCTCTGGAGATGTATTGAGTAAGAAGTTGCTGTGACCAAAGTCAAAGAGGTTTTTGCCTGCTTTCTTCTCTAGGATTTTGATGGCTTTCTGTTTTATGTTTAGGTCTTTCATCCATTTTGTGGGCTTTTGTGTGTGTAGGGTGTAAGAAAGTGGTCAAAGTTCATTGTTCTGCATGTTGCTGTCCAGTTTTCCCAGCACCATTCGCTGAAATGACTGTCTTTATTCCATTGGATATTCTTTCCTGCTTTGTCAAAGATTAGTTGGCCATATGTTTGTGGGTCCATTTTTGGGTTCTCTGTTCTGTGTCCATTGATCTGAGTGTCTGTTTTTGTGCCAGCACCATACTGTCTTGATGGTTACAGCTTTGTAATACAGCTTCAAGTCTGGGATTGTGATACCTCCAGCTTCAGCTTTTTCAAGATTGCATTGGCTATTCAAAGTCTTTTCTGATCCATACAAATTTTAGGATTGTTTGTCCTAGCTCTATGATGAATGCTGGTGTTATTTTGATGGGTATTGCATTGAATATATAGATTGCTTTGGGTAGTATTGACATTTTAACAATGTTTGTTCTTCCTATCCAGGAGCATGGAATATTTTTCCTTTTTTGTGTGTGTGCCTTTTTCAGTTTCTTTCTTAAGTGTCCTATAGTTCTCAGTGTTTAGATTTTTCACTTCTTTGGTTAGATTTATTCCTAGATATTTTATAGTTTTTGGTGCAATTGTAAATGGAATTGATTCCTTGATTTCTCTTTCTGTTGCTTCATTATTGGAGTATAGGAATGCAAAAGATTTCTGTGCATGGATTTTATATCCTGGCACTTTATGGATCTGAATTCATGGATCAGTTCTAGCAGTTTTTTGGTGGAAATCTTTTGAGTTTTCCGTATAGAGTATTATGTCATCTGCGAAGAGTGAAAGTTTGACCTCCTCCTGGCCTATTTGGGTGCCTTTTATTTCTTTGTGTTGTCTGATGGCTGAGGCTAGGGTTTCCGATATTATGTTAGACAACAGTGGCAAGAGTGGACATTGCTGTCTTGTCCCTGACCTTAGGGAGAAAGCTCTCAGTTTTTCTCCATTGAGGATGACATTGCGGTGGGTTTTTCATATATGGCTTCTTTGATCTTGAGGTATGGTCCTTCTATCCCTGCTTTCTTAAGGGTTTTTATCAAGAAAGGATGCTGTATTTTGTCAAATGCTTTCTCTGCATCTATTGAGAGGGTCATGTGGTTTTTGTCCTTTCTTTTTATTGATGTGATGTATCACATTGATTGTTTCACGGATATGGAACCAGGCCTGCATCCCAGGTATAAATCACACTTGGTTGTGGTAAATAATTTTTTTAATGTATTGTTGGATCCGGTTGCCTAGTATCTTGTTGAGGATTTTTGCTCCCATGTTCATCAGGAAAATTGGTCTGTGGTTCTCCTTTTTAGTGGGGTCTTTGGTTTTGGAATCAAGGTTAATGCTGGCTTCATAGAAAGAGTTTAGAATCTTTCTTTCCATTTCTTTTATTTGGAACAGCTTCAAGAGAATAGGTGTTAACTCTTCTCTAAATGTTTGGCAGAATTCCCCTGGTAAGTCATCTGGCCCTGGACTCGTTTTTTGGGAGATTTTTGATTACTAATTCAATTTCTTTAGTGGTTATGGATCTGTTCAAATTTTCTATTTCTTCCTCTTTCAATTTTGGTAATTTATATGTTTCCAGGAGTTTGTCCATTCCTCCTAGATTGCCCATTTTATTGGCATATAATTGCTTATAAGGCATCTTCAGTTTTATTTAACATCCCAAGTAACAAAGAGCCTTTGACTTGATGTTTATGTCTTCTTGAAAGTAAGATATTCTTACAGAAGTAACACTGAACTAGGGTGCATTAGCCCTCACATTTAGTTAGGAATGTGGCCTTGGCCAAGCCATCATGAGCATTCTTTAGTTTCATCAAAAGCTCTAAAATTTTATGATTATCTGTACTTACCGTAAATGAATATACCACATACACATTTGAGAAAAACACATATAGAGAACAAGCAGGAATAAAAAATAGAAGATGAGTATATCCTAGCAAGAATCTAATATGCAGTAATAATCACTGGCCATAAATAAACTTCTTCAATAATAATCTCACCTGTTTCTCAACAAAACCCAATTAGATATTCTTGTTTGGAGAGTATTAGAGAAGTTAATCCTTTGGAGAAAGTTAACTTTTACCTGAAATGCCAAAATAAAGTGGTCATCCAGAAGGATACAGCCTAGTATTGGGGAGCTCATTCCATGTTTATAATGTATTTGTCCTAAACTGGGAGTATCCGCTGGGACTGAGTGATGTGTTTCAGTAGGTTAATAGGCGCCCATTAGGGCCTGAGGATGAGAATGGGGAAGGAGCTCTGTTCCTTACACGTGCACTTCTGTTTCCTTCCTTTCTTCTTAGGCAGAGATTTTCACCCAGTTATACGTTGTGTGTATGCCTATACGTCCAGAATATGCAAATCCCTATCCTCTTTGCCTTTATCCAAGGATAGCTTTTGTCTGAACTAATGGAATCTGGCTTGATAATCTTTAGAAATTTCTTCGCTCTTTAAATTTTGTCTTTGGGATGTCTGATTTTGGCTCAGGTCATGATCTCAAGGTTTGTGGTGTCACACCCTCTATGGAGCTCTGGGCTGACAGAGTGGAGCCTGCTTGGGATTCTCTCTCTCTCTCTCTCTCTCTCTCTCTCTCTCTCTCTCTCCTCTCTCTCTCTCTCTCTCTCTCTGCCCCTTCCCCACTTGTACTCTCTCTCAAAATAAATAAGCAAAATAAATAAGTTTTGTCATTATAAAGTTCACCAAAAAAACCACAAGAGTTATGTTTTGAAAGCATTAAAAAAAAAAAAAGACAAACTTCTTTCACATCAAGACATGTACTGATTCAGACAGGAAACATGATCCCTGTTTTTGTTGTTGTTTGTACCTGCATATCAAGACAAGAAAATCTAGCAAAGTGAATGGACCTTGCAAGTGTCATGCTGAGTGAAATAGAGAAGGACAGATACCATATGTTTGCACTCATAGGCCTAGCAGGAGACACCTAATAGAGGACCATAGCGAGGGGAAGGGGGAAAAAGGTGGGGAGAGAGGGACACAAAACATGAGAGACTATTGAATACTTAAAACAAATTGAGGGCTGAAGGGGAAGGGGGGGGAAGGGGGTGATGTTCATGGAGGAGAGCACTTGTGGGGAAGAGCACTGGGTGTTATATGGAAACCAATTTGACAATAAACTATTATAAAAAAAAAGAAAATCTATGACCTCCTGTCTTTCATTACAGGCCAACCTCATTAGTGAAGACATTGAAAGTGCAATCAGCGACAGTAAAGGAGGGAAACAGAAGAGGCGACCCGAAGCCCTGAGGTAAAAACATTAAAAGAGATTGAGGGGTAGAATTGTTTTGTTTGTTGGAAAAGTTTTTTCATTTGTGGTTTTTTGTTTTGTTTTTTTCTCTGAAGATTTAGAAAGATTGTCTTCACTGAAGGTATATTTTAGAGATTACAACGTATGATTTCAATTCGTTTGCTTTTCTGAGTTTGTCGGTATATGTATGCATGCTTTCTCTCCACGTTTCTGGTCTTTCTCTGAGAAGGCTTCTCCCATGTGTGTTGTCAAAGAGAGTCAAGACTGATGCGGGAGATTTTAAGGGAAGGTTCGCCGAGGGGAATCGAACTAGATATGAGGAATATAGTTAGTTTGCAGCCTTTCCAAATTACAGGAGACCCAAAAAAAAAAAAAAACTAAACCTAGTGATCAGTTGAATTAAAATGTTCCTATGTATTTCATATACATTGGTAAATATACATAATATGAAATAGGAAACCCTTCTTGTTCTACCCTTTGACATAGTTCCTCAGGTTGAAGAACTGATACTGTAAACTGGGAGAATTGATAGAAAGGAAGCTGGTATAAAATTCTTTTTTTTTTTTTTTTCACTTTTTTTTAGGATGATCTCCAAAGCAGACCCTGGTATACCGCCTCCACCAAGAGCTCCTGCCCCAGTGCCCCCTGGGACTGTTACCCAGGTGGACGTTAGAAGTCGGGTGGCAGCCTGGTCTGCATGGGCAGCTGACCAGGGGGACTGTGAGTGTTTCTAGGAACTGCTACTTCTTGAACATTTATGTTGGGTTCTGACAGAGTTCTTGCGTTCAAATTCTGATGCTGATTTCTGAGCTGAAGCCTGAGGTTAGCTTTTTTTAATGGAAACAAATCTTAAAAAGGAAATTTAAGCCTTGGACACTATAAGACTATTGTATATTAGAGTTCAGGCCAGTCATTTAAGTAAATATGGTGTTAGGATTACAGTTGTTGTTGTTGTTTTTTAAGCTATCAAAGATGGGAAGTTTGACTCAGTTAACAAAAAGATGGTAACACAATATATACCAAATAAGAACTTACCAGTTTGTTTGTTTTAAAGACTATACTTCAGAATTGTTTCCATTATTATTATCTTACAACTGTCCTATTTGGAAAAAGTGTTGTGCTTTCATGGAAAGGATGTCAGGTTGGTATCAGGACAAGAGGAAAGGCATTCTCCATCTAGCTAAGCTTGTCAAAGGGGCCATTGTGTGCACCATCATTTACCTTGATGTTCTTTTTTAAAGACAACTAATCACAGAGTAGAACATAGTATAACATTTTATTTGTCTGCTTTTTACCAAATCTGAAATTTTTATGACCAGTAATGCCTTATGGTGTGTTTGCTCCAACGTCTTCATTCTAAGGGTGAATAATTGTGATCCAGCAAGTTTGAATTTGATGAAGCCTCACAATTCAATAAACTTCTTAAATCACTTGTTCTTTATCCAGTAAAGCCGTGTAGTTAAACAGTAGAACTTGGTGGCCAAAATGGGTGACACTGGGCTTTATTTTGAATCTCATGAGTCAAAAGTTACACTCTGGAGTAAGACCAGGATCTACTGTGTGACCGTGGACAGTATCTCTGTGCTTCAGTCTCACTTGTAAACTGGGGGTAATCATCATGGGTTGCTCTGAATCTGAAAGCAAGTAACGTCGGTAACAGTATCCACTGCAGCGTAGTCCACATACTACGTGGTTGGTCTCACTTTTATCCAAATGGAGTTCATTTTATTTCTGAAATGCTTTCCATTTTATTTAGATTTTTTTTTTGTATCTTTGACGGGTTTTTTAAAGAGATTTACACACATAAACCCAGCTACCAAACCGATGAAAGAAAAAAACCTTTGAAACATCCATGTATCAAAAATGAAATAACAGAATTATTTAACTTTTATAACAATTTCTGTTTTTAGAAATTATATAAATTTCTATCAGTCCATTTTCCTTATAAAATTTTGTATTTAAAAAAACTAATAGGAGTTCATAGTGTTTTTTTCTTTTTGTTCTGATGGTACTTTTGTTGTTGCTACAGTTTGGTGGGAGAGATGTGGGTTTTGAGAGAGATCAAAGTGGTCTTCCTTGAAGTTGAGGAAGGATATGACATCTTAAGTTTGCAAATATTCTGAATAAACTTGTAAAAACATCTGTAAAACTAATATAATTTACAAAAAAAAAAGAAAATTTTGTTTCTGGGGTGTTTCTGGCCTCTCATTAGGTTTTGTCTAAAATATACTGTACATTCTATTTAAATTAGAGTAAGAGGGGTGCCTGGGTGGCTTAGTCAGTTAGATGTCTGACTTTGGCTCAGGTCATGATCTCACAGTTTGTGAGTTTGAGCCCCATGTCGGGCTCTGTGCTGACAGCTCAGAGCCTGGAGCCTGCTTCTGATTCTCTCCCTCTCTATGCCCCTCCCATGCTCATGCTCTGTCTCTCTCTGTCTGTTAATAATAAACATTAAAAAATTTAAATTAGAGTAAGAAAGGGTTTTCAGAATTTCTAATTTACTACTAGACCAAATAGAACGTAACACTTATCCTGTGAGGTTCTGTCTGGATCCGGCTCAGTTTTTAGTTAGAAATCCACTGCCTCCCCTCTCTCCCACAAAAGTATCTTTTGGTCCCTCTGAAAGCTCTGGCTGACTCAGGCTAAACATCTCCTTTGAATCATTGACATAAACTTACTGTGACTTCTGAAAGGGTTCTCTGTAGAATAGTGGCCGAAGGGCTCCTAAGTGATGCCACAGAGCTTGAAAAAGTCTGTACCTCACCCTTACCTCGCCTGCCAAGTGATATTTTCGGACCTATCTGGAGTTCCTACTAGCTATATTTCAAGTTCAACCTGCTGCTTTCTGTAGTATACGATACCCAGGAAAGTAGCTAACCCATGCAAAATCGCATGTAACTGGCAATATTTCATGAATATAAATTCTCATTATTTTAAAGTACTTAACAGCCACTAATTAAGTTTTATAAGACTCTGTAATTTCTACTTTGTGGGGGGGTACTTGCTCCATTTATGGGGAAAGTTAGGCATAAAAGAGGCAGAAGAATACAGAGTTTTGAGTATTTTTTGTAGTTCTCTGTATTGAATGAATATCATGAGTCAAGATGATGTATTATGAGTTGTATTTCCATTATTGATACATTTTTCCTGTTTCATCTGTACGGTTTTTTTTTTTTTTTTAGTTCCACCTACTGTGAAATGTTTGTAGAGTATCTGTGTTTAGTGGTAGTGTTAACCAGGAAGGGGATCATGATAATGACCTTATGATTAACATCATGCTTTAGCTAAATGAGCCGACTTAACATCTCGAATGGTCTTAAGATATTTATTATTTAATTTACAAAACCTGTAGCATATTTACACTTTTAAAGTATGTCAGTGAGCCCAACATTATGTGTTTTGAATTTAATAACATTTTAAAAAGCACTTTACTGTCAGAATTTTTTATTTTCGTTGTT
Source organism: Suricata suricatta (assembly GCF_006229205.1). Classification (NCBI taxonomy): domain Eukaryota; kingdom Metazoa; phylum Chordata; class Mammalia; order Carnivora; family Herpestidae; genus Suricata; species Suricata suricatta. The sequence goes on from NC_043709.1 coordinate 90,488,324, forward strand.
TTAAATTTTTTTTTTATGTTTATTCTTGAGAGAGAGAGACAGACAGACAGAGCATGAGTGGGGGCGGGGCAGAGACAGAGAAGGGGCACAGAATCTGAAACAGGCTCCAGGCTCTGAGCTGTCAGCACAGAGCCCAACACAGGGCTTGAACTGGGGAACGGTGAGATCATGATCTGAGCCAAAATCAGATGCTTAACTGACTGAGCCACCTACTGAGAGGCTCAGTACGGTGAGAGGTTAGGATTGGTTCCACAGGCAGCTGTCATTGGGAAGAAGGGAGAATAGCAGGAAAGTTACAGGGGAAATCAGCATCGTAAAGGCTGAAAGCTCTGCTCAATTGATTCCTTTTTAGTGGTGGCAAGAATGCGTGTCATTCACAGACAATGAGCATTTTTGATTTTGTGTCTAGCGAAGATGTTCTCTTCTGCAAATGGCACTCTTTTCTAGCCACTTTTCATGTTTCATTACCTATATTGATATTGCTTAGGCAACAGGTTGAAAGGCTTAATGATTCTCCTTTCTTTAGTTGAGAAACCAAGGCAGTATCATGAGCAGGAAGAGACGCCTGAGATGATGGCAGCCCGAATTGACAGAGATGTGGTAGGTCTACTGTTCATCTTTAGATCGTTGGTTTTGTTTGTTTGTTTGTTTTGTACAGGAGAAAATAGCAACAGGGAAAATGAAGTTGATTGAAATAAAGGTGTTTTGTGGAAAGTATATTTCCTCTTCCCATTCGTGGTTATGCCCTTTGAATTATGTCTTTATCTTAACTGTTTTTGCCTTAATGCCAATATTTAATTAGTAGAATAGGGCTCTGATAGACAAACTAGCATATTAACTGGTCTACAAAGGAATTTAAACTGAATTATCAGATTGGAGGGATTTTAACTTTTTCATCGTTTGTAATTCATAATTGAAATCTTTCATATACCTTCATGACATTTATAGAAAAATATTTTATAATGCCCGAAAAATAAAAGTGAAATTTTTAAGGATAGATATGTAAATTTTACCTCTTTATAAAGGATAAGGCTATATTTATTTTTTAGTCCATAGTAATTTACTTACACAATGACAATGCCCCGTGATGTAAGGATAAAATATGACCATAATATAATTATTTTTATACTATACACACATTCGTAGCTTATTTGTAAACAAATACTTAGAGGAATTTGAAGTTTGGAACTTCATTTTTCTATCACACCTTTAGTTATTACACTTAGAAGTTTATTTAATCCCAGTTTCTAGTCTTTTAAGTTAGAAGAATGTCAGGTTTCACACAAAGCAGAGAAAGTCAGCTAAGACTATAGTATATGAGATAATAAAAATTGATCAAGTAATCCCTGGAAGCATAATTCATCATTAATTCCATTTTGCCATGTAGAAACTCTTACTAATATTTATTATTCTAGGTTATCTATGGTTTATTAGGTTATCAGAACATTCTCTATACCTTTTTCTATGAAATAATACTTTGGTACTTGATTGGGGCATTGATTAAAGAAACAAAAATGCTCAGTGCTCTCCTAACAAAATATTTCTTAGAATTTTTTAGCCTAACTTTATGTGGGAGAACACTATGAGGAAATTAGAGCAGTGGAAAATAATTAATAATCTGAATAGATACTGTGAATGCTTTCTTGATGGTATTGAAAATAGAACAAAATTCAGCTAAAGGAAAATGTAAATATCAGACTTCAGCCACAAGTATAGGTAGATTTAGTTTAATTCTTTTCTTGAAATTAGTGGTAAACTTTGCATGTGGGAGGTATTTTTTCTTATGTTCTGATTTTCCTTTACTGACGCAAAAGTATAAAGTCAAGGCAAAAAATTGTTTCATTTTGTTTTATATTTCATTCTGTAATTTCTAATTCTAGCAAATATTAAACCACATTTTGGATGATATTGAATTTTTTATCACAAAACTCCAAAAAGCAGCTGAAGCATTTTCTGAGCTCTCTAAAAGGAAGAAGACAAAGAAAGGTAAAAAGAAAGGACCAGGAGGTAAGTTGGATTTTCTTAATCTTCTAAAGAACTCTGCTAGGCAGAGTTTCTGCCCTTGTGAACTGCTCAGCAAAACTCCATTGATGGTGGGCCAACGTCCCTTTTCTTACTTTGGGATAGCACCTGGGCGTTAGGCAGAGACTAAGATGAGCCAGGGAAGAGTCCATTTTGGTTCGAAGTTGGCTATAGTTAAGGGAAGACTAGGGAACTTCACCTAAATCACAGAGACTCTGAGATTCGGCTGGTGACCATCTGTTTATGGTTTTAATTAGTGACTGCAAAATTAATGTCTGTTAAAAGTCATAGCTCTGTTCTTCCCCTATTTGGATGTATTTTATTGTAAATATAGAGCCTCATTATTTTGTTAGAAGTGTTGATTTTTCTCATTAAAATAGTTACAAAGATCAGTGGATTTGAATTTTTTTTTTTTATCACCGAACTCCCAAACAATATGTTCAGGACACATACAAGCCATTTTTGAGTATGCTGTAGTTAGCTATTTTAAATGGCCTCAAAATATATAAACTTACAGTTGTGAAACAGAGTGAAATATATAACAGAATAGTAAGTAAATACCCCTTTCATGACACATGGTTTTCCAGTCTTTCTCTAGCTCGTATCTACGTCATAAGCATGTACCTGTAGACTTGTCTTTCAGATATGTACATCTGGATATGCCTCACTTCCTTATATTCTCAAATAAAGTTCTATTCTTCTTTACATCTCACACCTCTTATTCCTGCTGTATTCTTTATTAAGGGTGTACTAACTATCCTTCTGGTCACACAGATTCTTGTATGATTTCATGCTCTAGCTCACAGCCAACATCAGTATTATTTTTTCATTGTGTTGGGGGTTTTTTGTTTCTTTTTGTCATCTCTGTTGTTTTTGTTTGTTTGTTGTTTGTTTTTTTGAGAGAGAGAGTGTGAACAGGGAGGGGGCAGAGCAAAAGAGAGAGAGAGAGAGAGAGAGAGAGAGAGAGAGAGACAGACAGACCTAAGCAGGCTCCACGCTCAATGCCGAGTCTCTCATGGGGCTTGATCTCACAACTGTGGGATCATGACGTGAGCCAAAATCAAGAGTCAGTGCTTAACCAACGCTACCCACATGCCCCTTCAGTGTGTTTTATATCCAGTTGTTCTCATTTTCATTTGCATAACTAGTGTCTGCTTCAAGCTGCATCATTTTTTACCCAGCTCTCTAAGTAGTCTTCAAGCCTGAGATCTTTGATTCTGGGAGGACAGTTGGCTTAGCGCTCTAAGGCAGTCACTTTATTCTTCTGAAAAGCATCTTAATTCCATGTTCTGTTGCCTTAAGTCTACTCTTCCCCCTGGTAGTCACCCACAACCTAATCTTGATCTACTTTTCCATTCTCATGTTTCTTTTAGTTTGTTGTTTCATGTACATATGATTTCCTTTTTTCATGTTTTTTACTTCTGTTTTTATCCAGCTATAACATTTTCTTACCAAACTGCCATGTACAAACCTTTATGATCTCATCTTAAAAGCTACTTTCCCCGTGAAACATCTTTTAGGTGTACATCTTCCCATCTCCCAACGAAGTGCAGTCTCTTTCTATAGCATTTCATTGGTGTATCTTTGTTAGTTATCTGATTCATGTCTTCTATTAGATTTTAAGGCTCTACAGAGCAGGGCCTATAAAACTTACACATTAAAAAAATGTTTATTTATTTTGAGAGAGAGCAGCAGGGAGCGGGGGCTGAGGGAGAGAGAGAATCCTAACCGAGCTCCATGCTTAGTGCAAAGCCTGATGTGGGGCTCATTCTCAAGACCATGAGATCATGACCTGAGCCGAAATCAAGAGTTGGATGCTTAACCAGCTGAGCCACCCAGGTGCCCCATAACTTACACATTTTTATAGTCTTTGAAATGATAAGCACAGTAACTGGGACATAAAAGGGCTACAGTATAAGTTTATGGAATTGATGAGTAATTAGTAGTGCCTAAGGGTAGAAGAATCCATTTCAAAAGTTGAATCATCTTAGTTTGTTACAGTCAGTCCATGAGATGTGGTAGCGTAGCTGCGTAGTGTGGTATCTGGTATATCATCAAGTTTTATAGACGCAAATGTGTTCTTTTACTTTTTCACTTAATATATTTTCTTAGAGCTTTGCTTTTATCTGTCCCTCTTCCTGTTTATTTCTCTTAGAGGGTGTTTTAACTCTGCGAGCAAAACCTCCACCTCCTGATGAATTTATTGACTGTTTACAAAAGTTTAAACATGGATTTAACCTTCTGGTAGGTAAAATTTATTTATATATAACTAAAAGAAACAAATGAAAGAAACTAAAACCTAGCCCGGATATTCTTGATTAAATTAAGAGAAGCTTTTTCCTGTGGGTTTTCTGGTACGTATATCTTGATTTTTCTTTAATTTGGATAACTGATAGTAAAACCTATGTATCTAAGTGAATTATCAAAAAGGAATGATTCCTAACTTTTTAAAAACTGAATTCCCTTAATCTGATTTACCTAGGCTGAGTAATATACTAAAAAAGTGAAACTAGGAGTAAGAAACTCTTCCTCTGAGTGTGTGTTGGACTTTCACCAGTATCTGGTTTTTTTGTTTTTGTTTTTGTTTTTGTTTTGTTTTGTTTTTTTTGCTTGATTACATTATAGTAAGATGTTTGTCTGTTTTCTTAATGCTACAGGCCAAACTGAAGTCTCATATCCAGAATCCGAGTGCAGCCGACTTGGTTCATTTTTTATTTACTCCATTAAATATGGTAAGGCTTTGTTAATATAAAAAGGAATCACTTTTAGTATGTTTTTCAACCGCACGTGCCTGTCTGGAGTTACCTGGACAGTTTTTCTTCATCACCTCGCATGGATACTATTTCCCTTGGCACCTATGTACTCCTCAAGAGTGTGCAATTTGAGAGTTTGAAAGAACCTTATAAATCATCTAGTTCAGAAACCTTATTTTATAGTTGAGGAAACCAAGGTCTCTGACAGCACTCGGGAAATGAAAAGAAATAAAGACTTATCAGATGTTGGTGTTTCAATGTATACTAGTATATAATAGAAATGGCTATAATAATATGAAAGTTTTTCTCTTTCTCCCAAAATAGGCTAGACATGAGGAGGCACTGGTACTGGATGGAAGGTGTTGCTCACGTATTTAGGTATTCACAACTGTTATGAGAGCCTGCTGTGTGCTTTGCATTATTCATAGCTTATCAGGAACAAAACAGACATCAATTTTTACCCTCCTGGAACGTATATTGTAGTATGGAGGGGCAATCATTAACCTAAATACATGTATAAATAACACATTTTGCTAAAAATAAGTGTTACTTGAAAAAATGCAGTAGGGGCAGAGAACAGGGAGTATATCAGGTGCCTGCTCACGCAAATGTGCACACATGAGTGTGAGGTCTGAATAGGGTTGGTTAAGGTGAGAAGGTGTCATTTGAGCAAATGAAGTGAGGAATGAGTCTTGTGGACTTCTGAAAGAAGAGAATTCCAGACAAAGAGCAGCTATTGTACATGCTCTAGGGTGGTAATTGCAAATTATGCTCGTGGAATAAGTAAGTAGTGTGACTGGAACAGAATGAGGAAGATCTTAATTAGGAGATGAGGTGAGCAAGAAATGGGAGGTCATATTTTGTTGGCCCTTGTAGGTCATTGTGAAATCTTTTACACTTTGGAAGGTTTTTGCCGCAAAGATTGCTCTGACTGTAATACTTAAAGCCACGAAATTTTCACCAAGGGATTAGTTATAAATAAAGAAGAGGAATAAGGCCTGGTGGAGCCCCGAGCAGTTTCAGTGTTAGGAGACTGGAAAGAGCCGACAAAGAAGATATGGAAGAAGCAAGCAGTTAAGTCAGGGAAAAAGAAAAAACAAGAGGGAGAGAATTTTATGGTATTCTGGAAGCCACATGAAGAAAATGTTTCCAAGAGGAAGAATTGAACAGCTGTCCCAGATATCTCTGTGGTGGAAGCTGCTTTTACCTCCACGTTCTTGGTCCAGCTGTACGAGGCAGAGGAAGATGGTTTATCTTTTAGGAGGTGACTCTGAACTTACACAGATAATTTATGCCTTGTTCGGTTGGCCTGAATGTCCTCATATAGCCACACTGAACACCGGAGTAATATAGTCTCCATCTGTGTTGGTTTATCTAAAATGCAGGGGCTTCTCTTTCTAGAAGGAAGAAGAGAGTAGACATTAGGGAATAATCAGTAAGTAGTCCTTACATTGCTCACTGTACTATGTGCCTAACACTCTACCTGACATACAATTTTTTTTCTCCCCAGAAAACTCCCTTCTCATACATGTGTATTTTTATATAAGGTATAATTTTTAAAAAGTGTTTTTAATGTTTATTTTTGAGAGAGAAAGAGAGAGACAGAGTGCGAGTGGAGGGTGTAGAGACAGAGGGAGACACAGAATTTGAAGCAGGTTCCAGGCTCTGAGCTGTCAGCACAGAGTCTGATGTGGGACCTGAACTCACAGACCATGAGATCATGACTGGAGCTGAAGTCAGATGCTGAGGGACTGAGCCACCCAGGCATCCCATATAAGGTATAATTTTTGGAGCTAAAAAAAGGGTGTGTTGGAAACAATTCCCTTCGTACAGGAGTTGGATGTTCCTATGTGTTTATCCAGCCAAAGGTTATACCCCTTGTGTTATATATAGGCCAAGATCCAGAATACACATCTTCATTTTCTAGATTTTCAGTATCCAGGTATGTTCTTTCCCTATATGGTATCATAATATACTCCCCTTCCATTTTTATTTCATACACCTGCTAATGTTCTAGGCTGACTTTCTGTACAACCATCTTGTCCTACAAGACAGCTAGGAGAATTCACTGGAATAATATTTAAGTGTACACAAACAAAGTGCTGGGGTTTGGGCAAAGCATGGCAACAGAAAGCAGATGGCACAGTTGTTGACCCCACATACAGACAGATACGAAAAGAGACGGGGCTTCCAATCACCCTTTTCTACAATTTCACCAACTAGCTAGGCCATTCCCGTTTGGTGGGAGGGCGAGTGAGAGAGGAGCAGAAAGGAGGCAGAACCTCTTTGTTTTAAATAGTTCCAGAAAGACAGAGTTTCCTGTTTTCTGGGCTAAGGCAGGCACGGGTGGAGTGGTTGTGAATGGTCTTGCTGTCAGAAGAGCAAATAATTGTTTTGTGGAATGACAATAGCAGTAATGATAATTTTAGTGTAGTGTGTGATTGTTTTGTGTATTATTTCTATGGGTGTTTTTTAAAGAGTAAGAACTATATGAAGCCAATAAATTGAGTTAATTTTGGTTTAGGGCATATGAACATTATGGTTTGAGTTCTCTAATATTTATCAAAAATAGAGCAAATGCAAATGTATTTTTCATGGAAACTTTTACTTGATTATCAGAAAAAAATGAGGAACACAAAATCCAAGTTACACAAAGGAATAATAAATCTTATCCTTCCCCCAAGGGCAACTAGACAAGACCTGAAGTAGAATATGAAATGAATATTGCTTTACAAATATAGGGAAGTAGCATTATCAGCATAAATGTCAGAACTGGGCACTAAAAGATTAGAAGATGAAAGTCCAAGACTACATTAATAATTTATGAATGCTCCCATATGTTGTTGCTATATATAGAACATCAAATTTCTACTTGTCTAGTTATTGTTGAATAAATCTTGCTTTATAAACTCTTTTAAAAATTAGACCAAGGCCATTCATATGCAAAGAAGCCCATACTAGCTCATTAACAAAATTTATATTCCTCATTCCTTTTAAAAAATATTTCTTTATTTTTGAGAGAGAGAGAACGTGTATGTGTGACCATGTACATGTGTGCACATGCATATAAGTGAGTGAGAGGCAGAGAAAGAGGGACACTAGAATCACAAGCACTGTTAGCATAGAGCCTGATGCCAGGCTCAAACTCACAAACCATGAGATCACGACCTGAGCCGAAATCAAGAGTCAGACAGTTAACCCACCAAGCCACAAGGTACCCCTATATTCCATATTCTTTAACACATTTGATACTTAGAGTATCAGGAAGTATTGGTTATAGAGCAATTTTTTGCCACCTTCTCATTCTTTGCAAACTCTTTCACGAATTATAAGTAGATGCTTAGTCATTACACAGAGAACTACAAGATAATGGAACTGGTTTACCTAACATGTAGATATTAGCCTTTGGGATTATCTGAAAATATGATTGATTTTATCTTGTTTTTTTCATCAAAAATGACTCCTTATTAATGGTCTTTCCAATCAGAATATGTCTGTTGCTCTTTTAATGTTCTGCCTACAGAGCCCCAGGCATCTCACTTGGATAGGAAACATGGGAAGGAACGTTCATAAAGGGCCTACTACCAGCCACACAGAACTGAACGGCTTTAAACCTTGCGAAGCCGGCTGTCTGCCCCCAGCATCAGCACACAAGCCCACCCACAGCACATGTGCACGCCTGCCTAGCATCCTTTCTCCAGAGGGGACTGTGTCTTGTAGCTTTTTATTTACGTTTCTTTTGTTTCATTTCTTCCTCCCTCTGTTGACCCAAAGATTTAAAAATTCCTTTACTCTTAGATTTTACTCCTTAACTTTTCCTTCTTAATGATCCCTGCCCATTTACTAAAAGTGCTTATAGGGCTTGAAAGTAAGAAAATTACATGTCAGACAGTCAGGGTGGGTTTTGTTCTCAAGTAAGAGTCAATTCCCCTCCTTATCTTTGATCTTGTCTTTCACTGATTCTCATTCGTCCCTCTAACACTGTATTTTCTGCAATTCACTTGGTCCAAGTCCTTGCTGGAGGGAAAATTGAAAAATAAGCCCATAAGTTAAAATATAATGTGTTACTAATACACACAAGTTGTTCTGGGGATGGTGAGGTGCCTCAGAGCTATGCTGTGGAGTTAAGAAGGGCTTCCTGGAAGAGGTGGTATGAGAGTAGAGTTCTGGGTGATGAGGGAAGGGCGTCAGGGGAACTGGGAAGCAGCACGTGCAGACACAGAGGCCCACGATAGCCTGGCATGCTCAGGACACTTGGATGGCTGGGGAGAAACTGACTCTTGGTCTGAAGCCATTCAAAAACAAAAATCCCTTTTTTCTTGTGCCATATCTCTGGGAAAGTGAAATTTTTATAAAAGGGCTCTGGTTTCTGCTCTAGGAGATAACTACCATTCTTTAGCCAGGAAATAGCCTTTGAGAAGTCAATTTGGAGCAGTTTCCAGACATATACTTATCATCATTTTGTTTATCAGAGAGTTGCACCTGTTTATTTGTTTCTGCTAGTCATTAAATTATCCATTTTAAATCAGGACAGTTTCCTAGAATTAAATCTTGGGAAACACTACCATAGATTCAGAGTGTCACTTTTCATTCTTCTCATAGTTTTCTCTCTGTATCCTTTTATTTTTGTATGTTTTTATTTGCACAGCGATAGACTGTTAACATGAGACTTATTTCTCTCTATAGTATTTTTTTGTAGAACCATATTTTTCAAGGTGGGGATAATAGTTTTGCCAGGAAAGATATATGTACTTTTCTTTTTAAAGCAAAAAGATAGTTAAACCACCCGACTTAGGATTCTCTGGATAGTCATTAGTATTTTCCAGGGAAAATACAGTCCTATGCAGGCAGTAGACAGATCCTGTGAAAGTCATTAAACTATTAACTTTTCATTCTAGATTATTAGGCACTATTCGCCTGGGCAAGTTGACAAAACAAGCAGTTTTTCATTCAGTAGTACACTGCACAACGTCAAAATTCGAGTATATAAAAACAGTACTTGTTTTGGGCATAGATTTTACATATTTTGCAAATATACAAGTAATCATCATCTTGCTATGATTTATTGTCATTTTAGGTGGTGCAGGCTACAGGAGGTCCTGAACTAGCCAGTTCAGTACTCAGCCCCCTGTTGACTAAGGACACCATCGATTTCTTAAATTATACTGTCCACGCTGATGAAAGGCAGCTGTGGGTGTCGCTGGGAGAAACTTGGATGAAAGCCAGGTAAATATATATGAGTTTAATACCTATAATACTTTAAGTATTGGTCTTCGTCATTAAATGAATAATGAGACATTTTGTTTTCAGCTAAGGACCAGGCATTACAGATAAAAAGCCTAAACCCTTAAAAAGCTGGTCTAGTGGAGAAGATATAAAGTATGTGCAATATAAGGCATGTTAAGTACCAGGAGTGATGCATAGACAGCTGTTGTTTGGCAAGGTAGAGCTATCAGGAAGAGGATTTAAAGAGGAGGGTAGTTAGCTTTCAGAGAAGGGCTGGCATTTACATCAACAGATAATAATAGTCGTATATTATGTAATATATATGTACACACTACAAATTTAGTGTTTGCTAAGCACTCTTCCATGAACTGGACATAGATACTATTGTTATCCCTATTTGACAGATATAGAAACTGAGGCATAGAGTGGGTAAGTAATTTGCTCAAAGCCATATAGCTCTTAAGGGTGGATCTGCGATTTGCATTCAGGCAGTCTGGCCTAGGAGCTGATGTTCATAATTATTTTGCTGTGCGGCATCTCAGTAGGCTGAGTAGGATTTCCATGCACACATAGTTGGGAAGGGTTTTTTCTAATAGAGAAGCACAAATGAGGGCATGAAGCAGGAAGTCAAGAGAATGGAGAATGAGTGTGGGTTTTGCTGGCGTATAAACTTTGGGTCACAGGAGCTTGTGGAAAAGGGAGAGAGGAGAAATGGAGTTAAATGCACAAGGAAATGAGCAGGTGGGCTATGAAGGCTCCCACTGCCGTGCTAGGGAGTTGGAAAAGATTCTGTAGGCTGCAGAAAACCAGTAGCTTTGTGAATAGGAGTGTGACATAATCACATCCCTGTTTAGAAAGATCAGTCTGGTAGTTGAGCTCAGCAACGACAAGGACAGAAGAAACTAGAGGCAAGGAGGCCCCTTGGGATGGTTTCGCTATAGTAGAGAATGGTAGTCAGCATTCTCTGGGTCTAGAACACTAGTAGCAGAAGTAGAGAGACGAGGGGATCATTTTAAAAATTTTATCTTGTCAGTAAAGTGATTGTGGAAGACAAATCATTAACATTGCATCATTTATTATTGTAGTATTTAAGTTTTTCTGAGCAAAGCAAGTTATAAAAATACTTCTCATTTATGACATTGAATAAATAATTTTTGTATTCCTTATCCAAATCATTTTATTTCACTACTTAGAATAAGCCATTCAGGTGGTCATTTAGAAGCTTTTCTTCCTGATGCTTTTGAATGGGCTAGCCTAAAAGTAGTGACAGTTCTTTTTTTCTTTTCTCTTCTGTTTCCTTTGTGGAAAAACATATAAACTGTTCCCACTTATATTTTGGACTCTGGCACAGCTTGTGTTAGAATATGGTTTACATATTGAGTGACTCACCAACCAAAGATTCTTTTTTTTTTAAATGTTTTATTTATTTTTGAGAGAGAAAGACAGCATGAGCCGGGGAGGGTCAGAGAGAGAGGGAGACACAGAATCCGAAGACAGGCTCCAAGCTCTGAGCTGTCAGCACAGAGCCTGCTGGAGAGCTTGAACCCACGAACCGTGAGATCATGACCTGAGCCGAAGTAAGGTGTTCAACTGACTGAGCCACTCAGGTGCCCTGCAAAAATTCTTTAAAGGCACTGTAGTTGTTGTTTTATATTGAAAACATTATTTAAATTTATTTTTATTATTTGTATATTAATATGCTGTATTGTGCTATTTATATATCATACTATGTAAAAACTTGGTTAAACAGATTTCTTAAATCTGTTCGGTATTTGTAGGTTATGATCTTATGATAAGCCTAGGTGGGATCTTTTAGTATTTTCATGTGAAATTTACTAAATTAATCAGATCTTATAATACAAAAATAGCCCAGACTTTTAAATTTCTTGGTTTTGGGTCCTACCTCAAATTGAGAAAATGAATGACCATTGGAAAAACTACATCAAAAAGAAATACATTGTTAGCTCTTGACATGAGAAGTGGTCATTTTAGATCCTAATTGTTAAGAGTATTAGGAAAAGAATATACTGATGTGAAAACTCATAATATAAAAAAATCATGAAGGTACCTAATAATCTGAATAAAATGGGTCATTTTATCATAATAGAATATAACCTGAAGAATTAATCTTTCACGTGTGAGAGATAAAACAACACAATATGGCAGAAAGGAATCTATAATTTCTGTCCCAGTTATTTTTGTGGTTCATGAGTGATTAGGAGCTTGTAGAAATAAGTCTCACTCAGAGTCATTAAATAATGAATGGGTAATGATTATGATTCCAGAATAGTCCTAACTTGATTTCACTGATTAAAGCCCGAGCTGATAAATTTAATTTGTAAAATTGGTAATGTTTCATTTAGGGGACTTACTGTTACTTAAAAAAGCATAAACATAAAAACATTCTCTTATATCTCTTTAGAAAGATATATGTATATGTCTGATACCAGGAGGATTCATTATGATGATGAGAGAGAAGGGAAGAGAAAGATGAGAATCTGAAACCACTTTTGAGATGCAAGAGAAGTTCATGTTCTAAGTACTTTTAACACTGCTGGCCTTACACTCCCTTTCCAATTTTTCAAAATCTATATCCATGTTACAAAGCTGAATGAGTGGAGAATTGAGGCAATGTAAAGAAAACAGATCATGAAGCAGAATTCAGTCTTCATTTTGTTGGTATTACAGTATAGCATAAGCATGTTCCCTTTCCCTCTTTGAGTGGAAAGAGGGCAGATTAGGTATGCTTTGTTTTTATTTGTTGGGTTTTTTTTTTTAATGTTTATTTTTGAGAGAGAGAGAGAGACAGAGAGGGAGATAGAGAATCTGAAGCAGGCTCCAGACTCTGCGCTGTCAGCACAGAGTCAGCGCGGGACTCAAACTCACGGACCCAGAGGCATGACCTGAGCTGAAGTTGAATCCTCAGCCGACTGAGCCACCCAGGCACCCGTTTTTGTTTTTTGTGGCTAATCTTATTGAAAGTAATTTTGAATGTGGATACGTTTCTTAATTTTATGCCTTAATATCCCTCTACAGAGCAGAGTGGCCAAAAGAACAATTTATTCCACCGTATGTTCCACGGTTCCGCAACGGTTGGGAGCCCCCAATGCTGAACTTCATGGGAGCGCCCACGGAACAAGATCTTTATCAGCTGGCCGAGTCTGTGGCAAATGTAGCAGAGCATCAGCGCAAACAAGAGACAAAAAGATTATCCGCAGAGGTAACGTTTTTAACATTACTTTTTGTAGAAATCTGTGCATCCTCTTCTAATTCTGATTGTGAGTTCCAGTTCTATTGATCTGGAGATTGTTCTAGAACCGACGACAAAATATCCTGCTGCCCTTGGTTACCGCTCAGCTCCTTATCATTGTTGTAACAGTTGCTCTGTTTCCCTGTGAAGCCCTCACCCCGCCCACGTGCCAGGGCTCCCTGAACCCTGGTGATCCAGTCTCAATTTTTGAGTGCCTAGTTTCTCTCCTTGTTAGGGAATCACCTTATGCCTCTTGGCTTGTTCTGTTTTTCCCATCCATCATTGTACCTTTAAGACAGCTTCCTGGGGCACCTGGGTGGCTCAGTCTCAAGCTCAGGTCGTGTTCCCACTGTCAGTGAGTTCAAGCCCCACGTCTCAGGCTCTGTGCTGACAACTCAGAGCCTGGAGCCTGCTTGGATTCTGTGTCTCCCTCTCTTTCTCTGCCCCTCCCCCATTCAAGCTCTGTCTCTGTCTGTCTTTCAAAGACTAATAAACATTAAATAAAAATTTGAAAGAGACAGCTCTCTAGACCTAGGTCTCCTAACCTGTCCCAGGTAGCTTTTTCCCAAATGTCCCATTTCTTTCCTTCTCTCTCCCTTCCTCCCCCCTCCTTCCTCCCTCCCTCCTGCCCCTGTTCCCTCTCCCTCCCTCTCTTCCTTCCTTCCTTTCATGAAGTTCTAATCCCTGGAGCCCTCCAAGCCTGGCTGGAAGGCCAGAATTTCTCCTGGATTCAATTCCCAGGCTCAAATGATCATTTCTAACAGTATCATACGTTGGAAAGAATCACAAAATTTATTGTACCTTTTAAGTATTTAGTGAGCTTTAGAGTAGTAACCTATTTGGGGAGCCAATTGAGGGATTGAAATTGGGTATATTATCCCTTCACATCTCTTAAAAATGACTTTTCTGTGACTTTCCTGTTCTGTCAGAAAATTAAACATTGCTTAAAGCTGAACCAAGCCAAATAGGATGATCAGAACCCGAGGAATTAGGTGAGGTCTATTTGGAGAAGAAACAGTAAATGATGACTAGATCCCCATTGAGGTCCTATTTATTTCCTTTATTTAATTCCCTAGGTAAATTTTCTCAGACTGCTGTGTCGTAGCAAACATAATACAAAGGAATGATAAGCAAACTAGAGTAAATCTTCACTTTTAAGGAAAAACACATACATTAAATTTAAAAACTCATTCCCTTGGACGATAACCATAATATTATAGAAGACTGGTTAAATTCCAAAACTTTAAAAATAAAGCACATATAACTGCCTTAAAGATATGTTTTTTTCCCTGATGTAATTGTTTTTTTTTCTGGTACATGTAAGGGTAGAGTCTGTAACTGCCTGTCCTTCTAAGTGAGTGATTAAGAAGACCTCACAGTCCTTTGCCTTGGCTGGCAGGCCTCCCTCCCTCTGCAGACCTCATCACTGTGGATTTCCTTTCTCGTAGAGGGCAGCTTCTCTAGAGGGAAAAAAGATGTAATCAAACATGAAATTATGATACACGTGTTGTTGCTATAGTTACAGCGGACTCTTCAAATCATGGAAATTTCTAGCTTACAGTCTTTACATTTTAAATAAGAGAATGCACGCACTTAATAATGTATGCCTCAGGAATTCACTTCTGCGAGTTCTTTTCCAGTGTGTGTGTTTAAAGAGGGTAACGTGTTCTGGACTCTCAGTGTAGAAGTTGTCTGCTCTAACCGAGTAAGGAATTTTAAAGCAAAAGTTACTGAGAATCTTTCTTTATAATGAGTTATCATTTTCCTGTTGTAAGCTCTTTTCCACTTTATGGCTTAAATACCTATTCTGAGGTTTTAAAAAAATGAATGAAAACCGCCTGTTAGCTGTTCTAAGGGAATTGATGCCTTGAGAATTTGTTGGAAAAGAGGCCAAGTAATGGTGATTTAAAATACATAAAAAATGCAATCATCCCGAGAGAGGAGCTTTATTATACTTTATTGCTACTAAAATAAATGCACTCAGGACAAGACTGGATGATTCAAGATCTGGTGGTTTTGTTTAGACTCGAAAGGCATAGGTGACGTGGGGTGTTAGATATGGGTAACAGTGCACAGCTTGTTTACTTCCTCGGAACCAGCAGCAGCCCTAGACAAGGTTGTACGCGTAGTCATCACAGTTAGTCATTTGTCTTCATTTCTCTCCTCCCTCCCAATATTCCCACTCTCAGGACCCAGTGATCTCATGCTGGCTGACCTCACTCTGTTCTGTTCAGAGTTAGCCAAAGGTGAGGGTGATCCTACCAGGTTCTTGCACCTCACCCTTCATAACAGCCTTTCATACAAAACTGCCTAACCATCAAGTGCTTCTTCTCTCAACCAGGGAAATGAGAAACCAAGTTAATTAAGCTACTTATTTATTTTATTTTTAATTTCAGCTTTATTGAGGTATATAATTGAAAATCCTAAGATATTTAAGGTGTTCATCTGGTGATTTGATACACGTTGTAAAGGGATCCCCCCATCTAGTTAATTAACACATCAGCACATCTGTCACCTCACATATATATCTTTTTTTTTTCTTTTGGTGAGAACATTTAAGTTTTACTCTCGGCAAATTTCAATTATACACTATAGTGTTATCAGCTATATTCACCATGTTTTACATTAGATCTTCAGACTTTATTTGTTGATAGCTGTTAAGTTTCTACACTTTTACCAACTTCTCCCTGTTTCCCGCAGCCCTTGGTAACCACTTTCTACTCTGTGTCTATGAATTTGACTTTGGTTTTTCTTTTTGTAGATTTCACGTTTAAGTGCTGTCATACAGTATTTTTCTGTTTGGCTTATTTCACTTAGCAGAATGGGTTCAAAGTCCATCCATGTTGTTGCACACAAGATTTCCTTCTTTCGCATAGTTGAATAATACGCCTTTGTATATTTATACCAGTTCTGCATCCATTTATCTGCTAATGGGCATTTAGGTTGCTTCCCTATTGTGAACAGTGCTGCTGTGAACATGGGGATGCAGGTATCTCTTCAAGTTCCCAATTTAATTTCCTTTAGTGTTATACCCAGTAGTGAAACTACTGAACAGTATGATAGTTCCATTTCTCATTTATTGAGAAACCTCCATACTGTTTTCCCTGACAGCTGCACCAATTTACATACCCACCAACAGTGCACAGGGGTTTCTTCCCCCCCCCCACATTCTTACCAATACTTATTTATCTCTTGTCCTTTTGATGATACCCATCCTAACAGATGTGAGGTGACATCTCATTGTGATTCTGGTTTACATTTCCTTGATGACTAGAGATGTTGAGCACCTTCTCAGGTACCTGTTGGCCATTTGTACTCCTCCTCTGGAAGGATGTCTGTTCAGTCGCTCTACCCATTTTTTAATTGGACTGGGTTTTTTGTTTGTGTTTGGTTGGTTGGTTGATTGGGTTCTTTTGTTTTTGTTTTTGCTCTTGAGCTACGGGTTCTTTATATATTTTGGGTTTTAGTCCTTATCAGATATATGATTTGCACATATTTTCTCTGAGTCTATAAGTTGCCTTTTCATTTTCTTGATGATTTAAGCTAAGGCATTTAAATGGTGAGAATTGCTTCTTTGTAGGTTAAGTGCAGTCACTGTAGTCCAGTGAAATATATTCCAGAGTAGTCTAGTGTGAGTATTTTGACATCCACAGTAGTCCATTGAAGAAACTCCACCCACTCTGTCTGTGTTTATCCCTACTCCAGCCGACTCTGTCATTAGAATGAACTATAGTACGGACGCCTGGGTGGCTCAGTAGGTTAAGTGTCCGGCTTTGGCTCAGGTCATGATCTCACAGTTCATGGGTTTGAGCCCCGCATCAGGCTCTGTGCTGACAGCTAGCTCAGAGGCTGGAGCCTGCTTCAGATTCTGTATTTCCCTCTCTCTCTGACCCTCCCCTGCTCGTGCACTCTCTCTCTCTGTCTCTCAAAAATAAATTAAAAAATTTAAAAAAATTTAAAAAAAAGAATGAACTATAGTAAACATATATCCAACATTTTTCTAAGACATTTCCAGTTTCAAATATTCTGCCCCAGTGAGTTTAGAAACACTTTTAAAAGACAAGGACTTCCATTGCTTCAAGGTCTGTTGTACATCTCCTGTACTCATTTCCCATAAAGAGACAATTTAAAATGTTTACATGAATTTTGAAAATTATTCTACTTATTTATTTTTTTGGCCTTTATTTCCTTGTTTTTTCCTCATAGCTTTCAAACCGTGGTGCTCACTGGCACCCATAGACCTCAGTGCCCCCTCCTGGTCGCACCTAGTTAGGCTCATGTCAGAATTGTGTTAAATATAAAAAAGAAATTACACCAGCATTATCTTACCCTGGACTGCTGACTCTCAAGATCAGTATGTTTCTGCCATTCTGTATTTTCCTCAATAGTAAATCTGATAATAGTGCTGCCATTAAAAAAATAGTGACTGTGTACATTTAAAAAATGAGAGGGTGCTATAATTTTAATACACAGAGTTTAGATGATTTTCACATGACATTTAATTTGTTAGAGCAGTAAAGGTCTGTTCCTTAAACTTGGAGAGCAAGGGGAAGAGTTTTATTGTTTTCAAACCAATTTTATTTTACATAAATTGTTAATGTCTACCTAATACCAAAATCACCTTTAATGGAATTCCTGAGGAAAAAATGTATCACTTGTATACCGGGCTATTTTCAGAATTAAGATTTAGCTTTTGTACTAATGACTTTTCCTATTATAAATAGGTTTTTGACCAAAAAAATGTATCACCCTCATTTCATACTTTGTTCGTAATGGTCAATCACTTGAAAATGAAACTGATCGTATTATAGTGGAGGATTTTGTTCACTCTCGTCAATGGTCAGCTAGTCTTAGCAATTCTTTACTTTCTCTTTCTTTTTCAGCAGTCCAGTGTATCAGAGTATCCTCCACCTGATGGGTATGCATTCAATAGCATGTACACAAGAGGACCCCATGTGGACCAAGGGGAAGCCGCTGTGGCTTTTAAGCCAACTCCCAGTCGCCATGCAGATAGGTAAGAGTTCATGGGCGCCATTTGGAGAGCTGCGGATAACGGTCTCTGCTTTAGTGCAAGTGGAGGTCTGCTTGGTTCACTACTTGTTTAAACTTTCCATCTGTTAATTGTTGATAAAGTTTCAGTTGTTCCTTTTTAGAATTGGCTTTGATAAAGAAAGCCTCTAGTCTATAATTCTAACTGGAAAACCTCCAGCCTATAACTCCAATTTAGAGCAAATGCCTTTGGATGACTTTCCGTTTTTAAAAAGGTGCTCTGACAGAATCTGTGAATTAAGAAGGAAGAATTGTTTTTGAAACTCTCCCCTAGTTCATACCAGATGGTCTCTCAGGATCTTTCTTTTCAAGGAAACAATTCCCATCTTTTCTCCCAACAAAAACAAACCTTCCTTTAGACAGAACTATTTCTAAATATAAACTAAATATTTAGAAGGAGTCAGTGCCTTATTTTCCATTCCTACCATTTCATCTTACTGTATTTTATTTTCACTTTACAGTTTTAGATTTCATTTATTTCCCCTTAGTTTCACTCTTAAAAAAAAATTTAGCCTGGGCAAAGGTGGAGACTTGAGATCGGGGAGAAGTAATGGCACTGGAGAAGGTTCACTTCTTCAGTTTTGTGCTCTAGCCTCTGCAGAGGAGGGCTGTAGCCAGTCTATATACAAAACAGAAGGAAGAGGAGGTGAAAAAGGATACAGAAGGATGGTCATTCAGATGAAGTGGGCTGAAGGCTTGTCCTGGTACCTTGTGACCACAGAGCCTCTCTTCCCACGAGGGTGGCATTCCCTTTACTTCTTTTCAGTATACTCTTTTCTTTGAAAAAAAAATTTTAATGTTTATTTTATTTATTTTGAAAGACAGATAGAGCATGAGCAGAGATGGAGGGAGAGAGAATCACAAGCAGGCTCTGCACTGTCTGCTTAGAGCTAATGCAGGGATCGAATTCACAAGCCAAGAGATCGTGACCTGAGCCAAAACCAAGAGTCAGATGTGTGACTGAGTGAGCTGCCCAGGAGCCCCTTAGTATACTCTTTTCTTAACAGAATCTAAAAAAGGTGGAATTAAAAGTTTTTTATTTTTGTTATGAATGATAACAGAAGTAATAGTACATAAGTAACTGGTATGGAAATTTTACAGGTATTACTCTAAGGACACCAGTAATGTAATATTTGGAATATAAAGTCAACAATGAATAATACATTTTGAAAATGCCAACATATGAAATGTTTTTTTTAATTTTTTGACGTTTATTTTATTTTTGAGAAAGAAGTCATAGATTTGTATTCTATATTTGGCTTAATATCCACTAACCTTATGATTCTGCATTATTTATTTTGCCATAGTCATAGCTTGCTCATTTAATAGTAATAACTCCAATGTTTTGTTCTCATATTCTGTGAAATACAATAAACTAAAATACTATTGAAATAATTTGTCAGAATTTTTTCTGGTCGGAATTGGCATTGACCTGCTTTAATGTCTGTCTTCTGTTTTCAACCTTTAGGAAGAGCTCACTAAATGATAATTTCTCTTTCTTTTTATAGAAATTATGATCCCCTGAAAGCACAACCCAAGAAATATGCCAAATCCAAGTATGACTTCATGGCAAGGAACAACAGTGAGCTCTCAGTTCTAAAAGATGATATTTTAGAGGTAATCGAATATTTTATATGCTTAATAAAGTGGATTTATTTTGTATAATGTATACAATATATTTCATATTATATTTTGGTATATATCTAAACCTTCCTTAAAGAAATGCAAAGGTCAGTGTTATTTTATTTAGGACAAAAGCATGTTACAGATGCCTGTATCTATTTGGGGGGGGGGCGCTTTATCTTGTATTTTGTTTGTTGGGTTTTTCTGGGGGAGGGAGTGAGGAATGGATGTGGGCGAGGACAGAGGTTGGAGTTCTTGGCTTACCCTGTCCTCTTTTCTTCTGGGCTTTATCCATTTTGTAATCAAGGCTGGTTATGTAGATACATCGTAATATTTTAATAAGAGAACATGTCCTTCTTCCTGTCCTAGTCCCCTTGCACAAATGTACCCATCAGTGGGTAAGCTGTGGATTCTGGGAAGCATCTGTCATGACTCCAAAATCCGCTTCTTAAATCATAACTGAGAGTTCCCCTTCTTTAATGTATAATGTGGAGTAGTCACTATAGTTTTTATAATAAAGAATGGTTTTAAGCTTTTTCTTCCTATTTGAAGGATATAGAAAAAAGACCTTTCCAAGCAGGTCATCTTAGTCATCTGTAAGTACTTCAGAGAGTGCAAATAGTTAAGCATTCTTGGCAGATAATGAGGACCTCGGGTACATTCACAATAGTGGTTCTATACCTATTCTATACTAGTAATTATAATAATTAGTGTAACTCCTAAGAACCATTCAACCCACAGTATGTTGATAGTAAGCCAGCTTATTAGAAATGGAAAAAAGTTTTTTGGTTTAAGGAGTAAAAATTGAACTTCTTTCATAGATTGATTTTGGTACAGAATGATACCTTTCTTTTTCTTTTTTTTTTTTATGATGACAGATCCTTGATGATAGAAAACAATGGTGGAAAGTTCGAAATGCAAGTGGAGACTCTGGATTTGTGCCAAATAACATTTTGGATATTGTGACACCTCCAGAATCTGGACTAGGGCGTGCTGATCCACCGTACACACATACCATACAGGTATTTATTATAGTTTTTTAGCAAAATTTAACTTTTTATGAACTTTCAGATTCATCACTCTAAAATGGAATTTAAGGGGCACCTGGGTGGCTCAGTCGGTTAAGCGTCCGGCTTCAGCTCAGGTCATGATCTCATGGTTCGTGGGTTCGAGCTCCGTGTCGGGCTCTGTGCTGACAGCTCAGAGCCTGGAGCCTGCAGCCTGTGTCTCCCTCTTTCTCTGACCCTCCCCTATTCCCACTGTCTCTCTTTGTCTCTCAATAAAGAACATAAAAAAAATTTTTTTAAATAGAATTTAAATGCCTTTTATGTATTCATCATTTTCAGACTGAATTTTTTGTACAATTTGTATAGTTTTTTTTCCCCTAGGGTAATTGGGGAGGAATGGTGAAAGATATAGGGAACAATTATATATACATGCTTTTTCTGATTTATTTCTTCAGGAAATTGCTTAAAATGTTTACCAGTAAGTGACCATTTCTCTTTTTCCCCATCCTATAGTGCTTCTGACATTTGAGAAGCAGTATTTCTGCCTCTTCACTCTTGCCTGTAGCCTTCCTATCCCATGGCTCCTTTGTAGAGGAAGCACTGTGACAGTGGCTGGAGGGTGGCTCATCTTCATCATGTTTTGCCCTCATTCTCTTAAATGTTCTGCCACTGACCTTGAACTTGCACTCTTCTGACCCCCCACACCAATACATGAGTATGCAGTTGGACTCTCTCTTCTTGATCATTAAATAATTTTTTAGTCTCATGCCACATTTTTAGGACTTCATTAACTCTGGTATCTCATTCACCCTAACATCTAAAACCATTTACTATTTAACTGTTGGGAATTTTGACCTGTGACAGAATCTCGAGAGTCCGGTCTGCCAGCAGGGGCAGAATAGATGGACCATCCCATGTGTAGCCTGTGAACCTTTGGTGGTTTCTATATCATGCCCCCAGGAAGAATCATTTTAATTTTCAGGATCTTCAGAAAAGAATCACTCCTGACCCCATAGTAAGTCATAAATTTGAGTAGAAGCTACATACACTATCCAGTGACATAGTTGATGTTCATGCCAAGTCCAGGCTTAGTAAGGTCCAGATTGTCCACATGCAGGATTGCGGTCATACCCCTGGTGCATGACCGTTCCTTCATTGCTTGTGGCCCCTCTTAGTGTTCACAGTGAGTACAGGTCCTGTACTCATCCAGAGTGGCTTTTGGCCGTATTAGAATCCAAGAGTCAAGCAAACTTTTTTTTTTTTTTAATTTTTGAGAGGAGAGAGGGCAGAGGGGAGAAAGAGAATCTTAAGCAGGCTCCATGCTCAAGGGTGTAGCCCGCTGTGGGGCTCAGTCCTACAACCCAGGGATCGTGACCTGAGCTGAATTCAGGAGTCAGATGCTCAACTGACTGAGCCACCCTGGTGCCCAGGCAAATTTTTAAAGTAAAGGATTAGTGTACATTGTATGTATCTTGGTAACTTAAGGTGATGGCAGTGGAAATTCTGTTTGCTGTGCTAGTTTTGGCTAGCCTGATGTGCATACGTACTATGTACTTAATTTATGTTCCTCATTTGTCATTAGCTGTTGATGCCAAAGAAGGAGTTTGAGTTATTCAAGGTATGATCTACTATTCCATTTTCTGTGGATTTTTGAAGTGACTTTTCTAGCTTCGTTTGAATACCTCTTTCTTTCCTGAGTTCCTTTCTGTTGTTGAGATGTGGTTACCTGACATAACATAGGCTTCCACCTGGTTTGTAAGTGCCATTTCCTGACCTTCTTTTCTATAGAGATTTGGACCAAGTAGTGTTAAAGAGTTAAATAGTGTTAAAGGGTGTATGCTTGAAATATATGCCTAAAACCGTGATGGCGTATATACCCTTGGAGCTTATGCAGTGTTTTTAACAGTTAACTTGTAGTGAGCTGTAAGAAAGAAACATTGTTCACAGAGACCTCCCTACATGCTGCCAGAGGAGCCAAGAGTTAAAAGCAATTATCCAAGTTTTGTGTTTGTGTGCATCCTTACTAGGGATGAGCAAACTCCAATAAAATACCCCAAACTCGCGAATCACGTCAATTCTGAGCACCCCCCCCCCGAGATTTCCTAAGGAATTTATTAGCCTCTTTTACTTTTGTCTGTTTACTGTTCAGTCTTGTCTTTTCCTTGATTCTTGGCCTGAGCCATAAGTTGACCTCTCTGTTTAAAGGTTGCTTCTGTTTAAAACCAAAGCAAAACTGCTGATATGTATTGCAGGGATGGAGAGTACTTTGTGAGGACATAAATTTTATTCCCCCTTTCTCGAACAGAGCCTCATCTTATATTTTTGTCAACTTTGGCACAACCAAGAAATGTTTTAAGTACTCACAAGTTTCAGGAATTTGTTTTTGCTTCTTTATGTAAATAGAAATGTGTGGGAATTGCCTGTTTGGGCTGGTTCCTTTTAAACTTTTCAACACTATGTGACTATATTCTAAAAATTTCTGGATGCAGCTCTGAATACAACAATATATGTGGAAATGTTATAAAATCAGTGTGTGTGTGTCTAGTTTAAGAACCCTGCTTTTAAAACGTATAAAAAGAGTTTATTTTTTAAGAGCCTGAAAACTTTGGGCTCAGTCCAAGAAAACCACCAAAATCTTATAAAATTTCATTAAGCAGGTTTGACAATCAGCTGGCATAAATCCTACTCTAAAAGAATTTCTTTTCTCAAAGCATTTGTAACACTCATACACACATATACACACACAGTGACTAGGTAGAATAAGATGGAAAAGAGAAAAGCATCCTTGGAAATATATGCCAATATATTTCTGTACAATAGTGTTATCAGTTACCTTTATGTAGTATATCTAAAGGAAAACTCTGTGGCTTATTTTGAAACAACAATAAAGATACCAAATATTTATGCAGATTCCAGTGATCCTAACCCTTTAGCCAAGGAGATCTCCACCAATTACAAACAAATCAAAAGGAGCTCTGTGTCTTACTCATCTCCTTGTTCACCTCCCAAATATTTATTGAGTGCCAGGATCTTGGCATTTGATGAAAAGGAAGATAGAAAGCCTAGCACTGAGCAGGCCCTCCATAAAAGCCTACTGTCTGGAATGGGAATTACCAAGCTGTCTGCCATGGCTTTGCTCCTTTGTGCTTAAAGCATTACCAGTGACCCTCTCTCTCCTTGGAAATGGATGACAGGGGCTCCTGAGTGGCTCAGTCAGTTAAGTGTCTGACTTTGGCTCAGGTCATGTTCTCATGGTTCATGAGTTTGAGCCCCACATTGGGTTCTGTGCTGACAGCTCAGAGCCTGGAGCCTACTTTGGATTCTGTCTCCCTCTCTCTCTCTGCCCCTCCTCCACTCACACTCTGTCTCTCTCTCAAAAATGAACAAACATTTAAAAATTTTTTTTAAAGAAAGAAAGAAATGGATGACATACTTTTCCCCTGGTATCTTCCATCCATGGAGATCAAAATTTTGAAGGAATTTAAAGAAACTTCTTCTTTTTTTAATGTTTATTTATTTTTGAGAGCCAGAGAGAGAGACTGAGTGCAAGCAGGAGAAGGGCAGAGAGAGGAAACATAGAATCCAAAGCAGATTCCAGCTCTGAGCTGTCAGCACAGAGCCTGACGCGGGGCCCGAACCTATGAACTTCAAGATCATGACCTGAGCCGAAGCAAGATGAGTAACCAACTGAGCGACCCAGGCACCCAAGAAACTTCTTGCAAAAACATTTTAGATCTCTGTACTGTACTGCCGAATGATAGCTAATGATGAATTGCTTAAGCTTCCTTCATATGTACAGATAGCAATGCTGTTACCCTCCAAAGTCGATAACGGCCAGTGGTCAGTGTTCATGCTGAGTGCAGGCGTTAAGGACGTCACAAATACTGATCCATTTAATTCCCACAACAACCTTATGAAGTGGGCACATTTCATATATGAGGAGACTAAGGTATGGAAGAGTAAGTTACCCACAGTAACTGGGATCGGGACCCAGGACTCTGGATTTAGAGCCCATGGTCTGACACACTCATCATTAATGGGAATCGTGCTTAGAAAAGATTGTTTTCTCATTTTGTACCCACATGTTTTTCACTCTATGAACACTTAAGAGACATTTCCTCAGAATAGCTTTGCCATGCATGGCATTGTGCTAAAAGTTAATCTGATAGTCGCCATCCTGAGAATGGGACTTTTGCCTTATTTATCAGTTCCTTAGATTTCATCAGTTCTTCCATTTTTCTTATCTATAAGGAAAATAATCCAAATTACATGATTTACGTAGAAAGTAGACATTTTGTGAGTGGTGGGACTTCAGGAGTTAGACATAAACTGTCCCATGTGGTGTCTGTTGAGTCACCAAACGTTTTAAAAATGCACACAGTTGTGACTCTTCTTGTTTTATACCCTTGTCTTTCCTGTCAAGAATAATGCGTTCTCGGGTGAGGGGCCCGAGAGCAGTACTTCTGCCGCTCACACACTCTCAGTTGGAGATTCTCTTCTGGTAGCAGGGATGCTGGTACCTGGCAGCAGAAGTAAATAGGTGTTGAATTGCCACCCGATGTCCCTGAGAGTCTAGGTTATTTAATATCCTCACATTTGGAGTGATTTTTAACAGCTCTGTAAAGACAAGCCATTCCCACCTATTGTGTTTCCCCCACGGGTTCCACAAAGTTTTAACAATAAAAGGGAGTGAGGTAATGCAGAATTTATAAAAGATACGGAACATCAAAAAAAGGTTGACTGAAAACACAGGGAAAAGGAAGTAGATGCTTATGAGGGATTATGGAGAAATGAAGATAAATGATATACCTTTTGATAGTTTTGTTGTAGAGCCTTCCAGTACCTTGTTGTATTTTAGCTGAGTGACAACAGATCAACATCCAGGGTGATTTCTCCCCATGGCGTCTACTTGCCACATAAAGTTTCCTGACACATCTTTTGATTTGATTCCCAGACCTCTGGCACTAGGACTGACTGTTCGTCTGCTAGAATTACCTTTTTGCCCCTATAGATTCCATGTTGTTCCAGAGCAGAAACTAACCCCGCCCTCCTGTTATTTCTGGTGTGTTCAAAGCTTCACTAAATAGGTCTTTCACTTACTATCAAGCCTACGGACTTATTATTATTGTAGATATTCTTACCATACCAAGGTGCAAATAATTATGAATATCTGGTCGTTACAGTCCGATGAATTAAACAGAAAGTTTCCTGTCTTCTCTGTTTCGTAGCAAGAGAATGGTGACAGCATGGAAAAAGCCCCAATCTGTTACTAACTAGCTGTGTGACCTTAAAGAAGCATTTGATTTTTCTGTGTCCCAGTTTGCTCAGCTGTGAAATGGGAAGGGTCACAACCTTTGTGATCTCCACAATCCAGTCTAGATACAACCTTGTGGTATTTTTTTCTATGCATGTTTAAATAGCCCTAAAATAGGAAAGGAAGTATTTCCTGTGACTTTTAAACCACGAGCACCACTAATTTCACCCCATGTTATGAATGCTCCTGTTTCCAAGCTCACTCCAGATATTCAGATACTGCTAGACAGACAGTGACCATTTTACTAAAGATGTTTTTGTATTCATTCCAGCAGACCAACTTCCTGATAATATTTCAGTTCTTTAAAATGTGCTTTTTAAAATTAATCTCAGAACATTCTATTTATCTATTAATTAGAGGCATAGTTTGCAGAAAAGGATATTAACTTTTTATTCTGCCTTATGTGTTGATATTTTCCCTAATATGTCTTGCAATAATTTTGAATAGTCCTCTCCCTTTCTCTTCTCTCTCTCTCTCTATATATATATTTATATATCTGTGTATCGTATGGATGCAGGTGACTTTATGTGATTACTGTTTGTATATGGTAATGACTGCCCAACATGCATGTGCAGAATAACAAAATTTTGTTTAGACTGCTTACAAGTTTAAACCTAAAGCTCACTAAAACTCACCATGATATATGTTTCTTTTTGTAAAGTCAGCTTTTAAAGAGAGACTGCCTTATACTTAGTGCACTAATTGTATTCCTTATGAGCTATAAGAATAAGATGAACCTAAAATATTTAAAAAACACAGTAATATACAAATAGTTACTGAAATACTCTGTATTGTTTATACTGAAACATGATTCTATATAGTTTTCCTTTGTTAGATAAGAATGATGGAAATTAATTATATATTTACAAACACTTTCACTAGTTGATTTGTAGGCTGATAATTTTACTGTCAAAAAACTTATTTGCTCACGTGTTCTGATATTTGATGTGAATTGTAAGTGATATTATTTTAGTCCCATCTCCTGTGTTAATTTTCTCATTTGGTGTGATTTGCTCCATTTTCCTAATAGCAGTTACTTGGCGAGCTGTCAGAGGTAACCCACATTTGTTCCCTCATGGCACTTCTTTTTAATAACATTTTTTGGATTCAATTTCTGGACTTAACACCCTCCAAATGTTCCAGCTGTGCCTTCTTTTTTTTCACTGCACAGTTCCAAAGAGACCAAATATAGAGGAAAAATGTGTAGGTTAAATTTTAAGAACAGTTCAATTTCAATGGCTTAGTTGGGCTTACTTGCATAACTTCCCCCCTGAAGGAATCTCTTACATGAATCAGGAGCTTATCTCTAAATAACTGCCTTTACTTCTGGAGAATTTCAGCTTTAGTGGCTAAAGTAAAAGTGACTCATTCTGACTTAATTATCAACAAGAAAGTAAATTTCCCATGGGGTCTGGTCATTCTGACTCCTTTCAGAGAAAGAGAAGACAGAGAGAGAGATTTTATTTTAAACAGAGCTTTAAATATATTTGTGGGAGATAAAAGGCAAGAGTTAGGAAGGTGACAGTCACTATAGAGAAGCTGATCTGCCTCAAGGGGACCCATCATGCCGGTTTGCTCACAAGTGAGGGTTTTAGGGACTGGGGCTTCCAGTGCTAATACTGGGAAAGTCCTGGGCAAACCAGAAAGAGTTTGGTCAAGAGTTGTTGGAAGCAGGATTTAGAGCTTCAGCGCTTGGTTCAGGAGAGGAAGGTGCAGGCTGTGGTTCTGCTCTCCAAGACTTCCCGGAGGTGGAGGAGCCATCAATTTGGATCTACCACCAACTGAAAATAACCAAGAGACAGAGTGATGAAGGGAAGAGCAGTAACTGTGTGGTGGGTAAAGGAGATTGGGAGGACACAGAGAAGTGATTTCAAGAGTCAGTCCTGAAGCTCCGTTTCCTCCGCACCAAGAGTGAGGAGTCGGCTTCCACAGAACTGCCGCCCTGGTTGCTGTTTCAGAGCAGGTGCTGATGGTTTGAGGAAACACTTCTCCCCCTTCTCATTCCACGGGGCTGCAGACACGAGGCGGGAAGGGAGGAGCAAGGAAGTTCATGACACGTTTTCATATGGTTTCTCTTTAATCAACTACATGTACTTTAAGCCTCTTCTGTTATCTGGGAAGAATCGAGTCGCGTTATGCAGCAATGACAGGTGAATGAGGGGAGGCACGAGTTTCGGCGAGCCTGTCTTCAGACTCGACCGTGACGGTAACAGGCAGCATATCCCATTTTCAGTGTTACTCGACGGATAGCAGATCACTAGCTGCACTTGTTTTTATGAAGGCAGAAAATAAGAATCCTATCCTGGAATGCAGGGATGATAGCATTTTTTGTTTGTTTATGCTTTAAAAACAGTAATTTTTGAGATCCTAACGTGAGAATTCACTGACCCTTTACGAAATTATATGCAGAGGATATTCTTGTCAAGGAACATTGCTTATACATCAATCAGATGACTTTGGTGTGTGCTAAGTATAACATTTTGGTGACATTTGCTGTATTTTGGTTGCTTTTAAATATCTTATTGGCCCAAATATAGGAATATTTTTATGGAGAATAATAATAATGATAATAATAGTAAATAATAATAAAGCAAACTCTGTTATTGAATATATCAGGAATGTTTTTAAGCCTCAAATGCCGAAGGGGTCAGCAGCCTCTCTTTCTAATCTAACTTCCTGTCCCCTCTAACTTCATGGCCCACTCTTGGGATCACGCCCTCTATTCCTTCCTGCTGCTTCCCTTCTTCTGTCCCTTCTCTATATCCCAGGAGCTGGCAGCATTGCAAACCCTTTGTTCGGTTCTGCTTTCGTTTTTGCCTTAGACCCTTCCCACCTTCTTCACCCCACTGGCTGGTGAGTGGAAGCTTTTAAAGAGCAGAGAAGAACCGAGTTTTCTTCCCACACTGGTTTCCACAGGTGTTACTCATTTGCTGTGAAGGCGACTGTGATGATGGTGTGGCTTTTTGTTTTTGCTTTTTTGGGGTTTTTTTTTTTGAGTAATGATTTAATTTGAAAGCAGTGTGTGTTGTGTATTTTTATGTTTTTCATCTCTGTGGAAATTGGGAAGGCTTCTTTTAAAATCAATGCCACCTTATATTTGGGCCAATTTAGGAATTAAAAGTACAAACTGTTCTAACCAAAGGACCAGATTACCAAAAGGCCTACATTTTTGCATTTTACCTGCTAATCTTGAATTGTAGCGTAATTAAAATAATTGCCATTGCAGTATCTAAACTTTACCTAAATGATACATCATTGTTCTGTATCTGTGATTTAAGAAAAAAAAACACAAAAAGCAAAATGCACCCAAATACTGCCTTTTGAGAATTTGGAACTTGTTATATTGCAATTATCTATTAGTTAAGATTAATTTGTGTAAAGTTTTAATTCTCCTGTGTAGTTTAATAGGGAATATACATAAATAAAGTTTTCTAATAGCCTAATAATCATGATTTTAAAATTACTGAAAGTTATTGTATATTTAATTTTTTTTTACTTTTTTTAACGTTTATTTATTTTTGAGAGAGAGAGAGGAGGACAGACTGTGAGGAGGGGAGGGGCAGAGAGAGAGGGAGGGAGGCACAGAATCCAAAGCAGGCTCCAGGCTCAGAACTGTCAGGACAAAGCCCAACTCGGGGCTTGAACTCACGCACTATGAGATCATGACCTGAGCTGAAGTCGGACACTCAACTGAGTGAGCCACCCAGGCACCCCCGTTATTGTGTATTTTAACACATGCACCTTTTTAAAAAAATTTTTTAATGTTTTTTTATTTATTTTTGAGAGACAGAGAGAGACAGTGCGAGCAGGGGAGAGTCAGAGAAAGAGGGAGACACAGAATCTGAAGCAGGCTCCAGGCTCTGAGGTAGTTGCCAGCACAGAGCCCAATGTGGGGCTCAAACCCACAAATTGTGAGATCATGACCTGAGTTGAAGTCAGCCACTTAACTGACTAAGCCACCCAGGCGCTCCCACATTCACCTTTTTAAATACAAATCCCCACATGGACTGTTTTTAATATATGTTTTGAGTTGCAGTCATAAACATGTAAAGACCGCACCATTACCCTCACCACCTTTTACCCCACAGCATTCCTGTTTAACAAGGAAAATTTCTGATTTTAATAATAATTAATTAATAATTAATAATTTATTAATTTTAATATTAATTAAAATGGCAGAGAGTGTTAAGGCATGAAAAAATTAACAGCATTTTAAAATTTATTGTAAAACATAGTCCCAAGATATTTTATCTACTGAGATATGGGAAATAGCAGAATTAAACATTATTTAATCTAGCATACTTTTAAACTAAGGAGTAAATAATGCTTGATGTTATTGGTATTTAAACTTCCAGTGCAATTAGAGGTTAATATTGATGGAAATTGTAAAATAATCAGAAAATTTTTGACCTACCCTGGTATTGTGTGATTCCAAGTTCAAATTTTATTTTTAGATCTTTATTACTATTATTAATACTACTATTTGCTATTAGTATATCTTTTTGACTTTTTAACTTACATTTTGAATTTCAACAAATACGTAGAATATTTAAAAGATGATTTTTAATCATCATTATACTGTATAGGATTGTGTGTGTGTGTGTGTGTGTGTGTATACAGAAATTTGATATGGATTTGCAGGTAAGTTTACAAATAAATAGCCAACAATGTCTTGTTAAAGTATAAATTGTTTTCCTCACCCAGGTTTTATATTTTTACAATTTCTAATTAATTGTTTGTCTTTTTATAGAAACAAAGAATGGAGTATGGTCCAAGACCTGTGGACACCCCCTCTGCTCCGTCACCTCCTCCAACACCTGCTCCTGTTCCTGTCCCCCTTCCTCCTTCTACTCCAGCACCTGTTTCTGTGCCAAAGGTCCCGGCGAACATAACCCGTCAGAACAGCAGCTCCAGTGACAGTGGTGGCAGCATCGTGCGGGATAACCAGAGACACAAACAACTCCCAGTGGACCGTAAGTTTTCCAGGGAGGCAAAAATACACAGTTTCTTCTGTGAATTAAAAGCACTACTAAGTAAAATATTGTGTATTATTAGTTCTACTGGTATTAAACAGTATTCAATATAGATAAGTGGTCCTTTATACCTGCATGGTACCTCATCGATTCCAGAGACTTTTCACCGAGTTTCTTGTCCTTCAGGTAATTCTAGGAAACAGGAAGTTCTCCGTCCTCCCTGTTGTATTGTAGTGTCCTGTGGACATTTCCATGCGTATTCTAACATATCGTGGTGGCTGAATGCAGACTCTGGTGCCAGACATACTCACGTTCGTACAGTGAAACACCACTTATGGCCATGCGACCTTCAACAATTTAATAAACCTCTTTCTACTTCAGTATCTGAAAAGCGGGGGAGAAGAATGGCATCTGCGTCATAGGATAATTGTGAGGATTTAACGCAGCAGTACATAGAGAGCAGTTAGGCCTGTCGTTCTCACCCAGAGACGGTTGCACACCCACCTCCTCGAGGGAACATTCGGTCTTGTCTGGAGACGGGTTTCCATCACTGGGGCAGATGCCACTGGAGTCTAATAGGTAGAAGCCCAGGATGGTTAGCAGCACCCTACAGTGAGCAGTTCGGTCTCCCTGCAACAGAATTCTCTGGTCCAGAGTACCAGTGTGGCTGACGTTGAGAGTCTCCGAGTGACTGTGACGACTATGACGCACAGTAAGCGGGCAGCCAGGGCTTGCTGCTCTCGCCCTCCGTGTCGTAATCAGGGTGTCCCTGCTCTTCTCCGTCACATGTGTGACACGTACGCACTCACACTCCCTTGACACAGTCAGTCGGCCAATTCCAGTTTCACATTTGCCCTCCAAATTCAGATTTCATTTGATTTAGACTTCAACTTCATATTTTCATAAATTTAAGTTTGATTTTTCACATGATTGTTTCTGCGAAAACCAGATTTTAAAGGCTAAAATCAAAGACACTATGGCAAACCTTGGATTATCCTCATTAGCACTGTTACGCAGCAGTGCAGATCATTAGAAAATTGATGGTACTTCTATGGTAAGTTTTCTTATTATTTAATCTTCATAGTATATTTGTATAGGTATTGTGAAGTTATTCTGCTTTACCTATACTTGACATGTAAAAATTCCCGGAACACGAGAGCCAGGAAGATACTCCCTCAGTATGATAAAAGTACATGAAGGGCATCTGTGTGTATGCGCGTGCACGTGTGTGTGCGCGCGTGTATGCGTAAAGGATGTCTCGTTCTTTCATCGTGGCCTCTGTTAGGGCTCAGTCCTGGGTTCTTCCCTTCCTGTAGACACACTCTTACTGCAAGTGATCAATCTCTTTCCATTTCTTCCAATACTGTCCCTGTCGCTGGAGAAGGGATGACTCCCAGATTTGTCTCCATACCAAATCTTGGCTCTGCCATCCGGATGCAAGTATTGAACTGTTAACTTCAAAGCTGAGATTAGAGGATTAGATTCCAAACCAAATGACTGGATCCTTCACTCCAGTTTCCACCTACATTTTTCTTATTTCTGTATATCAGACCCACATCTACTCAGTTGTCATTCTTGTTATTTTTTTTTTTTAATTTAAATGAAGACATGTATGTTATTGTTGAGTTCTAGAAATTCTGGCTAAATGCAATAAGCATTAGCCTACTTTTATACATTACTTTCCTTCTCAAAGTAAAGTTGACTATCCATATCCCAACCTTACCAAAAAAACTAATGGAAAAGTGAAGTTTCAGAGA
Source organism: Suricata suricatta (assembly GCF_006229205.1). Taxonomy (NCBI): domain Eukaryota; kingdom Metazoa; phylum Chordata; class Mammalia; order Carnivora; family Herpestidae; genus Suricata; species Suricata suricatta. Next base: position 90,521,298 of record NC_043709.1, read on the forward strand.
AATCGTGAACTGTGCGGCAAAATCTGTCTGTACGAGAACGTACATGTGTGTATATAAGTGTGTATAAGCATCAAATGCTACTCAAGGTTTTTGAATGGTTGTGTATTCTTTTTAACGATGCTTTTACTTTTTACTTTTTTTCAAAGGCACTTAAAGACATAGTTTTGAGATGAGAAAGTTCTATAAATATTTTTATTGATTTCCCTAAGGAAAATTTTCCTCTTAGAAATGAACGTTCTTTTTTCATTTTTACCACAAGTTTATACCCCTTTTCTTCTCTGATACGTCAGCACGGTGATCTTTGACACCGTGGCCGTCCTTCCAGGCCTCGGTCAGACTCCATAGGCATCCAGTCCCCATTTGGAACAGTCTGTGGGTTGGGACAGTTTGTTCTTTGTCCTCGTCTAAGAAACTAAGAATAACCTAATGGGAAAGAGGCATACTTTGAATACTTTCAAGATAGAGAACTCTCCTGAGAACTGTGACTCATCACTTTCAAATCTGTTTTTCATAAGTAAAAGAGGGACATTGGCATATAAAATATAAACTTTTCTCCCCATATTAACATCTGTACATTTTTGTTTACAATAATAAAACTTTGCATGTATCTATACAAAGTTCTCTTTAGAGAGATCTCCCTCAGAAACATAGTTTCATATTGAATAAATGTATTTCTTTTTCTAAAAGAAGAATCTTTGTGAAAGCTGTCTCCTGAACACGTTTTTGGAGAATGGTTTTTCTGAATGAATGTTGGGGCTTCTCAACAGTCTTTTAGATCCAGATAGACATATCAAAATGTGTATTTGTCGATGGCCGGATTTGTCTCAAATAAGCCTTTTATGTTTCCTACATTCTCTGCTTACTGCTTAGACTTGAGATTAAAATGGAAGGAGCCAGGGGTGCCTGGGTGGCTCAGTCGGTTAAGCCTCCGACTTCAGCTCAGGTCAGATCTCACATTCGTGGGTTCGAGCCCCGTGTCGGGTTCTGTGCTGACAGCTAGCTCAGATCCTGGAGCCTGCTTCCGGTTCTGTGTCTCCTTCTCTCTCTGCCCTGCCCCCCCCCCCCCATGCTCTGTCTCTCTCTATACCACAAAGAAATAAAACATTAAAAAAAATAATAAAAAATAAAATGGAAGGAGCTGGAAAATGAATGCTCACTCAAAAAAACAAAAGTTACCGAGGAGCCATATATGAGGAAAAAAGCCAACATGCCTGTTTTTAAAATGTAGCACCTAGCAGGAGTGAGACAGAATGACGCTGCTTTTGCAGAAAGACCTGTGGCTGCCTGTTCACACTGGCTGTTCGGAGCCACGTGTCACAGAAGCTACTCACATTGGTTTATCGCGGGGTTTAAAGAGGTTCTCCTCTTACCACTTGTGCAGAAACAAACGCTTTAGTTATTTTGCATTTCTTTCACTTCCTTTGGAACGTTAGTCCGTAGATTTGGGTTTAATCTTTTTGTAATCAGAAGTGTTACTTCAGAACGAGGTGTAACATCAGGCTGGTGTGTTGTGCGCTTGAACATTGCGAATGGAAGCCAAGAGCCAGGAGCACAGCAGAAGTTTCTGTTCTCCATGGAAGGTTATGCCGTGGACTAGAGATGATCATGCAGTGGCTTAATAGATAAGAAAATAACTCTTTTAGCGTGGTGACACTTTTTCTCTCTTGTTTCTTGGAGATGTACTTGTATTCTGTGTGCAGTCTGATGCGGTGACATAAGAGTTAGCCGGTGAAACGCAGTGTAGTGTGTTGCTTACACGAACAGTCAGTAATAGTCCCTCTCACCGCCCCCCAGCTCGCTCATTCTTCTTCCTCTCTCCCTTCACTTCTCCTGTTTCTGTCTTTTGCCTTCTTCAGAAGGTTTCCAGAACGCTTAAGGCATTAAGAAATTAGACCGAAATAACACTATTTGGTTATTTCATATTTTCATTTTCTTCTCAAGGACACCAAACACTTTCTGAAACATTGTCCCTGGGAAGGGGGGGGCCAAATAAAAAAGAAAAGGAAAAGAAAAAAGACAAAGAAGATCATAGAACAGTGGTCACGAAAAGCTCCCTTAGTGGCCAGGTCATTGCCTCTTGCCAAGTTAATTAGTTAACTGGATTGCTATATCAGTGTTTGTATTTAATCCTTGAAGGTATCATACAAATAATGTACCTATGTATATACGTGTATGCATACATATATATATAATATGTATACATAATGTATATTATATATGTAATATGTAATATAATCTACAATATTTTCAAATACATAAATATATATTCCCTTTCCTATACCTTCATTTCTTCCCCATTTTTCTTGTAAAGATATGTGCATATACACATCCTTCCCATAAGCGTAAAATGGGCGGGAGAGAGGGATGACATGTAACCTAATCAAAGGTAATTTCAGTGACTTTGATGGTAAAGTGGCCATGAGCTGCAAGCCAAGACATCCAGTCTAACTAAATTCTGCTAATTAACAACAGTGTGATTTCTCCTCTTTTGACCTCTATTCCCTTAGCTATTTAATTTAGGAGTTTGTATATGCTTTTCAAAGTCTCACTTAGTGAAAAATCAACAGAATGTCTTAGTCATTCATTTGTTCAGTGAGCCCTTACTGAGTCCCTGCACTGTTCCAGGTGTTTCAGAAAAAGCAAACAAAGCAGGCAAACATCCTTTTCCCTTCAGGCATGTATTTTGATGAAAGGAGATGGATACATAAGTGATTGAGTTGATGAGGAATATTAGAAAGGGGTAAGTGGTTTTGGAGAATAATAGAGCCACATGGATGGGAAGTGCTTTTGGGGAGGGGGGCTTGCAATTTTAAATAGGGGAAATCTAAGAGGAGAAGAATGAACCAAGTGGATTTGTGGGGGGAAAGCATTCCAGGCAGAGGCCCTTAAATTTGAGGACCCTCAAGGAAGCCATTGTGAGCGAGAGCAGAGGGCTCCAAGGAACAGTGAAGTTACCTCAGAAAGCGGTCCTCTGAGACCTTTGACTGGGAGTAATGTTATTACTTGGAAAGGACTGAAGCAGAGGAGTTGCAATGTGTGACTTATATTTTAAAAAGGTCACTTTAGCTGTTGTACTGAAAACCGATGGCGAGCACAGGGTGGCGTGGGAGGATATCAAAGGAAGACAGGAAATAGTCCCGTGGCTCAGACCAAGCTGATCACAGGAAAAAAATGGAGCAAAGTGGTTGGATTTTTCATACATTTTGATGACAGGACTAACAGAACTTGCTGATGGATTGGATGTAATAGAAGACAAAGGGGAGTTAGTTGAGCATAACTCCATGGCATTTTGCCAGAGAAACTGAGAAATAGAATTATCATAAACCGAGTTGGGAAGTGTAACATAAAAGCAAGCTTCGGGAAGAAGAGAAGCCGTTCAGATTTGGGCATGTTAAATTTGAGCTACCGAATAGACATCCCAATGAATATATCAAGAAGATGGCTGGCAAACATGGGTTTGGAGTTCTGAGGAACAGTCTAGACTGGAGAAATACTTTTGGTAATCATCAGCTTTAAAGGGCACACTGCTCGTTGGTGGAGTGAGTTCAGACAGAGGAGAGGTCTCAAGGATTGTGTCCTCAGGTAAGTCAGGATTACTTACTGGGGAGGCGAGAAGAACCAGAAAAGGATACTGAGAAGGGGAGGCCAGGGAGCCAGGAGGAAAATCAGGTGAGTGTGGTGTCTTGGTGGCCACAGGAAGAAGGCATTTTAAGGAGTGGTCACTTTCTTCATATGTTGCTGATAGTTTAAATGAGACAGTGACTGGGAGTTGACCATAGGAGTTTAGCAAAATGTAGTGGAGGGATGGGGCCAGAAGTCTTATATTTTAACAATGAATTCAAGAGAAAATTGGAGAACAAGAATGGGAGTCAGCTAGTGCAGACAGCTTTTCATGGAATTTGTGAAAAGGGGAGCAGAGACATGGGCCAATGGCTCGGAGGGAAATGGGGTCAAGAGCAGGTTTATTTAGGGGAGAGAAACAATAACAAAATAATAGTGTGTTTGTATGCCAATGACATCCAATAAAAGAGGAAAATAGAGAGCCGAGGAAAAATTACTGTCCAAGTATTTAAATAGGCAGAGGAGGGACGCCTGGGTGGCTGAGTCAGTTAAGCGTCTGACTTTAGCTCAGGCTCAAGTCATGGTCTCAGAGCTCATGAGTTCAAGCCCTGCATTGACCTCTATACTGACAGCTCAGAGTCTGGCACCTGCTTTGGATTATGTGTCTCCATCTCTCTCTCTCTACTCCTTACCTGCTCATGTTTGTTCTCTCTCTCTCTCCCTCTCTCTCCCTCTCCCTCCCCCTCCCTTTCTCTTCCTCCCTCTCCCTCCCTCTCCCTCTCTCTCCCTCCCTCTCCCTCGGTCTCTCTCTCAAATATACATAAAACATTAAAAATAAATAGGCAGAGGACATGGGGTCCAGTGCACAGGTAGAGGGGTGGCCCTCCCTTAGCATGGAAGCAGGTCATCCAAGGTATAATAGGGAAGGAGAGAGAAAGGAAGAGAGGGCGGGAGGAAGGAAGGACAGAGGAGAGCATGGGGAGCGTGCCGCTAGGCGAACCTCGGGGGGAAACTAATGCAGGGTCTCTTACAACTTATTTTGCTTGACATTAGGGCAGTGAGGTCATCAGTTCAGGGTGAGAGTTGGGGAATGAGTGTTGGAAGTCTTCGGAGAACGGAAGTACTAAATACTTGTTTAACAGTGGGCAGTTACATGGTCTAGGGCACTTCTCAACCTTGTTGACACGGGAATGGATAATTCTCCGGTGTAGGCGACTGACAGGGGCATTAGAATGTTCTGTGCGTCCCAGGCCTCTACCCACTACAGGGTAGTTGCATCCTTTCTCCTCCTCCCCTCGAATTGCACCATCCACAAGTGTCTCCAGCCATTGCCAGATGTCCCTGGGGTCAAAATTTCCCCCACATGAGACCAGGGGCCTAAGGAAATGCAGTAAGATTGTCAGGAAACATTAATGGCCTGGTTGAGGTTCATATTCATGAATTTTACATGAGATCATTCAACATGGTTGTGTTTTACTCAGTGTGCAGGTGCAGGCACAGAATAAGCAGAAAGTGAGATTTAACAAGGGGTGGGGTTTTGCCAAATGAGAACAATGAAGAGAGAGGAGAGCCAAGGAGTGATTTTAATAATTGATCATGGAATTTGGACTGGGTGAGGATGAAAGTGAGGAAAGATGGTAGGAACACTGGATTTTAAGTCCAGTTGGGGTCAAAGGATTTTTGGTATTGGGTTCTAGAGAGAGTGACCCCTGTTAGGGGTTTTCAGAAATAACCTACTGTGTGCTGGTGTCTAGGAAGGAAATCTCAAATGGAGGAGGTGCAGGACGAGCTCATCCACAGACTCACCATCGGTCGGAGCGCCGCCCAGAAGAGGTTCCACGCGCCACGGCAGAATGTGCCAGTTGTCAACATCACTTATGACTCCACACCGGAGGACGTGAAGACATGGTTACAGTCCAAGGGCTTCAGCCCCGTGTAAGTCTGTCTGGGAATACTTTATACTGCTCTGTGGAAAATCTGCCTTCTTTTCAGTTTGGTCGGTGAGATGCCACAAATGACTAAAAATTTGGGGAGCCCAGACTGCTCAGCCAATAACTGTAGGTATTTACAGCTAAAAATCTCTCCTACAATCACTATAATTTGGTGGTGCTCTATCTTCTAGATGATGGTGTCTGCTTACCATTGGTCCCTTAATCAGACTGTCAGTAGCTTGAGGAGGTCGCTTCCTTTCCCTCCGCATCGGGTTACACAGGGTAGGACTAAGGTCTTAGCTAGACTCCCCAGAGCGTGGCGGACATATCTTTTTTTTTTCCTACTGCCAAATATAGATTGTCAGCCAAATAAAAAATAGACAAATTACCTATCATAGATTATAACCTAATAGGGCATTTCCCTTGGTGAAGCCATGGTAAAGATTCTATTTATCTATATTTATGTGTATTTGATACAATGAACTATTTTAACAATACATATTTAGGGGAACTTTAATATTAGAAGCTTACATACCCAACAGGAGTGAAAAATGGGATACACTGGTTACTAGAAAGTTATCTGTTCCCCCTGTGAAGCACCACATTTCAAGGATTTGGTACTCAACAATAAGGATACTAAATACAGTCAGATCCTTTTTGATACTTCATGATCACCTTATAGCCTCTGGCTCATCATCACCGGAGTCCCTTGTCAGTGCCCTCGTAAGCACTGAAGTACCATTTTATAAGAGTTTCACTGTATGGGAACACTTGGGAAAGAGAGGTCATAGCAGGGCCAGAACTGTTCTGTTTTGTTTTATTTTACCTACATCATGTTTTTAATGCTGTATTTCTTTTTCTTTCTTCTTTGTTTTTCCAGCACTGTCAGTAGTCTTGGAGTATTAAATGGTGCACAACTTTTCTCTCTCAACAAAGATGAACTGAGGACAGTCTGCCCTGAAGGGTCCAGAGTCTTTAGCCAAATCACTGTACAAAAAGCTGCGCTAGAGGTAGGACTTGTCAACCTGAGCTGGTGTTTTCCTGCGGTAATCAGGAGTGTGGTCTGCAAATGGAAAGCTCTGAAATCATCTGTTGACGTCCACATTGGTCAATTTCCCTTTCACAGAGAGCTGAATTAAATTTGACAGCTTTTGTAATTTATCACGGAGACCATCAATGACCATTTGCAGGAAGATTAGTTTATCATAAATGCTCCTGTTACATGAAGCTTGGAGCGTATACTTTCAGACATTTAATGAAAAGCCTAATGCGCTCATTTTATATGCATTAACTACTTCTGTAGGAATTAAAATTTTGACACAATAGTGGACATTCACTTCTGAGTGAGTAAATGCCTTAAGAGGCATTGTCTGTTCTTAATATTTAGTTTGGAGGACTCTAGTAAGTTTGTGCTTACACAGTCTTAAAACCCTGGCTCTGTGTCTTAGGTCTTGTTATATATCTAAGTAATCAGAGGGACAATATTAGGTAGAGATCACTGAAAATAGTGTGAAGAGTCATTATTTATTCCTAGCTGTGTGTACGAAAGGAAGAGAGTGAACCTTTTCTAGGTTGAACACCCTTAAGCTTCCAGCATCCTACTCTTCTTAAAATGGGCTGTGTTGTAAGGGTAGTAGTTTCATACTGTTCATATCTCACAGCTCTTAATAGCTTTCACAAAATTATACTTGGACTCAAATGGAAGGATGTTGGCTTTGACATAAAATTGATACATAATTTTCTCTATCAGGTGTATCATCTAAATTCAACAGTTAAATAAGTCAGAGTTAAATAGCTTCATGCATGCAACCCTTGGAGAAATTTCTTAAGAGGAATTTTATTTCCTTGGAAATGTTTCCTACGGTACTGATCTTGGGAGTTCCCTATTAGGTGAATCTCAGAGGTGTTCTATATTAGGCTTTCTTTCTGTTGAATATGAATAAGAATTATCTTTTCTGAGGCAGTTTTTTTTTTTACCATTACATATTTTAATTTTATTGAGAGTATATAAAATTACTTCTTAAGAGTATGAAAGAAAGTTCCCAAATTCCTGAATTCCTTTGTTCCAGACTGCCTATACTTTGTCCTCAATGCTCACTTCCTCTTGGTCTCTTGCTTCCATTCCTCTGGATGTGAACTGAGGCAGACCGGCTGCCTGAGGCTCTTCACCTTCCTCATCTGCCTTCCCGTTAACCCTTCTCTTGCATCTAGTCCGTCCTTTATGTCACTCATCTGGGTTGCTGGAAACTTCCATTGATGAGAGCAGAATTAGGAGGGTGCACAGGGATCCTAGGTAGGGCCTGGCAAGGGCCCAGCAAGGAGGAGAGCTGCTGACACAGAACCTTCCTGGGTTCTGAAGGGAACTTGGTGTGTGCAGAGCCCCGTCTCCGAGCCTCATTTAGAATCCCCTGAAGGCAGAGGAGCATCTTGCTTGACTTCAGAGGGTTCTTTGATAAGTCACCATCTCATCATGCTTGTTGTACACATATTTTCTTTCTCCCAGGGAATCTGGAGCATTCCACATACATTATTGATTTATCTTTATCATGTGAAGCAAAAGGCATAGTGAACGAATTGCCTTAAGACTTCTCATAAATGAAAAAATGACTAACGTGATAGATTAGTGAAGACGAGAAGCATCCCTCATATGAAGGGCGGCTTCAGTTTCCCCCAAGAGACATTAGAAGAAAAACAAAGGACTTTTACCCTGAACCATTTCATTACAGGGCCTGCACAGCCCGCACTAGCCAGTCACCGCCGTGTCTGAACCGTGTTTCTTTTTCAGGATAACAGCGGCAGCTCCGAGTTGCAAGAAATCATGCGAAGACGACAGGAAAAAATCAGCGCTGCAGCTAGTGATTCGGGAGTGGAATCTTTTGATGAGGGGAGCAGTCACTAATTTGTTTTTAAACTCCATTGAGATTTTTGGCATTATTCCAACGTGCTTTGTTTTAAGAAGCCACGAAGGGAATGTCAAGTCCTTGTTTCTTGGAATACTTAATGTATCACCGTAAAGAAACAGTGCAGACATAAGTAAGCAGAGGACTTGTTTCCTGGCCCATTATTTTTATTGAAACTAAATAATTTAAAATAGATGTTTTACTCTTGGGAAATGTTTTGCCTATTCTCCCAAGGTCAAGTTTCCTTTGCTGGATTACGTATGTCATCCCCATCCCAGTGGATAAGCCAGTGGATTTTGACAGTGGTGAATTTATTCTTACAGCAAAACAAAGATACTGCCCATGATTTAAAATCTAAATGATTTCAGTTTTGCCCATGACTCTGGTGTCTGTCGTTCTGATTGCAGCCCGCTTTAGGCTGGCCTCTGCTTGCTTAGGTCTCTTCTTTGACATACTCAATGATAGAACGTTTAGATTTATTTGAAGTTCTTAATGCCAACAGTTTAAAAAAAAATCAGAACATTTAATGAACTGTAAACTACAACAAGGCCTTGGACATGCAAACAGAAGCCTCGGAAGCATTCCCAACACATTTTATGTATCATGGCTCTGCGGATCACAACTCCTTGTACAGCCTGTATTTTGATTTAGTTTATATTCTGCTTATTATCTGTATTGTGTTCTTATGTGTGAGAAAGCACAAGTGGAAAAGAGGTCATATACAGTCAAAATGTGTCACAGGAAGTAGCCCACATTGGTGTGCGTTACAGTATTTGGCTAATAAAGGCCTCAGTTCTGAATATTGATATAAGTAGTTAAATGGATATTGGGGCCATTTTATGTGTCTGTCTGTGTCAAGTTTTTCTGGTAATAAGAAACACTTAATTTACGCATATTTTAATCCTGTGAAAGAGTCTAGGTAGAGAAAAGAAAGATACCTAACCTTCAACAAATGTTATTTTTGGAAACACAATTTTTGTCATTAAATGTTATATTATTTCACATATATAAAACAGATGTTATGTAAGAATGTTGTATATTTTAACATAAATCCATTTAGAGAGATTATCTAGATTCATTAATTTTCATAGTGCCTTTTTCACAGTCAGCTGGAAAGTCTGCAATAAACAGTATTTGCTGTATGTTAAGAAATGGCCTCTGTCTCATTGGCAAATGGGATCTTTGGTACGTGGGCTGCAGGTCAGGGTTGAATGGAACGGGAAGAACAGAGGCCCGCTCTTTTTTTATCTGTTGTGTTTTTGACCGATTTCCAGTATATTTCTGAGTGGGCAAAAACCATTCTGGAATACTTTATTCACTTGTTTCTCTTCTTCTCACCTCTCTTATGTCCTTGTCTTTCCCTTCTACCATCCAGGCAGAACTGGCCACAGCGGTGAAAACAAAAGTGCCCGGCCCTTATGATTACTAAGTCCTTCCACAGAAATGCTTCCTGAGGTGTCTGCAGTAACTCTGTGAGTTCTGTTTTGTAGATAAGGAAACAGCTTCCCAGGTCTAATTTCCCCCCAAATAATGAAAGATACGTAAGTTGCTAATCTTCCATTTCTCGGTCTCCCTGTAACAATACCCCTCAGACAAAGTGAAACGAACAAGAGAACGAGGGACGTGACTCTAGATCTTTTCCATGTCGTAAGCACAGACACACATTTATAACTTGGCCCTTATTGGGCCTGAACATGTAGGGATGAGACGACAGAAGATAGATGGGAAAGGTCAGATAACCTGAGTGTGTTGTGACATACGTGATATTTCAAGAACTGGTGTAATTATTCATAAGGAGGTCCTCCGGCGGAAGATGGCACCGCGGGGGTGACTGCAGGAAGCACGGCGGAAGATGGCACCGCGGGGGTGACTGCAGGAAGCACGGCGGAAGATGGCACCGCGGGGGTGACTGCAGGAAGCACTTGGCCTCCTTCCGAGCTGCGGGAACAAAGGGAGGGGTCGGGCTCTGCAGGGTTTGGAATCTGAGGGGGGACTGCAGACTACGGATCCAGACATCTGAGGAGGTCGGTCCGTGGGACCTGAGAAATTTAGAGAAAAGATCCCGCAGTTGGTTAAAAAAACAAAACTGAGAAGGAGGCACGACCCGTCTGGTGCCGTCGCCTCAGGAATTCGGAGCGGAATTCAGCTGAGAAGACAGTGAAGCAAACCCACAGAGCTGGGATGCAGCCCGCAGGAGACCACGCCTGCCAGCGGGTGCCCAGATTCCCACGAGGGCACAATGAGGCTGCCCTAGGAGTGTGGGGAAAAAACAAACTGGTAACTGGAACCTACTGGGGATCAGTTGCTGCTTACAGAGTGAGGGACTATGGGCTGATGCTAATATGATCAGGAAGTAAAACAGAAGGGAACGAGCGCCTTCTCCCCTCGAGCTTCTTGTCTCCCTGTGGCACATTGTTTGGCCAGAATCTATTGGGAACACACCTGGCAAAGTCCCACATCACAAAGATGAGAAAAGGGTAGATTTGAAAGAGCTCAATATACAATCCATTCCAATTCTGGCCATTGGGCCTGTGTACTTACTCTTCTGTACATATTTGAGATTCCATATAATAATTTTTTAAAGTTTATACTTTTACCTAACAAGATGCATTCATCCTTCTCTTGTTTAAATGGCATTTAATATAAAGAATTGGTTTTCAACAAAATAGCCAAATTATTGGAAGAGCCTAAATGTCCATCACCTGATGAGTGGATCAAGAAGATGTGGTATATGTACACAATGGAGTATTACATGGCAATGAGAAAGAATGGAATCTGGCCATTTGTAGGAAAGTGGATGGACCTCGAGGGTGTCATGCTAAGTGAAATAAGTCCAGAATAAAAGGACAGATGCCATATGTTTTCACTCATAAGTGGAACAGGAGAAACTTAACAGAGGACCCTGGGGGAGGGGAAGTGGAAAAAATAGTTAGGGAGAGGGAGGGAGGCAAACATGAGAGACTCTTGAATACTGAGAACAAACTGAGGGCCGGTGGGGAAGGGGGAAGGAGAAGAGGGTGATGACCACGGAGGAGGGCATTTGTTGGGATGAGCACTGAGTTTTATATGGAAACCAACTTGACAATAAACTATAAAAGAAAAAAAAAAGAATTGGTTAAATAGGCAAAAAGAGAACACTGAGATATGACAGAGAAGTAATAATAGGACACAGCTTCCATGCCTTGGGCTAGGGGAGCAAAGGGAGGGTTTGGGTTTTTAGCGTCTGGAAACTTAGGGAAAGGGGCCTAGAAATCTTGGACCCAGAACCTTGGGGGAGGCGCTATCTGGTGTTGGTACTGGTGCCTCAGGAACCCAGAGGAGAGCAGCTATGAGGAGCTGGGACAGAGACCTTTGAAGAGAGGATTCTGGACACTTGATGCTCATATCCCGGGGAGGTGTAGTCATGTTGGTTCTGAAAATGTAGGATGGGGGAAGCTAGGAACTAGAATCACCTACCACCACTGGGTTAATTGCTGCTGCCAAAGTGGCGACCTCTTCACTGGTGTTAAACCATTTGGTATGGCATGGCCTTTGTGTAGTTTTCTTCTTGTTTCCTGTTTTTGGTGTTTGTTGAGCTTCTTGGAATTGTGGGATCACATTTTTTATTAAATTTGGCAACATTTTCAGCAATTATTACTTCCTTTTTCACCCTCTGTCCCTCCTGCCTTTCTAGCCTTGAAAGTCTCCAAATTGCATTTATATTAGACCATTTGACATTTTCCCAAGCTCACTGACACTCTGTTAATTTTTTACCTAACCTTTTTCTCAGAGTTTCATTTTGAGTGGTTTCTGTTGCTGTCTGCAGGTTCACTAGTTTTTCTTTTGGAGTTTCTAGTCTGTTTTTAATCTCTTTTATTATATTTTTCATTTCAGACATTAGAGTTTTCCTCTTTAAAAGTTTGATATTTTAAAATATCTTCCATGTCTCAATTTGCTCAATATTTCTTTAACTTTATCAGTCATAGAGAATACAGAGTCGGTGGCTCAGTTGGTTAAGTGTCCAACTCTTGGTTTGAGCTCAGGTCATGATCTCACAGTTCATGAGATTGAGCCCTGCATCAGACTCTGCACTGATAGTGCAGAGCCTCCTTGGGAATTCTCTCTCTTCCTCTCTCTGCCCCTGCCCCCTCTTAAAATAAATTTTTAAAAAATCATAGAAAATACAGTTAAAATATATGTCTTCATGTTATTGTTTATGGGTTCTATCATTGTAACTGATAGGTTGATTTTAGTTGATTATTTTAATGCATTATGGGGTCTTATTTATTTGCTTCTTTATGTGCCTGGTGATTTTTAACTGGATCAAAGACATCGTAAGTTTTACCTTTTTGGATTCTTTCATATTCCTATAAATATCTTCATACTTTATTTTGGGATGCTGTTAAGTAACGGAAAGAGTTTGATTCTTTCTCATCTTGCCTTTGTTAGGGGGAACTCGAGAGTAGCATTTGCATTAAATTTAATTTTATCCCACTATTGAGGCAAAACCCTCCTGGATACCCAACCTATTGTTCCATTAATTAGCATGTTTTCTGCTCTAGCCAGTGGTGATAAGAACTATTCCTGGTTCTGTGTGAGCTCTAAGAATTGTTTCTCCAAACTTTTCATGTGGTTCGTTCCTCAACCATGAGCATTTTTTCGTGTGCTTTCACTGGTCCATTTTCACATAAGACTGTGTGCAGATCCTACAGTGATCTCCAGAGCTCTCTCTTCATAGAGCTTTCTCCTCTCAGTTACTGTGTGCTCTGAACCATAGCCCTTTGTCTTTGTCCTTGCTACGTTGTAAGATTTGTATCCTCAACTCAAGGAGTCTGTGAACTCACAAGTGGGCTCTCCCTCCCTGCACTCCAGGTTGGGGACAATATCTAGGTAGAAAGTTGAAACACGTGTAGGGTTTTTTCCATTTGATTTTCATCTTTCAATGATCACAGCCATTAAGTGCCCAGTATCCAGCATATTGAAATCTGTTCTTTCATAAATTTCATACATTTTGTGTATTTTTTAATAGTTTAGGCTAGAGGGTAAATCCAGTTTCTCTGTTTCCATCTGGGCCCAAATTTGGAGTCACCTGTTGATATTTCACAGAATACAGATCTAAGTTGAATACAGATCCGAATCCTGAGTACAAACCTAGGTTGCCAGTTTTTATCCCATTGACCTGTGGCTTCCATTGTTCCTAACGGTAAGTCAGCCATCAGTCATGTGTTTTCCTTCTGGCTATTTTGAGGATCTTTTTCCATGTTGATTATAAAGTTAATCGATGTTGTTTTCTTGGTATTTATCCTGTGTGCAATTCAGTGAGTAAGTCATGTTTTCCCATTATTGAAGCCCATATTCTTTCTAGTACTTTTTTCTGCTCCTTTCTCTCTCCCTCTCCTTGGCCGCCTGTTTCATGTATATTAGGCCAGTTGATATCATCCCAGCAATCTCTGAATCCCTTAATTTAAAAAAAATTTCCCCATTCCTCAGATTGGGAGATTTATGTTACTATGTATTCAGACTCACCGGCTCTCCTCTCCCTACCCTTGTGATCTTTTCTCCCACATGCTGTTAATTCAAAGTATTTTTCTTTTCAGTTCTTATATTTTATTAGTTGTAAAACTTACATTTCATGCTTTTATTTAGCTTTCATTTCTGTGCTGAGACTATCTGTTTACTCACTAAAATATTTCTCTTCAATTCTTTGAATACTTTTTAGTCCTGTAACACATAATACTGTATAATCATCAGCTAAATCCAATGTTTGAGCCATCTCAGACTCAGTTTCTGTTGATTGCTTTTTCTCTCCTGCACTGTGGGTTCTAGTTTTCTCTTTTATTTGCATGTGTAGTAATTTTTTTTATTATATACTTCACCCTGTAGATGTGTTTTAGATACTCTAGAACCTGTTATCTTTCTTTGAAGAATATTCTTGTTCTGGCAAGCAATTCAGTATGGGCTGATCACTTTGCACTTGCATGTCTTTGATTTTACACTTTGCTAGGATGGAGCCTGATGGCTCACGGTGTTTCACGAGGTCTTCTAACTTGATTGGACTTTAGCTACAAACTCTCTCTGTTCTGCATATCTGGTCAGTGCTTAATTTCAGGCTTTGTACCTGTCAAGAGTAGTTTTTACTGTGGAGTCCTTACGTCTAAGGAATTTTCTTTTTTGGATGAATTTCCAGGGCATTTTATATCTCAGGTAGATTCCCAAAGTGTTAAAGCACGTTAAACAGGTCTCTCTGCTTTTGCTGGGCTGGACCTCTGTGTCCCCCGGGCACAGCTGCCGCTGGAAGCTCTGTTCCACTCAGCCCTGTTGCAGCCACGCGCTGCTACATACCGAGTGATACTACTCTCTGCAAACTGGGGATTCACTTCCAGATTTCTGTGGCCGGTCTCTGCACAAATACTCCCACTCTGGTGCCCTTTAGAAATTCAAGCCCCTTCCAGTGCCCTGCACTCCAACCTTTGCCTTCTCATCTCAGTAGGACTAACTGTCCAAGCCTAGGTTGCTGCACTGCGGTTGGGAATTATCCCAAAACAAAGAGCCAGTGAGTTTCTTTATCCCAATGATTGTAGTCTTGTACTGTTTATAAAAGGTGAGCAGTAAATACTCTCTTTCCCTCCTCCCCTCAGGACGCACTGGGTCATAGGAAACAAATGTGAGAGATACTCTAATCACTTAAAACTCTTCCCTCCTGGGGCGCCTGGGTGGCTCAGTCGGGTAAGCATCCGACTGCGGCTCAGGTCATGATCTCACGGTTCGTGGGTTCATGCACCGTGTCGAGCTCTGTGCTGACCGCTCAGAACCAAGAGCCTGCTTCTGATTCCGTGCGCCCATCCCTCTTTCTCTGCCCCTCCCCTGCTCATGATCTCTCTCTCAATTAAATAAGTGTTTAAAAAAAAAAAATCTTCCCTCCAATACTTTTCTCTAAGAAAATCCATAGGAAATTGAAACTTGTTTTCTAAAAGTAAATTTACGGAGGCCGCACAAGAGATTCTGTACAGTTCCCACCAGGGCTGGGTCTACTCACTTTCCTCTCAATGCTTACACAGGGAGACCCGAACAATATTAGAAAGTAAGCCTTTGGTTTGGTGTGGGGATGGGGTGGGCAGCGGGTCAGGGCTCCCGCCAGGCCCAGATGGTCCTGGTCCAGGCCGATCCCATGAGCTCTTGCCTTCCGGAGCGCAGGCCCGGGCACTGGGCCCAGTCCTGCTTCTTTTCTTGTCCCTCAGCCTGGCTGCGGAGTGGAGCATAGTTTCTCCAACATTAGTGATTCCTGTCATCCCCCAGAATGAACACCCAGTCTCTTGGAGATAATAGAAAAACAAGGAATAATACACACACGGTGAGAAATCAATATCTATAGGTTGTTCTGTTTAAAAGTTTCTTACTTCAAGCTGGTATCGCATGTGAAGGCCTCTGCCCCCATCTGTTCTAGGGGAAGGGCAGCAAGAACCGACACAGTTCGGTCTCTCACATGCATCCTCACTTTACAGATGAGACTGAAACTCAGCGATCAGTCAAATAGCTTGTACAGAGTCACGCAGTAAGTAGAAAAACTAAATTTGGACTCCGCTCTCTTGGACTTATGCATGTCCTGCGAATCCTTCAGTTATCATAGGTCAGTGTATAAAGAAAACTGAAGCATAGAAAGCATCCTTTCAAAACATGAAATGTTATGCGGTGCACCACTGTATAAAATAGGTCAAGTCAGAGCTGCTCTCGCTGAAGCTGCAGAGAGGAAAGGTGGAGCCTCCTTTGGAAGGTCTCGCAGGTTCCCTCCCCCACAAAGGTCCCTGCAGGGGCACATGAAGGTGCATCGGGAGCTGATTATTTCATGCCCACAATGCGATCTGATCTCATTCACTCACACCTCTGGGAAATTGCGGGTGGCTGGCCACCCTTTGAAGCAACACTATTTGGACAGGAAAAATTGTCTTTGGACATCGTCTCTTTAGTTTCATACTTAGGCTCTGGAATAGAAATTACAGAGGATGCCAATAAATTGACAAATATTAGGCGATCCCAGTCCCGGTTTTCCCAGTGATGGCCGTGCCAGGACCCAGAAGACAGGACATGTGCTGCCAGTTAGTCGGTGGTGTGGTTTATCCAGTAACCGTAGCAGTGACAGGGTCATCTTCAGCTCCCCGGAGGCACCTGGTAAGAGAACCAGAGTGACCAGGGACGAGATGAAAGGGGCAGAGTCATTGAGCCACAGGCTAAGACAACTGCGGCGCTCTGCTGTCTAGCTTACAAAATCTAGCCCTTTGCAAGGCGACAAGGCCTCGCGTCTTAACTTACAACAACCCAGTACTGTGCGGCCAATAAGTGAAGACACATCTTGCATGAGGAAAACAGTGCGGGGAAGTGAGTTTATTACCTCCCCTCTACAACCAATCTTATTTTAGGGCAGAATGCAGACATTTAGGTAATTCATTTCATTTGTCTTGTCGCAGTAGGAGAACAAATGAGGAAAATGACTACTGGTGCTTTATGCCTTGGTGACAGCACAGCGGGTTCACAAAATGCAGATTGAAACAGCTCTCTGGAAATTGCTTGGGTGCTTCTCACTTCTTTTAGCATTTGTCAGGCTGTTTCCTACACCCGTCAGACGTGTGTGTGCAGGTGGGGCCTCCCTCACCGAGCGGCTCCGCGAGCGGCGGCGTTAGCGCTGCGGGGCTGACTGCCCACCTGGGGAGCAGCCTCCGGCGGCGTCCCACGGGAAGGTGCTCCCCCAGGGCACCGGGACCCCCCGGGCATGCCCGCTCTGGTCACGTCCTGGTGCTGGAATGAGTGGGAGGTTTGGTGTTCGGCGTGCGCTGAGACACTTGGAGAGGCGGACAGCGTTTATGCCACACGGACTCTGCCGGGCCTCGGCTGGCGCGTTACACAACCAGCTCCGACTCAGCACAACTCCGCAGGCTGCTCGTGCTTCTTGGGGACCCTTAGGCTCAGCGGCGGTGACTTCCCAAGGGCTGGCTACTGTGGCACTCAAGTGTCAGCGCACAGGCTGCTGGAACCCAGAGTCCTGTCACTCCGCCTCAGATCGCCAGGCACCACACCAAGGGCTTCGCGTTTAATCCTTAACACAACCCTGTGGAGGAAGATCTCATTCCCACTTACAAACAAGGAGACTAATTCTGAGGCAGCAAGCGGAGCTCCCAGCGGCATCTGCTCACTCCGATCCTGTCCTCTTCACCCTACCCAGGAGGGTTAGCTCGTAACTCTTACATCTCAGTCTCTACAAATCAGCTTCTTTGTCTTCGAAGAGGTAGCCAGCTTTTCACACACTGTTTTGGTGCCGTGAATTTGCACAGCTTGCCTGCACATTTGCAGACGTTTCCACTGACGGTGAATCAGGCTGTGACATTGCTTTGCCTGGAGGGTGGGTTCTGTGCACCCAGACACAAAATACACGTTGTTGATGCCCTTGGGAGGAGAGAATCAAAGTAGAAAGCCAGGCCTGGACCGTCCAGGACTCAGATCTGGGAACCAGCTCCGGGGGACCACATGCCTGTCACACAACAGTCCACCTGGGTCACAGGCTGCACCTCCTTTATAGTCTGAGGTTTGCGACTGTGTGGTAGGAATGGAGGGGCGGGTTCACTTGTCATCCTGGGGAACTGACCCCGCCCAGCTCAGGGACCAGCTCCAGATGCTCTGATCAAATCCAAGAATTCCAAGATGGCCCTTGGAGTCCGTGAAAGGTTTGCTTGTCCCAGGAAGCCAGGCAATATGCTGTTTCTCCGGGTACTGTTCTCAGCCCCCCATGTGTTGCTCCCTGTGTCTTCCTGAGGTCCTGTCTGCCATAAAGCTACCATCACCATGTCCGTTCACAGATAACTGAGTCACGGCCAGGCACAGAATCTCAAGTCTCTCTCCATCCACAGCGCCTTGCTCTAAACCACTCTACTCTGCTGCTTCCCACGTTCATCCACAGGGTAAGGAGGGGATGTGATCTAGTTTGGTTTTGGACATAAAGGGACCCTTTGAGGTCAATCTGTTTCGTATTTGTAAAGACAGTAGTGGATGCAGTGACCTTTCTCTGCTTAAATGCTTGAGTGCAGCTTAAATGGCCCTTTGGACTTTCTGGTATTCTTGCAAGTGAACAAAAATGTCTTGTGTCAGCTGGCTTTGAACTCCTAGCCACTGCTCTGGAACCTGCCGTGACGGAGAGAACACGAAGGCACACACGGCTTGCTACACTTCACTCCGCTTGCCAAGCCTCACGGCCCCTGTGTGTTTGGGCTTTTATTGATGTGAAACCACTGTGGGGCCTGTTCACAGAAATCCAGGACTTTGATTCAGTCAATAGCCTCACACAAGGCCAAGCCTTCAAGCGGGGTTCCTATAGAATGGTCTTGTTGTAAGGTTGAAAATGGGATGACAAAGAGAAGGAGAGATATAACATGGTGGAAATCCCTTCTGGAGAAGAATGCATGTCTTTCCATAGGAAAGTTTATTAAAAGAACTGCCATTGCCCCTGTGGCCTTCTCCTGAGCATCGTGGGGTGACCTTGCTCTGCTCTGCTTCATCTCTCACCTGCCTTCTGGGAACTTTATTGGGAAGTCCCCACCACAGCCCAGGAAAACTCCCACGGTACCTGAAGCCACACACAGTTGTAAAGTATATCCTTGTGCTGCCGTGTTATTTAAGAGCAGGGTGACGGCCAGCACTGACGCTACCAGGATCACCGTGAGAACGCAGTGGGAATGTTATTCGGTCACATCAGGAACTGGGGCAGGCAAGGTATTCATTCCTGCTCCAGGAGGTGATTTGGGGCCCCAGCCTCCTTCTGGGTTTTTGGTATCACCATCTTGATCTGGAAGGAGAAAAGGACGGATGGAGCTTGATAGATGATAGATAGATAATTGGTGATACATGATGATAGATGATAGATAGACAGACAGAAAGACAGATGGACAGAAACAGAAGGTTGCTCCTGAGTGATCATCAGAGGTCACAGGCCAGGGAGTGGAGTTTAGCATTTCTGCCCATCTTGCTCTGGACAGCACTAGCTGCAAGTGGCTGGCAAATGCAGCTCCAACACGCTCTGTTACATCTGCAGTCACAGTAAATCCGCTGGCTTCTGCGGAATGGCCCATGGGCTGGAGCTGTCTGTGGAGGCCTGGACATTGTCACTTTAAAGAGAAGTGTCAGAAGGCAGGCTCGGAGGTTATGTGACTCACATGGGCCCCGGTGAATGATTCAGTGGGTTCCATTAATGCTCGCTGATTGCAGAATGCGCGGACATCATTAGTATTCCTTAATAGAGTTCAATGGGCTTGAACACTTTGACATTGGGTAGTGTGGCCTTTCTTGGCCCTGCTGGAAAACAAGCGCCTACCCTGCTCTGGAGCCTGCACTGGATGCTTTATGCTTTTCTATCACAGCCCCGGTAACACTTTGTTGCCCTTAGTTTCACATCAAACTTCCCTGAATAGAATGTAAATTCCTTGAAGCAGGAACCTTGTCTCATCAGTCTTCATAGCCCCAGTGCCTCTTAGGGGATGTTGAGTAAATAAAAGATTTTCTGAGGGTTAGAAATTGACTCTTTATCAAATTGAATGGCTTGAAATCAGGCCTGTCCCAAGCAGCTCTGGGCACTGGCTCTTACACAGCACCTGCCCTTTTACCAAAATGGGGCAAGTAACTTGGGCTTCAAGCCTATATCCATGAGAGGGATAGACTCATACAGCCTTAGTGTCAGGAAGGTCCTTCGATGTGCAAACAGAAGAAGGAAATGTTTTCTGACTGCCTGGCGAGGTGGCAATTCTGCCTACCGGAACGGGTCAGCAGAAAAGAACTCGCCATCTTCCAGGGATATATAGATGGTTGAGGGAGGCCCGTTGGGGAGAGTAGGCTAGCTTGATGATTCTCATCAAGGAAGAGGGACCATGTCAGGGTCCGTGGTGACTGATGAGCAACAAAGACAATGGGAACCTAGAATCGCTGTTCTGTTCTATAAACCACAGGGGGAACCTAACACCATTCTCCCGACTGCTCCCTCACTGCAGAAAATGTATTTGGTTTTGAGATAAATGAGTGAACCATGTTGAAAAAAACTTGTCTGATGTTTTCTTGGTCCTTTCAACAACAATAAAATTGATTCCAAGGCATATTTTTAAAAGTTAGCACATGGCACCATTTGTGCTCACCGGAGAGCCTAGCCTATCGCACGGGGTCGAGACATCTTCCTTTGGTTGGCTGATTCATTCAACATGATTTGATAAGCAAATATTTTTTGAATTAATAATTGAATGAATAAATGAGTCTCCCTTTACTCCAGGCTTAACAGCCTCACTTTTCTCAAGTCTTGTAATTGTGACCTGTTGTTTTCCACATTCCTAATGGTTCTGGTGACTCTGCCTTGAGCAGCCTGAAGCTGCTTCTTCTCCTCTTCCCTCCCCTGCCCCCCCCCCCAACTCCTTCCCCTTCTTCTTGTTCAAATGTTTATTTATCTTTGAGAGAGAGACAGAGAGAATGAGGGAACAGGTGTAAGCAGGGGAGGGGCAGCGATCGGAAGAGAGAGTCCGAAGCAGACTCTGTGCGGACACTACAGAGCCACCACAGGACATGGGGCTCGAACACACAGAACCATGAGACCATGACTGACCTGAGCCGAAGTCAGACACTTAGCCGACTGACCTCCCAGGGGCCCCTGGACAACCTTCAATTTCTTAATGTTCCTCATGATACAACTCCCAGAGCTACGTACCGCACTCGTCTTTAATCGAGGGACGCACCAGGATCAGGCCTTGCCATAAGCATGGGCTAAAACTGACAAAAAGACTCTGGCTCTTCTGGAAGGCCTGGCAACACAGGTGCCATAGCCTAAGTTGGTTTTCAAACATATCCAAACGGGGCTGTGAAAAACTAGGGATAGAACTTTGCATGTATTGTGTGTTGGTTGCTTCATAACCCCTATGGCCACAGTAGATGTTATATTTAGTCCCGGGCATGGCCTCTGGACTCGCAGCCCGTGCCAAGTGCCATGCTAGAAAGCTGTGAGCCAGGAACCGAGCCAGCTGATTTGAGGCACATTACATCAGGCGTTTCCTGAGGTGGAAAGGAAGGCCTCCTTGCTAGAAAGCAGGGATGCTTTTGGCTCTTAGAGATTGGATTCAGTAACTTCAACTCCTTGGCTAAGGGCCAACCCACTAGCAAGTAGCTATCATACGGTCTACAAAAAATTCAGATCTTAAAATCTCCAGCCCCTGCTTTATATGCTGATACCACAGCCTTCCTTGAGAACTGGGTCACCTTTTTTTGAGGGGGGAGGGGGCAAGGACAGCTTCTATAAAAGGAGAGACATTAGGAAATCTGATAAAAACATTTTATAAGAGATTAAAATAATCTTACTAACTTCTCTCATTTCAAATTTGGGGGGTAACGTTGACTTTGTAGTGGAAAAGTATAAGCCTTGAATGAAAATGCTGTCCTAAAAACTGTAATCCATCACTTTCCTTTCCCTTTTCAAGTTCAATAAAATCATAGCATGCGTAGTGGTGGCTATGTTGGTATTAGATATTAAATTCATAAATGGGGCTTTAATGGTAGTTTCTCACTTAACTTCAGACATTGACTTTTGCAGCGAGAAAATCTGATCTCAGCAGCACTCAAAATTACCTATTTTGTAATCTAAAGTTTTCCTCTCTCCCGGGGTACCACGTAGGCCTTTATGAATGGTATGTACTAGCGCCTCTATGTTCAGAGCGTTGTAGCACTACTCAGATGATTAAAAAACAAAAAAGACCTTATTAATAATACAGAAGCCCTGGCAGCCTCTAGTCTGAATGCTCAAATCGAGTTTGGGAGTGAAAATGAAACCAGTTAACATGGTTTTAGGGTACTTGAACGGACAAGATACTGAGCATCTCTGGGTGAATTATCATACTGATATTCTTTATACCTAAAAAACAGAGAGCTTCTAGGAGATCCCTCTACAGTTTGTTAACTGAGACTCAGCAGAAGCAAGTTCCAAAGGCATTTGTTGGGATTAAAATCCAAAATTTCTCAGGCGCCTGGGTGGTCCAGTTGGTTAAGCATCTGACTCTTGACTTTAGCTCAGGTTATGATCTCATGGTTCATGAGTCAGTACACAGCCTGCTTGGGATTCTCTCTCTCTCTCTCTCTCTCTCTTTCTCTCTCTCAGAATTCAAGGCTTCTGATAGATGAATGCTTTCTCCACTATAAATTCTAAAATTTCAGGAGCACCGGGGCACCAAAGTGTCTGCTGTGGGCGTCCCTGAGGGACCCATCTGGGAAAGTGTTTTTCGTGTGCCCTTTCTGTGGTCTAAACTCCGGATACTTCATCTTCTCTTTTGGCAAAATTGATCTGGTACTATTTGATCCCTACACTGATGGGGTGCTCCAGAAAAACATGAAATATTTATGAAGTGCTTTAAGTTTCAAGGGAAGTCATATTCCATCCTATGAAAACGAAATGGATTCTGGCCTATCCATGCATCTTATCGGCTCATCTGAGTTTGCGCACGTCACTCCTACCCTGTCCTTGTGTGAGAATCTAAGGATGTCACACATCCACTCGCCACCTTTCCTTAGCCCTGTGTGTTCCTGTGAATGGGGGGAGTGATACATTATTAACATGTCCAAGAAGGGAAATGAACGGGCAGGGGTGAGAAGAGGAGGTGGCACCAGGGAGGCGAGAAGGAGAGGGAAGGAGGTGAGTAAGAGCTGACAATGCCTGAGGAGCCCAAGCTGTTAGCCTGCAGGGTGTGGGCATCTTCTGCCTTGCCCCCTGCCAGGTGAACCTGACGCTCACTGGCCGGGGCTTGCCCGGAACTGTGCCAAGGTCTGCGGTGGCCAGCCCTTCTCAGTGACGAGACGGTGGGGTGTGGAGCTGTTCACCTGGCATCCTTCACCACCACTAAGGTCACCGATAAAATATTAAGCTGGTCCTGGGCACATGGCTTCGTGAAGATGATCGGGAGTGAAGGAGAGCCGGCGAGGGGCAGCGATCAGGCACACAGAGAGCACGCAGGCGCGCGGGGAGGGAGCACAGCCACGGGGCCACAGTGAAGCAGTCAGCTCGCGTTTACTTTCCACTCAAAATGTTTTCCGTTGGATATCCACCCCATCACCTCTTCTTTTTTAAGGAAGTGACACAAAGTACCAGGTTTCACAATGCCGTCCATCTCGACAGCATGTATGTCACAATACACAATCATGTACTGTAATTGTACAAAATCGGAAGAATAAAATGTTACTAGTTAACACTGGTTAAAATGAAACTGACAACCAAAAAGGAAACCAAACAAAAAGAAATCAAATGCTGGAATCCATATAGACGCTTGACAATATTACCCAAAAATGCCGCCAAATAATTGTCCTAGCATGCTGCAGCTCATTGCTATAACTTCATAAATTCCCAGCTCTTTGGGGGACAGAAAGTGCGTTTTCACAGCCTAGAGTTCTCGAAGAAACAGCTTTCACATGTATGCAGGTCAACGCAAAAAGGAATGCAAAGTCCAGGCACCAAGGTTGCTCAGACAGCAATGGAGTCTAAAGAGTCCTTCTTAAAACGATTCGGAACCAGATCAGATTTGTTGAAACAGAATCTGGACGTGACATTAGTTCAAGAGGGCCAAGGGAAAAACACTTAGCTGTTAATAAGGAAGAAAACCATCAAGAACTAGAACAATTAAGACTTAAATATTTTTCCTACTCTACTTTGAAGCTGAATTACAGCTCTTCATATTTGGAAAAGATATGCAGTTGATCGGTGGGTGCAACCCTTCCCTCTCCCCCCTGCACCCTCCCCGCTCCTGCTCTGGCAGCTGAATGTCAGAGTACAGATTTCGCCGGTTCAATTTCCGTGAAGCAGAATCACCATTTCCTCATGTGTGGCCACGCCGCCTTTTAACAATGAGGTATAATTTGATACTAACAATGCCTGGTCCCTCTCAGGCTACGGGCTTGATCGGTCACGTGGGTAGAAAACAATTCAACTTCCTGATAAAATCATATATACAAAAATTATTGCACTTAAAAACAACAACAACAAAAACTCAGCCCAACCAGCCAAGGGCCAAGGAAACGCTTCTTCGGAAGTGCTGTGCTTCCTGCCCTTTGCAGAGCGTCTGGACCCTTCTGGTGTTCGGTTGAATTTGGTCCGTTATTCAATGTCCAGAAGTAAAAGAGTCCAAAGACACTGGAGGCTCTTTAAGGCTAAGTCTTCCCGGTGCTTCAATGAGATAAATTATCTCCTTGGCCACATACTACAAAGCAGGGGCTCTTAGCAAAATGGCTAGCAGGGCCCCTAAAATATTCTGGAAGCAAGGGAGGATGGGTGCACACCATGTCCTGTCCTGTGGGGGGCGGGAGGAGAGAGAGAGAGAGAGAGAGAGAGTAAGCAGTCTCGGAGGCTCAAGCCACACATGGTGTCTCTGTGACGTAGGTTGATCTACACATCTTTCTCTGCAGAAGTCCTTTCTATGGATCTAAATATCTTTCTCTTTTCTGCAGATTTGTCTCTGTCTTAGTCTTTATCCTTCCTGCCTCTTTGGGCTTTCTGTCTTTTGATGGATATGAAGGGAGAATCCCTGCTATCCACTGGTCCATATGCTCTCTATCCTTCCATTTTTCGGCCACGATGCACCGCCATCTTCTCCCCACGCTGTGAACGGCCCCTCCACCCGCACCTCGGTGTACTCGGATACATTTCACACTCCGTTTACTGACTCGAATTGGCATATTGTTACTTCAGCTAAGATTACTTACACCTCCCAAATCTGATCTCCTGGACAAATTTGAGCACAAGGCACTGACTATGTTACTAATGTTTTCAGGAAGCTCTCAAGCAAATGTTCACATAATGGATGAGATCAAGGCATTCCTAAACTCCACTCTCCTGAGAATATTGCCAATATTCTTCTTCTTCTTTGGGATGTGTGTTCCTGCTCATGTCTTCTTTGTAACTCACCCCTCATATGACCCTTGTAATCAATAAAACATTTGCACAAAATATCTAGATAAATAGAGTTGGATGAGAGTATCTTGATATTTCGTGCACGGATCCGATATCAGAACAATTTAAGGTTCCAGGTAGAGAGAATGAAGGTCACATCACAATGGGCTGCTAAAGCTCCGGATGTCGCACCCCCCCACCAAGGGACGCAGAGGCTCTAAGATCTGCTGCGGTATTACTCTCCCCTATGACCCCATTCGTGGGGGCGGAATCAACGTAACTGGTGACTACAGCCTTTTGCTGTTCTCAGACAAGGTGCCCGTGGTGGCCTCTTCTCTACTTACCGCTCCGGGTTCTGAACTAGGACTTGCTGACGTTCTCATAGATGACGTCACTGATGCAGAACTGCTGCTTCTTCTTCATCCACATCAGCTGCACACACTGATGGATAAAAATGTACTGCTCCTGGCGCATCGAAAAAACATGCTTCAGAACAAGGTTCTTTTGTGCAAATGCATGTCAACACAGAATAATTTTAATCTTATGGCAGGATGAAATACCATGATGTCAAACACCAATTTCCATTATTTCCATTATTTTACTAGGAAATCCAAGAGAATCCACTGTAAAAAAAATTTTGATTAATAATAGAGCTTAGGTAATCCCCTCTCACTACTAAGGAAAATGAATGTCCAAGCAATAAATGAGGGGTCTCTTTTGAAAAAAAAATAGTGTATCATTCATAATATGGACCAAAGTAAAATCCAGGAAGCTTAGTAAATTAAGCTATACAAATATGGGGGGAGGAAATATAGGTTAATGTTTCTCTGTTTACTTTTACAAAGGACTTTCTAAATTTCAAGCAAAGTAAGAAATTACAGATGAAAATTTCAAACTACTGTATATGAAACAAACTGAAAAGAATAAAATAAAGGGCAAACCAGACACAGGTAGGGAAAATTATTTTCTAGAATGATTACAAAAGGTTGATACCTTTATTTTTCTTTAAAATTCCTCCAATCAGTAACACACACACTTAAACTGGCAAACTATACCAACAATTAGACCCAATATTCCTAGAAGGCAGGGACTATATATTTTTATTCCTAATGCCTACCACTCAGTTTGTGGTTAGTGAACATTTTCTGAGGTAAACTGAGGAAATATTAAACCATAAGCCAAAAAATGGCGATATAATAAAAATGTAAATTAAAACAATTGTTTTTCATTTATGATGTCAGCAAATACAAAAGTGAAAGTAACACTGAATGAAGACTTGAGTTTGTTGAAGCCGTCATTTTTATCTGTGGTGGTGGAGGTACTATTAATAAAGTGCTAATAAATGGCACTGTGGACACAGGTAGTAATAAACAAGTGGAAAAGGACCCAAACTGATGTCCTCTGAAAAGGAGAGTGGTTTAAGTAATTTACAGTCCATCTATACTGAAACATTATTCAGTCTTTAAAATGAGATTTATAGAGTTTTGGACAATTTGGGATGATGGATACATAGAGCAAAATGTTAGGTGGAAAATTAGAATGTAAAATTAGCATATGTATATGTAGCATCGAAGCAAATTGTCTAAAAGTTATACTTGAATGAAGACGGAGATGAAATGTCTCAGCATATGGAGGGTAGCTGGCTTAGTGCCATGAAATCAAAGTGACTTCGTGGTCTTTCCCCGTTGTCTTCATAGCCTACAGTTTCTCTATACGTAATAATACCATTAGAAATAACCTTGAAACAAAAACCAGTCATGGTATTTGCAGGATTTAAGGAGACTTTTGTATGACAACTTTATACAAGATAGGTTAATGGTTCAAACTTCATTGGGTTGATACCTCAGCTTAATCTGTATTTTTCAAGAAGCTTTGGATATATTTATATTAGCACTTTATTAATAATACCTCCACCACCACAGATATATATATCCAATATATATATATTTGAAATATATTCTCTTATTTAAAAAAAAATTTAATGTTTGGGGCATCTGGGTGGCTCAGTCGGTTAAGTCAGTCTGACTTTGGCTCAGGTCATGATCTCACAGTTCGTGGGTTTGAGTCCCTCGTCAGGCTCTGTGCTGACAGCTCAGAGCTTAGATCCTGTCTTTAGATTCTGTGTCTCCCTCTCTCTCTGACCCTCCCCTGCTCATGCGGTCTCTCTCTTTCTCTCAAAAATAAATTAAAAATTAAAAAAATTTTAATGTATTTTTAAATTTATTTTTGAGAGAGAGAGAGAGAGAGAGACAAAATACAACCAGGCGAGGGGCAGAGAGAGAGGGTGACACAGAATCCAAAGCAGGTTCCAGGCTCTGAGCTGTCAGGACAGAGCCTGACATGGGGCTCGAACTCATGGACCATGAGATCATGACCTGAGCTGAAGTCGGACGCTTAACGAACTGAGCCCCCCAGGCGCCCCGTATATTCCCTTCTCTGTGATAGTGTCATCAATAACCGGCTGCCTCTGCTCATTATCACACACCACGCTGTTGTTTCTGGTGTTGTGTCAAGCTCTGGGCACAGTTAAGGAAAAGAGACTCCCTGGTTTTTCAGTTCATAATAATTCAGTGCCCAAACGTGGCTGTCAAAAATTAAAAAAGAAAAAGGTAGCCGGACCACAGGCAAAGTAAGTAAAAGCCTATTTATAGACCCGTCCCTGAGAGGCCCTGAGACGTCTAAACCGCTGCTCAGGAGGAGGGCTGCTCAAAGCAGAGCCCTAGCCGGCCTCCAGGGAAAGCCTATTAGAAGAAAATCAAACACAACGATTGATAAAAATAGAAGAGGGCCCTGGAGAGGTGCATGTCATCCGCACGAGCCCTTGACAGTTTCTTTGTGCTTGTCTGGATGGTGTCATTTCCACGATGTGTGCTCTACAAGTCACAGATGCATCATTCACACTTAACAGAGGGCGAAGGGGACCTCGGAGAGGCGAAGGGCCATGCAGAGGCCCTGCTGTGACCCAGGCCCACCCCTACTCTCTAACCCCTTGCTGCTCTCACGTGGAGAGGCCCGTACCACGTGCCCGGGCAGTTGAGAAAAGGAAGAGGGGTGGTCAAAATGCAGACCACGCGGCTGTTGGCCGGACCTATGTGCATCTCAGGACTCAGCCGTTTTAATCCGTAACGTCTGCGGTTTTTTGAGTGGGGCGGGGTGTAGGAATGGGGATGACAGGTAGTCTAGAGGAAGCAGGAAACCTAGACACCAGCCACGGGAAGAAACCCGGTACACGACACACAGGTGGTCTACACAGAGAGAAGCTGCACTGGCCCCTGGAAAATCATGAGTCTCAAAGGGGGTACTGTGGGGTGATAAAGCCGAAGAAAATAATGGTTTGACTCTGCTCCGTACTTGTTAACATAAGTCAAGTAGAAGACGGAAGGTCTGCGGGTATGAACAGGGTCAAGAAGGATGTTAAGAAAACCCTAACATTCAAAATACAGGCTGTACCATGACGAGCACAGGAACCATGAAAAATAAAGGTAAATGGACAAGATGTTCCAGACGTAACTAACAAAACAGAGATAAATAAATAGCTTGAGCTAGAGCGCTCCCACCGCGGAGTCCTGAGGGAGCTCCAGACTGAATCTGGAACAGTTGGAAAACATCAGCAACCTGTGGTGACCTCTGTCTCTTTTGCTGACTGAGTTTTCCCACAAGAGTTCAGGGAAGGGGTGTCTCACTTTAAAAAGACCGTTTCCCTGGAGATGTCAACCTAAAATGCTGCCCCAGACAAAGAAGCCAAACAGCCAAAATTTGGGGCCAGAGCATTAGGGAGAAAAACAAAATACTTCCTCAGCTCCGCAGAGAGGCACATGGCAGCTGCTCTAGTTTTGTGCGATTACCACATGTGAGGAAAGATAAAGGCGTTGGAAATTGGATGGAGGGTCTGCTATGTGAAGGTAGTTTTTAAAAGGGGATTAAGATTCTGTAATTGGGAAAGCCAAAGGCAAACAGGCTATCATCAAAGTCTATAAAGCTATAAGAGGCATAAATTAAGTCAACGGGGCAGACAATTCATCACATCCAAAATACCTAAAATGAGGAGTGGCCCTTTGAAGGCTGGGGATTAATATACATAATGGGGATTTTTTTAAACCACATATGAGGATGTAAATTTATAGAAGTGAAAACCAAAAATATAGACCGATTCATAAAGCACTGTTTAATCACTAGGTAGTGGGCTTCTCTGGGGAACCAGCACATTTTAACCTTAGGATAAGCAGGTAATGTTCATGTCCCACCACTGTAAATTAGAAGGCGGCAGGGCTGGGATGTGAGTGGGTTCAAGGAAGCGAGGAAGCAGACACATCATCAATGAGACACCGGCGTGTGAATGGGTCACTCTTTCCAAAGTGGTGTGATCTTGCTGTAGCTCAGAAATAAATGCCTTCTGTCGACTGTGTTCGGCCTTGGAAAGGTGGGAGTGGGGAGGCAAGAGTGAAAAGTAAACAGAGAGAGAGAGAGAGGAGAAACTGTAAGCACTAATAGCAGCCACGGCCGCAGGCTTTTTGAGTTAGACTGACATCTAGTGGTGTATAGTGGAAAAGCAGGAAAAAGACTAAGGCTATATTTAATCTCCTGGTAATCTAGTAAGAGGTCAGGCCAGGTTGTGTTCTACTCTACAAGCATTCCTCCTGCACACTCCTTGGGGGAAGAAAAAGGATTATTGTAAGCTGGAAGTTAAGATGTCGCAAGTATGGATTGGTGACTAGGATCAGGAACAAGTTATTGTGCGTGGGTTTTGGGGTGCTCCCAGGTGCACACCTGCACTGTTGGGAGGCAGAGTGTGCTGTGTGCTCTGTGCACAGGCCCAGGGCTGCCACTCCAGCCGGGCTGCATTCTGAGGCAGGGAGGAGAAGTCTTGGCTGAAGAGGAGGAAAAGGGAACACATAACACGGCTGGGTATCTCATTTAGACCAAGGGAACTGGCTGCTGTTCCAGGCTGGGGGCTGGGGAGCCTTAAAACCATAAGGGGGACAGAAAGCATAAATCCACCTTTGGTCATCATCAAAAGTGCATTGGGACAGAGAGTCACATGGAGGACGAACTGATGCCAAACTTACTGAAACAAATGTAGCATTTCAAACAGGAATTACATCATGTCAGTTCCACAGTCCCCACTTGGTGGCATTTACCCAGATTGGCTGTCGCCTTCACTGAACTCCCAGTCTGTTCAAAGAGGCTTTATTCTATTATAGATATTATAGATACATCCATGTGCTCTGGATTCGAAAGGACATATGATACGAACAGCAGTGCAAGCTCTCTACATGGAATAGATTTCTAGAAGCTAGTATCTATTTTTTTATACCGTGAAGCAGTTTGAACATGCACAATAAAAAAACTGGGACTAGTGGATGCAGGAAAAAGTAGATACAACTTTTTTGAAACATGAGATTGAATAATGAGAAGTTTTTCATTCCAGGGCAAATTTGAAAATGGGTATGGATTCCGTTCCTACCTCCGTCTGCACCATAGACATGCGGTAGGATCGCATTTCGGACACCAGCCCTAAGATGTCGACAAACTCGTGATCCCGAATGTGCTGCAAGAGCCTGTCCAGGGCGATGAACGTTCCTGTCCTTCCGACTCCAGCACTGCCAAAGAAGTTCCGACAACATATTCCTCAGACATATTCCTCGCACTGTTGCAAAGAAACTGGCAATTTACCCCCCCCCGCCAAACTACAGGTAGCACCACTGAGAAAAGAGAAGGAATTCCTGAGAGTATTTTCCTAACTGATTTTGAAGTATCCAGATGTGGTCGGCGTGTGGTTCGATGGCACCTTTCTGACTAACCTGTGACCTCCCGTAAAGAGGAGCGTGTCTGTACTGACTTAACTGCACACCCCCCTCCCGCAGGGCACACTCTGCTTCCAGAGGGAAGTGACGATTCCAGGTGGAGCCTGCGGAGGCTTGCTTCCTGCTCTCCGAGAGCGGATACACATAAACCATCCCTGTGTTCTGCTAACCTCAGAGTTAGGTACACACGCCCTGCTGCAAAGTCAGCTTGAATGTCCACACCAGCTCTAGCTCTGGGGCCATAGCGATCTGTGTGCTTCCAGCCTAAGTTGAGTTCACCAGCCCAGACCTTTCTTACGGCACACCTGCCCTGTCTGGTGGGTCCTGGGTCTGCCTCAGTCTCCCAGCGATCTTTAAGGTAAATTGCCTCCAAATCAAATTTGGTATTTGGACTCAGTCTCTTCCAGCCCCCAAATCCCAGAGCTCAGAGAGCGGAACAAAGAGGAGTGACTGGCACTGGCCACCGTCCACCTGTGGTCAGCAGAGCCCCCAGCTCTACATGGTCACATCAGCTCGCCTCTTCCAATCACTGAGAGGCTGCAGTGCCAAGTGGTTTCGGACTTGGACTTACGATAAAACAAGAACAGAGGAAGTCACTGCTGGGAGAGAAATCCAATACTAGAAGCCTCAAGTTCAGAGATTACTTTTCTTCAAGACGACTCTTCTCTCCTAGGACTTATCGTCTAAGAGAAAATGTTCTGCCTCTGGGTGAGCACCTGTAAAGTCACATCCAGAACTGAGGCTGCTTCCTGCTCAGAAGGGAACCACATGGTTGAGCAGCTTTATTTTCTGCTCTTGGGAAGAGGGGTGCTGAGGCTAGATAATGTCATCCGATGAGGCCTGTGAATGCGTGAGCGGAACTCGCACATGAATATCCTCCCCGATCCCAAACTGGGTGGCTTAGGAGGTGTTTTCCTGTCCAGACACAGACACATACTTCTCCCTCTCCCTCCCTCTCTCTATCTCCCTCTCTCTCTCTCTCTCTCTTTCTCTCTCTTTCACACACACACACACACACACACACACACACACACACACACACACTCCCCTAACCATTCTGGTTCATAAAGGCCGAGGGAGATGTTAGATCCAGAATTATAGACTGATTTGCTTAGGTTGACAGGACTACCAGTGCCTCCTCTAACATCTCCATCCCGTCTCTCTCTCTGGTATACAGTAGGAACATATTTATAGCCCCTGCTCTTTGGAGGCTGGATAACAATTTTGAAACAGAATCATGTCACACTGATGGATTTTGATGGGGATTTGGTTCACTTGGTGGGAAAGAAAGCTTAAATTCAAAGATAATTCTTCTCCTAAAGAATAAGCGCTGCCCTTGTTTTCTGATAATGCGCTAGATCATACAACCCCGTTCACTTGGCTGTCTGGAAATTCAGACAGTCTCCAAGAACAATCATAGCAAATGTCTATCTTCATGAGCTGAATACTTCCATTTCTCTTTTACCTCATCTTGCTTTTATGTCTATTTATATTATTCTGGGCTGTGATCAGCTATTTTTAATTTGACCTTGTAGGTGGCCATATTCCAAACCACTGGGGATCTCTCATGGGCTGGGGTAGTTTCACACAGCGCCTAAAAGCATGACCTTCAGAGACCACACACCTGGATTTGAGTCCTAACCCCTCCACGTTCCAGCTGCACGGATTTGTGTGAGTCCCTTAACCTCCCCACTTCTTACTTTCTTTCATCTGAGAACGAGAATAAAAATATCTATCTCATAGGTATAGGAGAGAAGAAGAAAAGCCATATTAGAAGCAAACTGTGTACCTACTAAGGTATCGATTAATTGTAGGTGTTAAGCATTCATAATTCATTTCAGCGTTAATGCGTTGTGACCAGGGGTTTACGGAAGGGCGGGCGAGTCCCTTTATAAAGCGAAGTCCACAGTGCAGTGACGGAAAACGCGGCTGCTGAGCTCACCTGCAGTGCACGATCAGGGGGCCTTTGCTCTTGGTAGCGTGCTGTCGGACCACGTGTACAAACTGAAGGATGCTCTCTGCAGCATTTGCTGTGGGCACACCGTGATCAGGCCACACCGTGTAGTTGAAATGCATCACATCCTGCATCTCGTCCGCCTTTAGGAGAAAAAGCCAAACCAAGCATTAATATCTCGGTCCACGAGCCAGCTGGCCTGGGCCGCCAGTGCGGCTCACAAGCTAATGGCATAAGATGTTAAAGCCACGTTCCACTCCTGGTCAGCACGCCAGCCTTTCCAGTTCTGAGGATCGGGCCTGGCATAAAGCAGGCCTGGGGGAAAACATACTAATTGCATAAAACTTCAAATTGTAGGCTAAAGAGGCGAATCCATGCCTGTGTAGAGATGAGAGCCTAGGCAGATCAGGATGTGTATCCTGGCTCTGCTGTTTAGCAACTGCATCAGCTTTGGCTCAAGAATACGGTGCAAGGTGCTATTGGTGCCCCTCCCCCATCGGGCCCCCTTTGCCAGCCTGACTGCCCCGTGTCCCGCTGCTGCTGATAGCATATGTCTGTGTCCTCTCTGTGGTTGTCCCTCCATGAAGGAAATGCCTTGCTGGAGCGTGACTGACAGGATGTGTTCTAAGGAGGGCAGTCCACAGCCATGGAGTGACCGATACTGGGGTACAAGAGCCCCCCTTCCATCAGGGTGGCACATCTAACTGTAAGGTGCCACTCGTGCCCCAAAACTCCCTGTGGGACACAGCTGACGCTAGAATTCAGCTAAGCCCGCAGCTGTGCGTGGCTCCTGCCCTGCTGGGTCCTACCCTGCTTTCCTTGCTCCCTTGCAGACCCAAGGCTATGCCTGCAAAAACTCACTAATAGGACAATCTCGGTCTTGGGCTCTGACCCAGAGCAAACTCGCTGAACACGAGTTTTCTTCTACCTAAAATGTGTCTTTTTAGATGTTAGAGTGTGACACAAGGGATCGCGGGGCTTGTTGGGAAGAGGGAGTGCGCTCACGTCTGTGACGGACGGGCCCGTCCGCTGTTAGCGTCACCACACTCCGTAACTCCCACCTCTCTCCCCTCTGCTCACTGCATTCATACGGCTGGTTCTGGGCATCCCAGCGGGCAGGTATGTTCTGTGCATGTATCTTATTCCTATTAACCCATACTTCGAATATATTGTTTTCCCCTCTGAACGGCCTAAGTGTCAGGATGTGGGCCTTCAAGATCCACTCTTTTTGGCCTCTACTAATTTGTAAGCATAAAGATTTATCCTGTTCTTGTTATCAACAGTCAGAAATAGTTCCAAACCCAGGCCACACAAAGATCTAACTCATTCCCCTTCCCTCAAACTTGGTCAGAGCCTAAAATCCCCTCAGTGAATGGAATCCTGTGTCATAATTTGGAAGAATTTGGCCTGGTTATGAATTTGAAACCCAAGTTAGGCTCAGGTACTAAAGAGGAATGAATTCCAAAGAGTCAGTGTCTTGGGTGGAGTAGAATTTGTATAAATATAAGGAAATGCATAAAGCATATAAATAAACGCATAATAAGATCTGTATAAACATAAATCAATCGGCACTTCAATTAGACCCACTAAACGTTCCCAGCCACGTGCAGTACCTCCCTCACCACCTTCAAGGGCTGTTTCTTAGACACACAGAGCATGAAATCTGCAAAGATGCTGCCTCTTCTCACTGCTGTTTTCAGGAAGTATGGCAGGAAAGGAACGGAAGCATAATAAACTGTGCAAAATGACTCCGTGACTCCACACCATGAGGGTTTAAGGACATTCAATAACTAGATAACTTTGGTTGCCCAGAAAAGCTCACAAAAAATCTTAGCTTTTTTCAAAGGCTGATTGCAGGCTAAGCTCAAAGTCTCATGCATTGTAGGCAATATATATGTGTGTGTATATATATGTATATGCATATATATAATTGATCTAAAAATGTCTCCAGCTAAATGAGCAAAGTTGTTCCGAAATAGGCAACACTTACATTGTCCTTAGTTTTTCTATAGCAGTAAGACAGAGGCATCGGGTGTTCTCTGTAGCCGAATAGCAAGGCACAGATCGATGGGGACAAGTTTTTGTTGGTTTTAGTCTCCACTTCATACTCAGTTCATGCAGCACTGGACAGTGACAAACTGTGTGCTATGGTCATTTTCCTCCTTTCTTTATTAAGGGAGAAAACCTTTCTTGTTTTCTTAGCCATTCCAAAATTTCTCTTACTCTGATTTCCTCACTCATGTACTTTCATCTGGTTGTACTCAGAATGTTTCCACATACCAATATGGAGGGAATAAAGAAGAGTGTAAAATAGCATATTCATTAGCAGAGCACAATGTTCTTCTGGATTCTGTGTTTATGGCCAAAAGGGGGCACTCTAGGACCAAATGCTCGTGACTGTGACTCCTGTATAAACATCTTAGCAGAAAACACTAATATTCACTGTTTTATTCTTATGTTTCAAGCCCTTCACATGATTCTCATTCAAAGATAGGTCATCATTTAAGACCAAAGACAAGAAGGGGCGCCTGGGTGGCTCAGTTGTTTGAGTGTCCGACCAGCTCAGGTCATGATCTTGCAGTGCGTGAGTTCAAGTCCCGCAAGGGGCTCTGTGCTGACAGCTCAGAGCCTGGAGCCTGCTTTGTATTTTGTATCTCCCTCTTTCTCTGCCCCTTCCCTGATCACACTCTGTCTCTCTCTGTCCCTCAAAAATAAGTAAACATTAAAAAAAGTTTTAAAAAAGACCAAGGACAAGAAGCATAGTACTGATCATACAATGGACTATGTGACTCTTCTCTGCCGAGGAAATGGACATGGGAACATGTCTTATCTTGTGCTCTGCAATTTCTTTTCTCCTGAATGCAAACCTAGGGAAATATTTGTTCTACATTTGTCCAGCAGTTTACACTGGCTCCCTGGCTAAGAGAGCCAAGAAGAAAGCAGGGTTTGAATGGTAGTCAGATGGACAAGTATTTTCTCTGATGGAACATCTTTCCAAGTGCCTTACTATTTTTGAAATCCTTCATTCATTCGTTGATTTGTTCATTCCACAAAGATTTTATAAGTGGCCAAGGGTTGGGGTTACAAAGCTCACTGAGAGGGGTACTTGCTTCCAAGCGCACCGCACACTGGGCGAGCTAACACGAAGCGGGGAATTGTAACCATCTCTGGCGCCTTGTGACAGAGCCACACAGGTGAGCCGGCCCAGCGGGGGAGGAGTAAAGCTGTCTGGAGACTGGGAAAGCTTCACAAAGGAGGTGACAACTGAGTGGGAACTCTGAGGGGGAGTTTTTTAGGGAGGAGATGGCCACTTCAAAGAAAAGGAAGATGTGATGAAGTACAGTCCGCTAGGGCTTTGTCTAAAATCTCATTGTAACAAAAGTCATTGTTAACTACTAGTGGTTGAGAAGTGATTTAACTTGCAAATATAACAAGTGGCTAGTTCATGAGTACTTAGGCTGCACTGATATGGACAGTCTTCGTTTCTATGTGCATATTAAGGGTCACCAAACATCTGTCAAGGACAGAGAGTAAATATTTTAGTTTTAGGGGTCATTTGGTCTCTGTTGCAACTACTCAAGCTTAATGCAGCACAAAAATAACTCATGGGCTATACGTAAGCAAGTGTGTGGCCGTATTTCAATAAAATGTGACTTGTGGACATGGGAATTTGAATTTCATATCATTTGTGTATTTGGCATGAAATATTATTTGTCTTTTGATTTTTCTCATGCATTTCAAAATTTAAAACACATTCTTGGCTTGTAAGTTTTACAAAACGAGCAGTAGTCAATTTGTCCACAGCCCCTGACCTATGCAGTGAGGAAGTGTGGTTTCTAAGCCGAGAACATTGCAATGAGGACTTTTCTGTTGAATGGTGTCCTCCACAGAGAGCATGTTTAAGTGGGCACTAGAGAAATTCCCTCCTATTTTCTGGGACAACTGTGTGTGAGGAAGGCAACAGGGGGACTGGTTGACATGGGCACCGAACCTGGCACACAGCATTGGGCATGAGCTCGAAGCCTAATCATCAGAGAAGTAGCAGACCCAGGACAAATAGACTTTTCTTTCTCTTTTTTTCAATTTTATTTGGGAGAGAGAGTGAGAGAGAGACAGAGACAGAGTGAGAGAGAGTATGTGAGCAGGGGAGAGGGGTGGAGGGAGGGAGAGAGAGAGAGAGAGAGAGAGAGAGAGAGAGAGAGAGAATCCCAAGCAGGCTCCATGCTGCCAGCACAGAGTCGGACATGGGGCTCGATCCCATGACCCTGAGATCGTGACCTAAGCCAATGTCAGGAGTCAGATTCTCAACAGACTGAGCCACCCAGGTGCTCTAGACTTT
Source organism: Suricata suricatta (assembly GCF_006229205.1). NCBI lineage: Eukaryota > Metazoa > Chordata > Mammalia > Carnivora > Herpestidae > Suricata > Suricata suricatta. The sequence continues at coordinate 90,558,702 of NC_043709.1, forward strand.
TCTAATATGCTAATATTCAGAAATCAATAGCATTCTAAAAGAGATATGGAAGCAAAATTAAAAAGAAATAGCTTTGAAATAATAAAAAAACCAAACCATAACAAAAATAAGGAAAGCCAAAGAAAACCAAACGCAAACGACTCTATCATGGTTTAAGTGTTAAACTTAAAATTTAAGTGTGTCTAATATATCCTCATTGCACCCATCTGGAATTAGTATAAGCAATGAGAACGTCTCTCCCCAGTCCTAACTGCTGAGCACTGATGCCCCGTGTCTCCTTGTGCCCTGGGCTGGTCTGAGATGGAACTTGCGGCCTTTTTCCTCCATCTCCTCAGGCTCTCCAGGCCAACCGTGTCATCCACACACCGTTGTGATGAAACTGGAGATAAATACACTGACAGTGGGATTTATCTCTTGAAGAAAGCAGTGTTGCAACGCCCGAAGAGCTCACGGTCTTACGAGACGGTGGGCTGCTCTCTGACACGCGGGTGTCCCGCGGCGTGGGGACGGCCCGGACCTGTGCCCCATGACTTACATAGTTGATCCGGAAGTGTCTGCAGGCCCAGTCGTCCCGCTCCTCCTCCGTCATCATCTCCACGGTGATGTCCCCGTAAGCTATGGGTTCTTCCGTGAACGGCCAGTAATGGTCACATTTCACCTGCGGTGGCGATAGCACACAATCTTTTATTTATTTATTTTAATGTTTATTTATTTTTAAGAGAGAGACAGAGCGTGTGTGTGAGCAAGGGAGGGGCAGAGAGAGAGGGAGACACAGAATCCGAAGCAGGCTCCAGGCTCTGCACTGTCAGCACAGAGCCTTATGTGGGGCTCCAACTCACAAACCGCGAGATCATGACCTGAGCCAACTTATCAGATGCTTAACTGACCGAGCCACCCAGACATCCCGAACACAATCTTTTAAAACAAACAGGCTAGGAAAGAAATAGTCTGTGCTCACTAAGGAAAGCAAAAGTACAGTAAACCCTTGGATTGCAAGTAACTTGTTCTGTGAGTGTTCTTCAAGATGAACGAACATTTCTAATACATTTTAACTTGATAAATGAGCGATGTCTTCCAATACAAGTGGTACGTGATGCTGAACGTCACATAATCACAACTCTTTCTCTGCAGGATTGTGGGTGATCATCTCCCGTGCTCAGATGCTCAGTCCCAGGTCGTGGTGTTTGGTAGAAATCGGTGATTTTTCAGAACAGTGGGAGGAGCCCACAACTGCACTAGTGTATTTTTTGTCACTTCGCAGCATCTATGGACAGTCCTTTGCTTTTCCAGACAACAGTAGGTTTAGGAATGCTTTGCTTCATACTAGGTCAGGCTGCCTGTGGATATAGACCTTCTCCTCTGCTGCCTTATTGCTGGTTACATTAAATACAGTGTATGACAAGAGTTTATTAACACCGTACTGTAGTCAACATCTGTTAGTGATCGTGAAAGTCATCCTACACAATCACCCTCCTCTCTCGTCTCCCTCACACCAGCCAGGAAGGTTTTCAAAGGTAAGTGCAGGTTAACTTGATATTTTTCCTGATATTTTGTATTTTATTTGTTATTTTGTATTATAGTATTGTAATCATTTTTATATGAATATTTTGGGGTTGGGATCAAATCATTTGAATTTCCATTATTTCTTATGGGGAAATCCGCTTTGATACATGAGTGCCTTGGATTACAAGCATGTTTCCAGGACAAATCATGCTCGCAAACAAAGGTTTTACTGTACTTGCTGCTGAAGAACTGTATAGTGTTATTGTGAGCATGAAAACAACCAGAAGTTTATGGTACACAGTAAACGCCCCAGCCAGGGTCCCCGCCGGGACACATTTGCTGCCCGTGGGGACAGCTCCATTAGACACTTACCCTTCTTTTCTCATTACACTGAGTGAGCATGACAATAATTTGGGACTTCTGTTGTAGGACCATCTTCCAAAAGTCATTTCTAGTTTCAGGCAGTGGCCCCTGTGTGGCAATATACTCCTGGGGTGAGTTGTATCCCTGAAAGATTAAGTGACAAAGTTGTCACCCAAGAAGCTACTGTCAATACCAAACGCTATTCCACACACATGAGGAAAACCTGAAAACTTCCTGGCGATAAGCCTGGCGAAGGATCACAGAGGTAGTCAGAGTAACTGACCCGTGTGAGTCTGGGGGACTGTAAGCATTGTTCTCTGAAGTGGATAAAATCACACCCACACCTTTTGATGAGAACAAGCACTAGTTTTAAAATACAAGGGCTCAAGTTGAACCCTTTGAGTTCAGTTGCCAAAATTGCCAAAGTTTTGCCAAAGTTTGTTTATTTATTTTTAAATATTCATTTATTTATTTTGAGAGAGAGAATCCCAAGCAGGCTCTGTCAGGGCAGAGCCCCACGAAAGGTGTGAACTCATGAACCTTGAGATCATGACCTGAGCCCAAATCAAGAGTCTGTCACTTAACTGAGTCACCTAGGCACTCCAGAACTGAAGGCTAAACACAAAAAGATGGTGTTTTGTGTAACTATTTACTTTCACTTTCACTCTTTACAAAGAAATCTGAACATTACTAATCTCTGGGCTTCCCTCCCCCCCACCCCCGCATTTGTTGTTCTGAAGTGGGATAATGGGAATTCATAGGAAAATTCCTGAGAGTCAGATAGCCAGGTGGAGAATGGCTCTCTTTTAAACTATTTAATGTATCTGTGTAGCCCTAATCGTCCTCCTCTGGTTCATCTAGAATTTGGATGCCTGCTTTTTAAAAAATTTTTACTTTTACTTACAGGAATATAGTTGGCATTGATATAGTCTGCGCCTTCCTCTTCATTCATGGAGACTAACCTCACTCGGCTAAAGTCATCTGTAAAGAATAAGAAGAAAAAAGTGTCAAAAATCCGAGTGGAAAGAAGGACTGTCTCAACCTTCTCTAACCAACAGCAAGTCAGATCAGCCGGTGATGGACTAGGTCATATTTATTTTAGCTTGATACTTCAGCCACACCTCAACCTTAGTTTCTTGTTTAAATAATTATAAAAACATCTCTCAATCACCATTTCCTCCCCACCAGCTCCCCTGTCCTTGTTTCCAGATATGGAGGGCATTGTGTAGGATATTTATAGGAACTAAAATATCTGGTAGGTTGTGCAGAAGGCTGTAGAATGTAGCCTAAATCCACGATTTCCATGACACCTAACACATCCAGAAATTCCACTGCCTTTGGGAAACCCAGAGAAGATGGGATTGCACGGATTTGTGCAAACAGACTTCAGATGAGAAAAGTAAATTCCGAAATGTGTATAGATGTGAAAGTGTAAGAGATGACACTACTCAATTTTATCAAGAAGCCTGATCAAGAAGCTTCTAGAGCTTTTTCACCTCTCTTCTTCCCCCCTTTCCATTTTCTCCCAGTACCCCCCACCTCTACCCAGTGCAGCTGAAAGTTAAATCTATATTGGAACACATTTTAATTGTCATGTAAGGACTTTCTATTACTTCTCTCATGAATGTTGGACTTATTACAAAATGCTGAGTGAAGCAGAACCTGCCAGAAGAAAGAGGAAGTATTTTAGTCCGCTCCGCTCCTTCCATTGTCAGGGAGTTGACTGAAAGTAGTTTATGAGAGCTCAGATTATCTCATCCTGAGTTTGGCTAAGACTTTTGATCTTCAGATAGAGATCAAAAAGAGCCTAATGGCCAGTCTTCCGTGCTCAGACACAATTCATTTGAAGACAAAGAAATTACACCTTCCTACATAGGACGGGATCTAAATCCGTGGAAGCACGATTGGGATCAGTGCAATGGCAGAGATGGCCTTAAGGATCCAGACTACAACTGGGTTTAGCCAGAGACTGGTGAAACTAATCCATCTGCAGTAAAGTCCATCAGCCTTTGAGAGACGTGCCTAGGACAGGCTCTAGTGACAAGCTTACATGGTAGGATGTTTGTGTAGCGATTTTTACATCGGTTCAGTGGAAGGTCTGCAGCAAAGTGTGGAATATCCAGTCCAATCAATTTCAACTCCTGTAAATGACAGAGAATAGAGTTGAGATTTCCGTACTTGATGTGGATTGGATCACTGTTCACGTTGGCTTATTGTTCACATTGGGTTATTCCTCGCCCCCTGCCTGTAATAGAATTATCACACCCCCTCTTCCACATGATGTTCCAGTAGCTCCCTTTGGGGCAGAGCGTACTTCTTCACTCCACTGTTCTCCACTTGATTTGGCCCATGAACTTGGGTAGAAATCATTCCAATCAGAAGCTGTAAATGTGCTTGCTCAGTTTGGTTCACCTTCTTGTGCTACTGCCATGTGCCATGAAAATAACACCCACGGAGGCTGCTAGCCCCAGAATGAGGAGAGGCTTGGACCAGACCTGACTCTCACCCACGGTCTGAAGCGGGCCCATCCACTGTCCTACACACCCTTGAGTTCGAGAAAAATAAATACACATTGTTGTGGATCTGAGTGTCTGGGTGGCTCAGTTGATCAAGCATCTTACTCTTGGTTTCGACTCAGGTCCTGATCTCACAGTTTGTGAGAGCTCCGCATCGGGCTCCGTGCTGATGGTGTGGAGTCTGCTTGGGATTCTCTCTCTCCCTCTCTCTGCCCCTCCCCTGGTTGCTTTCTACCTCTGTCTCTCAAGAATAAATAAATAAACATTAAAAATATGTTGTGGATCACTGAGATTTTGAGATTTACACTATATAAAGCGTATCCAGCATCACTGGAAGAATAGCTGACTAACATAATACATAAATACCACCAGGGCACCTGGGTGGCTCAGTTGGTTAAGTGTCTGACTCTTGATCTTGGTTCAGGTCATGATCTCACATGAGATTATGAGTTAGAACCCCATGTTGGGCTCTGCACTGGTGGCATGGAGCCTGCTTGGGATTCTCTCTCTTCTTCTTTCTGCCCCTCCCCTGCTTATGCTCTTTCTCTCTCTCTCAAAACAAATAAATAAAACTATAAAAAGACACACAAATTCCATGGAGAGCTTAGTATTCATGTGGAGAAGGTAGGAATTATGAGTATCACTCAAGGTGTAGAAAATTTGAAAAGAGAGACATTTTAGATTTTTGGAAGTTTATATTAACTGAAGTTTATATATA
>NC_043709.1:90563901-90645908 GCF_006229205.1 Suricata suricatta
ACCCTATTAGTGAAAATAGGAACATCCAGGGATCTGTCTGTGTGTATCAGTAGTCTTATAAATCCTATTTATCAGAATGTGCATTATTAGGGCAATTTTTATATACACAGACAACCATCACAGTTCAAAAAGATTATGTTACAGGATTTGGGGGGGAGGTGGCGGCTTCTAAGCTTTCATCTCATGTGTCTATAGGAAATAAGCAGTTATTGCCAGACCACCTGGATTTTCCAGGAGGCATCACTCACGCTGTGGTCTGTGTTAATGATACGCCCTATAACTGAACAGTGTACAACCTGTGCAGCTGATCTGGTTATGCCTCTACAAATTTCAGGGAACTGTTAGTCAACAGCATATAGAACCATCTATGAATGGAATCACTTGTGGTATGCACCTTTCTATAAGACTATTCAGTGAGGCAGTAGAGAAACCACCTGCTGTAAATTTTTTAGTCGTATAGGATGTTAATGTGGCACGCACATTTTACTCTTCGTAATTTTTGCTTCAGTGAATCTTAAGCTGGAGGAATACATATCTGGGGGAAGAATTTTGGAGTCTTTGAAAGATTTCTGTAGGGTGTTGGAGACATTGGTGATGTTCTGAGAGACTGAACAGGCATATCTCTTTCATGGCCTTTCTGTCTGGATTCAAGTGCTCTTTGCAAAGCATTTGCTAAAGAAACGAATACATATTTTTGTGGATCAGGTCTTCTGCTGCTTCCACATAAAATGTCCTTGACAGCTTAATGTGCTTACTGGCCGTGGGATGCAAACCTGCGGGCAACATGGATGGGCTGACCTGAAAGACTCATATTTCTCTCCTCCTTTAGTTCTACAACACTTTTGGCTTATTTTTAATTTTTTTTCTTTAGAGAGAGCACGCACATGTGTGCATGATTGAAGGAGGGGGAGACAGAGAGAGAGAGAGAGAGAATCCCAAGCAGGCTCTGCACTCATGCTGTCAGTGTGAAGCTGGACACAGATCTCAATCTCACAAACCATGAGATCATGGCCTGAGTCAAAATCAAGAGTTGGGCGTTCAACCAGTTGAGCCACCCAAGCACCCCAACACTAGTGGCTTTTTAAGATCACAAAATCCCACGTTCCTTGGCCCATGTTGAAGCCAACCTTAAAGACAAGCCATGCTGACTTTGATCTGCTATTTACAAAGTGAGTATGTTCCATCTCGGGCAAAACCCGTCCTTGCTAAACGCCTTTAAACAGAAGCTTGTCACTGTCACTTTATAAGTGGTTTTTCCATTTTAAAGGGTTTTCAAAGACTGATCATATTGTTTCTGCAGGAAACATCATTTATCTTTCGCAACTTTCAACCAAATCAGTTATTTTTAGGTTACTCTTGGCAGTAATAAGTTTATTGAGATGATGCATCCATTGCCTAAAATATTTTGGAAATCTACCTCTTTTAGAGAGTGTCTTGATATACAGTTTGCCAAAACATCAGGCTTATTTTTGGTGCATTATGTATAAATAGTAGGTAAAGGAGTTCAGTTCTTGTTAACATCAGTTCAGTTCTCTGTAAGATAAGGCTGACAAGAAATACCTCCATAGCTTGGATAGTGACTATCCACTGGAATGACTAAACTCAACAAATATTCATGCAGCACTACTGGGGCTCCTGGGTGGCTCAGTCAGTTGGCCATCCGACTCCTGCTCAGGTCATGATCTCACTGTTCATGAGTTCAAGCTCCAAGTCAGACTCTGAGCTGACAGTGTGGGCCCTGTTTGGGATTCTCTCTCTCTCTCTGCCCCTTCTCCCACTCATGCTCTCTCTCTCTCAAATATAAATAAACATTAAAACTTAAAAAAATACAGCACTATTGATAATGATTGTGAGATGCTTGTGTTACGATTCTTTGTTTGGCTTTGCCTGGATGCATAATTTCTCCCTCCTTTGCCATTTGTACTAACAGACTGACAACTTTCCTCACGAATCCCCTGCTTTGAGGACAGACTGACGAGCCACAGGAAGAGGCCTCGGCTGCAAAAGCAGAGTGTGGAAACAGATTGGAGCTGAGAGCTGGAGCACATATGGAAGCCGACTAACTGATAGAACTTTAATTGTATGTTGTCTCTCTGCTGCAAATTGCCCCTAGCTGATAAGAGAGGTTTAATTGTCTGAACACTGTAAATGTAAATTGCCAGAGCTGAACCCCAGCAAAGCAGGAGCGGCGCATATACACAAAGTGCTTCGCCATCTTTTGTGATTTAGCCTGTCACTAAGTGGAAAATCAAATACTCAGTTTCTGGTTCAGTGGCTCTGTTGTTATTTTCTTTCCAGCCATATGGAAACTCCAGAGACTTAAATCTTCATAAAGGCAAAGTATGAGGTGATGGCCTGAAACCAACATAAATCATTTTTGAATTTTCATTTGCCAGTTTTGATTCTGTTACAATTTATCATTGTGCTTTCTTCCTTCGGGCCATGTAGTCATTTGCATGCTGTCTCCAAAAGATGTGTCCACATTTTACCCCCTTGACTTGTGGTTGTGGCCTTATGAAAAAAGAGGCTTTGCGGATGTAGTTAAGGATCATAAGATGAGATTATTCTGCCTTACCTGGGTGGGCCTGTATCTAACACGTCTCCTTGTGTGACAGAGAAGAGAAGGCCATCTAACACGGAGACATAGATTGGAGTCATGCAGGCTGCAAGTCAGAGAGCACCTCCAGCCACCAGAAGCCGGAAGAGGCAAAGAAGGATTCTCCCCTAGGGCCTTTAAAGAAAACATGGCCCCCATAACACTTTGATTTTGGACTACTGGCCTCTAGCATCGTGAGAAAACAGATTTCTGTAGTGTTAAGTCACCAAGACTGTGGTGATATGTTATGACAGGCCCTGAGGACCGAGGACAGTCACCAAAGCCCAAGGGCAGTCTTTGCTGTTGGCTGCGTCTGAAGCATGCAAGTCTTGAAAAGCAAAGCCTGGACGTACGCTCTGTATTAGTCTGTTCAGGCTGCCACGGCAAAACATCACAGACGGGGTGGTTTCAACAACAGAAAGTACTTCTCACAATCCAAGTGCAAGGGGCCGACAAGCAGACTTCGTTCTGAGGCTTCTCTTGGCTCGCACGTGACCACTGTCTCACTGTGTGCTCATGGGCCTTTCCTGTCTACCCCTACTTACCGTCCCGAGACCCCACCTCTTCCACATATGAATTTTGGGAGAACACATCCAGCCCAGCCCATGCATATTAATCTTCAGAGGAGACCACAACCTATATTCTGGCTCTAGAGTCTGTAACAATGTCAGCAGGTTTTAAGCACGTGGGACAGGTTGGACACCAGAGTCAGGTGAGTGAGATTACTAGACTACAGAATGAGTGAGGATAAATGATGGAACCGTCGTGTTGACAGAAGCAGTGACATCTGTTGCAAGTAAAAGGTGCAGTGGAATGGGGCACAGTCTGGCTGGTTTTCAGGTGAACACAAAAGGGGACAGGATTTAGGACAAAGTATTCGGTGAGGCTCTGTGTTCAGTTCTGAGGGTGCCATTAACAAAGTGCCACCAATTCGGTGCCTTAACGCAACAGAAATTAATTGTCTTAGAGTTCTGCAGGCTATCTGCCCCAAATCAGGATGTCAGCAGGGACCTCTGACTGCTGTCCCTTGAGGAGGAATATTGGAGCATCCTTCCTTGCCTCTTCCGAGCTTCTGATGGTTTGTTGGCAATCTCACCTGCAGCTGTATGACTCCGATCTCTGCTTCACCCCATGGCGTTCTCTCTGTTTGTCTGTGTCTTAACAGAGCTGAAATTTCATAGCGACACCAGTCAGACTAAGAGCCCACGCTAGGCCAGTATGACCTCATCTTAACTAATTACATCTGCAATGACCCTCTTTCTAAATAAGGTCATATTCTGAGGTGCTGATGGCTAGGGCTTCAACATATCTTTTGGGGGACACAATTCAACCCGTAACAGGTACTAAAGGAAGAATAGGGTGCATTAGTAATGGGCATCTCGAGGAGGTGATGGAAGACTGGAAGAGGACGCCAACCTCAGGAAAGCGTAGCAGCGGCCAGAGGGCCCTGGGGCGAAGATGAGATTTAGGGCTAACATTTGAGTTAGTGGTATAAGCACTTGGAAACAGAGACCAAACCTAGAAGATTAGGAAGAAGAGGAGAGAAAATTCAGGACTGAGAACCAAGCAAGACCTCTGGTGTAAGAACTGTTGGAGAGGGCTCAAGGTGGCTTATTTCAACAATGACTACAGGTAGGTTTCGGTGCAGTGAATGGAATACAAGTGAAAACAGCTGCAAACAGAAGCTACAGTCAGAAATCAAAGATCATCTCTCATGAACTACGTGGCCAGGAGTGTGGCTTCTTTTCGACCTTTGCAACCACATTTCTGAATAAAGATGGTGAGCACTTTTGCTAGCATCCTGATCAAACAAATACAAAACACAGACACTAATGGCAGAATGAGCAATATATGGTATGTCTTACAGACGCTCAAATTTCAAGTTCTAAAATCTGGTTCTTCAAAACCTTTCCATATGAGACATATGAAGAGAGGACTTGAATCTAATCCCGGAGTCCCAAACCTCTTTAAGAAAAGATGCACACTTTCCTCGGAAGGATAATCAGTGTTTCCAGTGGATCCAAAATCAGATGCAGATTTAGGACTAAAGGACTGTATTTAGCAAAGGCAAATTAGCAAGTCGTATAGCTTCATGTATGACTTATAGCTGTATTGGTAACATATGTAAATGCAGACATTAGTTTCAATTTGTGTAATGTTTATAGATGATGTGATTTCTCCATATGAGTGTGATCTTTCAATGTCAGTATTAAAATGAATATAAGTATTATATATTTATATACAAAAGAATTCAACAAAACAAATAACTGTTCAGCTATTGAATTTAGTGAGACCAACCTCTTGGGTTCTTATTAGAATAGGAAACCTTTTTTTCCCCTTGAGCTTCAGTTAATGATATCAATTTCAGGAAAATGTGAGGGTTGCCATGTGAAAGGTCTGACACACACCCTGAAATCAGGTATGGGAAGGAGCATAATGAGTCTTTGGAAATAGCTGAGGCTCCCCTGGCACGGAAGCTGAGGATGGGAGTCGGAGCGCCCGGGAGGCTGGAGAATGAAAAAGGAAGTGAGTCAGGCCAGTGGGTCACTGCCTGGGCAAACATCAGCTCAGAAAATACACCTGACCCTGTGATTTAAAGCAGACTTCTGAGGGGCACCTGGGTTGCTCGGTCTGTTGAGCGTCCGACTCTTGGTTTCAGCTCAGAGCAGAGGTACAGCATGAGGGCTTGGCACCAAATAAATTACCTATTTGACCAACAGTGTTCTAAGAGATATGAACAAAAAGCTTCATAGTAAATAATGATATGAAATACTCCTTCAAATCATGGTCTGGTGATTAATTTCATGTATCAGCTTGGCTAGGCTAGATGGTGCTTGGTCAAACAGCAGTCTAGATGTTACAGGAAGGTATTTTTTTACTTAATGACTGAGTCACCCAGGCACCTTCTTGGTATTTAAAGACGTGATTAACATGTGAATCAGTGGGATTTGAGAAACCAGATGATTCTCCATAATGTGGGTGGGTCTCATCCATCAGTTGAAGACTCTACGAGAAAAGACAGGTCCCCTGAGAAGGAGGGAATTCTGCTTCCAGACTGCTTTGGGACTCGAGCAGAGACATCAATTCTTCCTTGGGTCCCCAGCCTGCCCTGCAGGTTTCAGATGTGCCAGCTCCCACAGCTGTGTGAGCCGGTTCTTAAAATAAGTCTGTTTCTTTGTATGTATATTTCTTCTATTATATTATCAGATCTATGATATAGGATATACATATTATAATAGTTACATAAAATTAAATAATTATATAATATAATAAACTTATGAATGAATTATATTATATTGTGTTAGGGGTGTGTGTGTGTGTGTGTGTGTGTGTGTGTGTGTGTGTGTAAGTTCTACACCCAATGTGGGGCTTGAACTCATGACCCCAGATCAAGAGTCCCCTGCTCTACTGACTGAGCCAGTCAGGGGCCCTTGTATTACTGTTTATACATGTATATGTTTCCTATTGGTCTGTCTCTTTGGAGAACACCAATACCCATGAGTCAGAAAGTGTGGATATTCCCTTGCCCCTTATTTAGTCCAATGTTTCTCAGTGGAATACGATTGGCCTGGGACAGTTCTTTATTGTGTGGGACCATAGAATTCACAGCAGGACATTTATCATCCCTGTCCCGTTTTCTATTGAATACTACTAGTAGCTTCGTTGCAAGTCATTATGAGAGCCAAGAATACTCCTACAGCTTCCCAAACCCTCCCTAAGGGACTGACTGCCTGGTACTGGCCCAGCTGAGAGATACTGTGGTGATGAGAAATTGTGGCTTTTCTTCGACATTAATTAATGCCAAAATGAATTAAGACTTTTGGATTCCCACTTTAGAACATTCCTACCTCCTTCATAATTCCTGTGAATTAAGCCTGAATGTGTTCATTTATACATCCAAGGTATCGAAGCTTTCAGCATGTTATAAATTAAACATTATCACAAAAAATTTATTACTCCACTTTTGACATTTTTGAAGCATCTGAAGCTAGGATCTAATCACCTCTTGTGTGGTTCTCCCAGTGTCCTTTCTTAGTTTGGGATTAATGCTCTTCTTTGGTGAGCCGAGTGGTTCCCGTAAGAGCTGCCCAGTTCTTCCATGACCCCGCCCTCTCCTGCTGTGGTTAGTTTGAGTGGACGGCACAACCCAGGCCAGCCAATCAGAATCCTCCTCTGTTAATTTTCAAATTCTGAATGAGGAGGAGAGTCAACAGTTCCCTTTGGACACTGTGGAAACCAGCATGTGATGCTCAGGGGTTGTAGGTGGTTGTGTTTCTCACTGTGAGAAAGAGGTTGGTTTGCAGTGAAAGAAAGTGAGGCCGAAACAGAGAGAGAAGCCGAAATGAGGAAATAAAAGAGGGTGGGGGGTGCCTCTGCAGGGGTGTGGCCTTTGGTTCTGACATTCCTGAAACAGAGCTGCTGCCCCTTCCTCCCCCTAGCTGAGCTCTGATTAGGATTCCCTTGATTACAGGAGATAGCTCAGCCTCTTTTGAACAAATTCCCTCTTTCTTTGCTCTGAACTAGCTCGAACGGTGTGTCCTTCCTTTTTACCAGGAAACGGTAAAATCCGAATTGTCTTTTTAGTGATGCGACCCAGAAGCACAAAAATAGTCACACTGGGCGTTGATGGCGCAAACCGGGAGGTGCTCCTAAGCCACCCAGCAAGGGCAATGGTGCTAGCTGTGTCACCAAGGTAATAAAATCCTGTAGGAATTTAGAGCTGGAGGCTTCAGTGAAGTTGAAACTGTGCATGCATCCACCATAATTACCGTCACCATTATCAGAATTAACTAGACACTTATTTTTTTCCTGAGTTTTGGCATATGTGTTTGTATAGAAAGCCTCCTTTTTCTGAAATACCATCCTTGCCATAAATCTCCAGTTCACACAGAATTTCTGTTCTTTGAGATACAGCATTTGGTGTAACATCTAACAGTCACTTATGCACTTACATGCAGCGGGTAACTTTGGGTGGAATTTTTAATGACACAGGGTGGCAGTTAAGGGGCTTTGTACTTGATAATGCGTAAAGTTCTTTTCCTCCTTAAATTCCCTCTTAGCACATCCACGCCAGGACTCCTGCTGCTTCTCACAGACCTATGACATCTGAGGCCCAGGAGGGGAGAGATGAACTGAATATGAATAATGAGGAGAAAGCAGCTCCATTCCATGACCTGGTGTTTTGCATGAAAAGAGCACCTAAGATGTTTCAAAAATCACTTTTGAAAAGTCGATGTATCTCTTTTTTTCCCCTGATTTCTTTGAATCACAGACCACTTGAGCTTTGCTATAGGGACCTGAAGGATGAAGCTGTCCAGACCATTAGGAACTATGAAATACATGGCCAAACCCCCCCGAGGACCAGTTCAGTTACCTTCCTCACATGGCTGAGATCTGAGGCTGACTATTTCCATCTTCTCTGACATGTGGTCTTGGACTCAAAGAACATGCGTGCTTCAGAGAAAGGAGGTTTTGCCATTTTTTTCCCTTCTACCTTCACCACATATAACTCTTCTCCCAATTTCCCCAAGGAAAAAGAAGGGAAGCCTCACAAATACATTCTGTATTAAGCAGAATGTCAGGAATGCCACAGCCGTGAGAGCCCCACCCCAGCCTTTCTATGCTCAGAAGACAAAGACATTTCAGCCACCACCTCTCCTTACTGAGTGCGAAGTGACATAAGATACAACTAAAAATGCCCTGAAAGTGAAGTTCTGTTTCCGGCTTAAATTCTCACCGCGCTTTCCCCTACACTCTCGAATACATTGGTTTTTCAGTGATGGCTTCTCTTATAACCATGTTTGTTCACCCCAATTCCTGCATTTGTTCTTTGCTTTCCTTGCCCTGACTTGCAAAGGGCTGATATCCTCCTGTGAACCAGCAGATTAGACACGCCGAGCCCAGTCACCACCCTGCTCGTTATGAACCATATCACGACCAGGGCCCAGTGAGCAGCGAAATGACGGCAGTGCCAATCTGCCAATTCCCATGACTTACCCGTCCCAGAAGGTAGGAAATACTTTATCCACTCACCTCAAATTGAAGAGAAAACTTATAGTCAGAGTCTTTGGCCATATCCTTGATGTAGGCATCAAAGTCATCCAACTGAACTGGGCTTTATCAAGATAAACACAGAGAAATGTGTGTTTTAAAACTGCTGACAGGTATCTACATTGTTTAATGCCATTCTTTTCAAACACGAACAATTTTCTTGGAGAAAAAAGAAGTTTTACTTCTTCAAGCTTACCACTCACCATTTTTTGTTGTTATTAAAGTTAACAGTCCCTAAAAATTTTTTAATTAAAAGAAGGGTGTAAAAGATTACACTTTCTTGAGATAGGAGAGACCTCTAGATTTTAATTGGCTCTTGCTCTAGCAATAAAATATTATACATATGCATACTCATATACCTACATGTACATATGTTGTTTCTAGAAAGCTCTGATTAATGGGAAAGAACAAAGGATTAGAGTCTGAAGAACTGTTTGAGTTATGGTTTTTCTTTATTGACTGTGTGATCATGGAGAATTTACCTAACTTTTGTGAGATTCAACATCCTCATGTATAAAATGCTATGGTTCTACTTTCCTTATAAGGTTGACACAGTATATTAAAGAACTTTATAAGTTTAAACAGCTTTACAAGTATCAGGCATTTTGCTGCTAGCTACACCAGAAAGCTTCTAGTGCCTTACTCTTAGAGAGCCAGGTTTAGAGGTTTGTGTATCTATAAAAGTTTCAATAGTGGTTCAAAGGTACTATCAGGTAACACCTCTGAGCTTGTTTCTTCACCTGTAGCAGGAGTCCTCACTTCTTGCCTTCTTTTCATGAATAAGAATTACTTTTTATTTCTTACAGTTTTCTGTGACTGCTTGTTTTTTCCAGAGCCTACCAATGCCAACCCGCCCCTACGCCTCTGCAGGATCCTGTACTCTGTCATCTAATTCAAGCCTTTCCACCTTGGCGAGATCCATCCAGCCCACCTTTCCCTTAATCTTGTTGCAGACAATTCAGTTTATATCATCTGCCTGTGGTCTTATGTCCTATTAGCAAATACATAATATTTAATAGATATTTGTTTAAAGTTGTTGATTAGCCAATCTGATAGATTAGGTTAAGAATTTAGTAGACTTTTAAGGGCATTACACCACCCAGAAGTATATTTAAACCCTATGGTTTCACTTAATAATATGAATGAATGACTTGTACCCACAAAACATACTACAGTACAGATATTCACAGAAGCTTCTTGCTCGGTTGATCCCTGAGGTACACATGGGCAGCATTAGCCCCACGCTCGAGCGAGCCAAGGCTAAGTAAGTCAAGCGAATAACCCAAGATCACGTGGCTTCTCAGCAGCAGAACACGCTGACTAGGACGCAGGGAGAATGATTTCTGATTCAAAGCTGTTTCTACTCCAGACTTGCTATCTGTCCAAAAAAATGGCTAAACATGGGGCTCCTGTCCTGGAATGAACTCCGTGAGACCTGCACTCTCCGGCTCTTGTCTGTGAGCAGTGCATTGACCTTCAGATTGGATTTAAGGACTCTAGCATTCATCCTGTTACCAAGAGAATGAAGGCACAATAGGGAAGGCAATCTGAGAAAATATTTATGAATTAGAAAAAGCAAAACGAAAAGAGAGGAAATAGAAGGATGAACATCAAGGAGAGGAAGAGGATGGGAAGGAGGAGCAAAAGCAAGCTGGGGGGCGGGAAGCACAGATCAGAGGACAAGGGTTTAGAGAGGGAAGGGAGAAGAGGAGGTGAAGCAAAGGAGTGTGGAAATAAAGTTAGGTGGAGATAGGAAAGGGGAGTTGTGGGGACATGGTGCAGGGGTTTTGGGAATGGAAGAGAAAAGGCAAAGAGACGGCTGATGGGAATTTGGGCAGGAGAGTCCCTGGAGAACTGACTTTTACAGAAGGGGGGAGGATCAGGGAAGGAGGAAGCTGGTTCCAGTGAGGTTGGGGCCTATGGGCAGGCTCTACCCCTCCTACCCTCTACCCAGACCTTTGTCCACATCCTCCCTCTCCTCTTCCTCTCAGCTGAGTCTTGGGAGGAGCAAGAGTCTCCTCTTTTGATGCAGAGACCTAGCCTTTAAATGCTCTAGTCTATGCCTTTCTGCCTCACTTAACAACCCAACCAAGAACCCTGGGCAACAAAGTCTTGTTTCTGTGGAATCATTCTTTGTAAGTGACAGAACTTCTCTTCTGTGTTAGTTACTTTCATCTCCTGTGTCAGTTGCTATATGCCAATGGACCGCATACCGATTGGCAATAGATTTAGGAAAAATTATTCTGTTATTTATAGTGCCTTGCAAAAAATCTATGTCACTCAAGGCTAAACAGAAATATTTTTGCATCCACATTTTTTTGGTATTATGTATTCCATTAGCATGAGTGCCATAGATTTGGCTGGAGCCTCTCATTGCCTCCTATTAAGTTACCAATATTTTGTCCTAGGCGTGCTTCAAAGATGAACTCTATGTATGGAAATGGTCCACTCTTTATATGCAGAGTTTGAACCAGTGGCCAGGAGGTGACACTCTAATTAAGCTTTTGAAATCAACCGATGGTTAAGTTTTGCCCAAAAGAATCTTAATTCTTATGACTTAGCAGTTCAGTAGATAAGTGAAACCATAGGCTAGCTGTGATAATTATTCTTTTCTATTTATTATAAAGATTTCTTGAGACAGCATTTCTCAAAGCACTTATTAAAATATCAAATAGAGTAAAGGCCTTTCCCTACACTATGCACAGAATTTCAAAGTACAAAACTGTAAAGGTTTTTGTACAACTTTGATGTAGCTAACTATCAGACATTTTCTAGATTGGGAATGGCAGATGTCTGTCTACAAGACTTTTATAATCCTAACAATCCATTCTTTTTTAGTTTTCATATGATGATGATTTTCCTTATTCCTGACTTAGTTTCTGTGATTCACTTTCTTAGTGATTACTGTCTACTCATACGAGGAAACGCATCAACACATAGTAGTTTAGTACACATTTGCCTCTTTCATAAGCATCTCCTCTATCTGAAGAAAGGCAATGGTTTTAATTTGCAAAGTTAAGATCATTATGAAGACCTTTTTAAAATAAAATATTTTAAAAGAGGTAGTAAGGAAAACTTAAGTGCATCGTATACCTCAAGGTTTTACAGACTGGATCTTAAATGTTTTCACCACAAAAAGGAAACAATAATTATGTGACAGAATGGAGATGTTGACTAAATGCTATGGTGTGATCAACACATCACACACCGTACATTTACACAATGTTATATGTCAGTTATATTTCAAAAATAAGAACAACTTACTTAGTCAGTTTCCGCTTCTTTAAACCATTTTTACTCCTGAGAATTAAAAAAAAGAAAGAAAGACAAGATTATCTGGGCAAAAGAATTGATTGACACAAAGATTATATTTGAAGAGCTTTAAATAATTACATCAATTTTATTTAATTTTCATTAAACATTATCTCCGTTTTGTTTAATTACTTTTTTTAAATGAGAAGATAATGATAATAATTTCAGATTCAGTTTTTAAAAACCCGGTTAGATTGCAGGAACATACTGCACTTATGGTTTAGATTTGCCAAATACTAAAAATTCTAGAAATATAATTTCTTACTACTAGTGGTTAAATTGTGTAAGTATCCTTATAAATACATATAGAAGTATCTACTGTCTGAATACTCCAGGTTCTATGGCAAGAAGGAAAGAATTGGGAAATAAAATGGAGAACTAATGTCTAGGAGGGTAGACATATTGGTTGTCAAAGACTTACCTTTGGACATTTTCCCTGGGAATTTAAGTGTGTGCTGTTAAGTGTTGGCATGTATCTTATGGAATTCTATAATGGTATTGTTCTTATTCATTTTGAATTCATTTTTTTAAGTTTATTTATTCATTTTGAAAGAGACAGAGACAGTGCGAATGGAGGAGGGGCAGAGAGAAAGGAGAGAGAGAATCCCAAGCAGGCTTGACATGGGGCTCAAACCCACAAAGCTGTGAGATCATGACCTCAGCCAAAACCAAGAGTTGAATGCTTAACTGAGAGGACCACTCAGGCACCCCAATTTTGAACTAATTTTTAAGCTATCTGAAGACTTGTACCTATTACTCACTAGTTCTTAACTCGTTACTATTCTGTAAGGTCAAGCACATATAATGCTAATGTGTGCTTCAGTTAATTACATTTTAGGGGGTATTTAGGGTAATTGTTTCAAGGGATAAGTAAAATAACTGACCTAAGTTAGTGAACACTAATATAGTACCTGTTGAGACACTTTATTTCTGTATATCGATATGATTGAGTGCAAGTGACAATTTTTATAAGTAATTTCCCAAGGTCTTTAAATATTGATGGAAGCATTCAAACTTCTTGAAAATAAACAATCTATAGTAAATAACCAGGTGTGACCTGGCTCTCATGTGCCAGAATATTTATTTATTTGAAAAGATTTTTTTAATTCTTGTAAAGTTTTTAAATCTTTCAAAAAAGATTTTTGAAAGAGAGCGACGGAGGACAAGCAGGGGAGGGGCAGAGAGAGAGGGAAACACAGAATCCAAAACAGGCTCCAGGCTCTGAACTGTCAGCACACAGCCCAAAATAGCGTTTGAACTCATGAATATTGAGATCATGACCTGAGCCAAAGTTGGACGTTTAACCAACTGAGCTGCTCAGGGCCCCCAGGATATTTATTTATACTGTAAATTGTGAATGTTTGGGCACCTTCATTTCCAGAAAGGCTTTAGCAGAATGAAGCACTGCTTCGTCTGTGCTCTCATAGTACTCTGTTGATGGACTACTTCCCACGACGTCTGTCATTTGCATATATGCTGCTTGCTAGACAGTCCTTTCCCCCCAGACACAGTTATAGGACACATGGCGGTGCTCAAAAAAAGCTTACTTAATTGGACTTAAACATCTTTGCTGGGATGCTTGGGTGGCTTCATCAGTTAAGCATCTGACTCTTGATTTCGGCTCAGGTCATGATCTCTCACTTCATGAGATCAAGTCCCATGTTGGGCTCTGTGCTGAATGTGGATCCTGCTTGGGATTCTCTCTCTTTCTCTCTCTCTCCGCCCCTCCCCTGCTGGCGTGTTCACATGCCCTCCCTCTCTCTCTCAAAATCAATAAATAAACATTAAAAAAAACATCTTTGCCATGTTGCCCTTGCAGTTTTACTTAATGATTCAATAAGGAATTTGACTTAGGAAGTGGAACTGGTGGATCATGAGGGAGTAGCGAGGGCAGAGGAAGTAGGGAAATATCCATAAAGGCAAAGCTGTTTCCTGTTTTCATTTTCTGGGTTCAGTGGGGGGGGGTTATTTCTTTCCACTTCTGAGTGATGACGATCCATTCACCAGCTCATGTCTTATTTTTTCTCCCTCATCTTCTGGCTTCCATACTTGGGATTTAGCAGAAAGAGACATTATAGGTTTTACTTTGCTTCCCCCTCTTCCCCTCAAAAAACTGGTGTAATGTTGGGCAGGGCTGTATCAATCTAAGCATTTGGGAGCTTAAAAGAATACCTTCTGCATAATGTCTACTCCGCTTGCAATGGTAGCAAGGTTAACTTTAGGAACCCCACAACGACTTCATGTAGTGGAAGCTAATTACGTTGGTGCTTTATGACATAGGAATGTTAGCTTAGAATGTAACCAACAGTTTGGCAAAGTCAGGAGGCTGCCCAACATATCCTGTGATTGGGAGTGAAGAAAACAACAACCCCAAAACCAAAGCTTTCCCATCCAAACAGACTTCAAGGGAAACTGGGCAGAAACAAATGACTGTGGGAGCGTGACGATGACTACATTCAGTGCTGAACTAGTAAGCTGCTCTGATTCAACAGCTGTGTAGAAGCCTGGTTCATGGAAGGGAGGCCCTTTGTTGCTTTCAATCTCATTCATTGATCGAATGGACTTTTACATATGACGCAAAATTTCACCATGTGGTTTGAATGACTTATGGTCCTAAGTGTACATTTACGTGTATGTCTTTGGGATTTGTGTACGACCTCTAAGTTCTGCTTAGATTTTGCTAAATTCCCAAAGATTCCAAAGGATCCTTATATCCTTAGGCTGTGGGATAAGGACAGGGCTGAATTATGAGCCTCCACCTTAATGCTGACAGAACGTTCCTATGTTTTCAATTGCTGCGTTAATTCTAAGACTAAAATCAGGGACAACTGACTTCTGAACACGTAAGTTAAGGTTTTGCCGGCCATTTTACCTTCAGCCCATTATGGAAAGAGCTAGCATGTGTGTGTGTGTGTGTTATGTGAATATTTGAGGTGATGTTAGGCTATTATCTTGTCATTGCAAAATATTTTTTCAATAAAACTGATAACACCCATCGGAAATACAGAATATATATATACACGATCATGCACATCTTCTAATTTTGTCTTTCACTTATAGTAGGTAAGGTTCAAAATCCTAATGACCTCAAGAAGTTAAGATGCCTAAGTTCTTGATGGTTATGACATCTTGGAAAGCCGAGCAGACTGGAATTCATTGCAAAGCTGAATATGAGGCATGGCAGAGATGCGGGATTCATGATGGCCACAAACAAACAAATAAGCAAACGAACAAACAACCCCTCCAACCTAAACCCCCAACACTCGAAATGTCCCCCCTGTCATAAGTGCTACCTACTCTTTCGTGAGCCAAAGGGAGATCTTAAAAATGTGTTTAGAGTTATATCATTCTCTGAATAAAGCATGCAAAAACCATGAGTAAAGCTGAGCAGTTTAAACTAAATGTTGCTTCACTCTTAAAATGACAACGGTTGAGAATTTAGAGCAGGCAGAGGAATACTTGAGCAGAGCATGAGGTGACTATGGCCTTAAAAAAACAGAGAGAGACAGAGTAGTAACAATGAGTCCAGATGGAGCTAGTCTGAATGAAATGGTTTTCTCTGACTAGGAAACATGATCTGAGATGACTGTAGCCAGAAATCCTGGCAGAATACCATGTTGAGACTAAGCCAGCTGGGCACTGGTGCTCTGCCTGGGTTTTGCTGCCACCCTGGGAAAATTCGAGGAACACCATGGGAGAGAAAGAGTCCCTTGATGTTCACACAAACCACTCATCCAGAGGATTTCATAAAATGAACAGGAATGTGTATTTCCATGAAGTGGGCAGGTTAGGGAAGAACGTGTGAGGAAGGAGTGGCGCAGGGGACCAGTGGTTGGTAACGGAGTGTGTGAAATGCGAAGGCAACCACGTGGGAGGATTCAAGATGGCTGTCTAGCCGGGAAAATCCCCAGGAGGCATTAGCTGAGGGGAAAAGTACCCGACAGTAGGGAGTTCTGGTGGCTTTGCCAGTACTGAGGGAGCTGCCCCTGAAAAAAGCATGATCATGTAAGTTTACTTCTTTTAGAGCTGACACAGCACAAGCCGAGGGCTGAAAGCAGGTTAATGCTCAGTCCATGTTCACGGGTTGATAGGCGCATGGTTTACTGAAAGTGACAGAGAGCCCCGGGGGTGGGGGGGGTGGGGGGGCTTTGCCTTCTCTTCTCACGTGGAGATAACCATTTCCAGCCTCAAGGCCAGTCTTCCAAAAACTACTGAAGGGTTTCTTAAGAACAACAGGGGGCACCTGGGTGGCTCAGTTGGTTAAGCGTCTGACTCTTGGTTTCTGCTCAGGTAATGATCCCAGGGTTCTGAGATCAGGCCCTGTGTCAGGCTCTGTGCTCAGCATGGAGCCTGCTTAAGATTCTCTCTCCCTCTCTCTGCCCCTCTCCTCACTCTTTCTCTCTCTCTCTCAAAAAATGAAAAAGAATTTTTAAGAACAACAACAACAAACAAACAAAACTACTGAATGGTTTTTCCCCTGCCCTAACTTGGGTCTAGTGCTTTTTGATCAGTACTATAAGTAGCAGACCTTAAATGGTTTGTTGGAATTTGAAGACGTGTTTAATTTTTTATTTATTTTTGAGAGAGAGAGAGACAGCATGAGCTGGGGAGGGTCAGAGAGGGAGACACACACAGAATCTGAAGACAGGCTTCAGGCTCTGAGCTAGCTGTCAGCACAGAGCCCAATGTGGGGCTCGAACTCACAAACCACGAGATCATGACCTGAACTTAAGTCAGATGCTCAGTCAGTTGACTGAGCCACCCAGGTGCCCCAGAAGATGTGTTTATCAAGAGGAACCTGATATGAGCTTAAAAACCAGACTGTGGGAAAGTCATAGAGTTAGGCAGAGAAATTAACAGGATAGCATATGGAGCTTTCTTTCTTTTGTTTTACGTGAGATCTGTGGAGGGTACTTTAAGGATACTGACTACAAGTATTCTGATGATAGTACTTGAAAATGATTAGTAGATGTTGAGATAAAAGTAATGCGGGGTGCCTGGGTGGCTCAGTTGGTTAAGCTTCCGACTTCGGTTCAGGTCAGATCTCATGTTCGTGGGTTCGAGCCCTGCGTCAGGCTCTGTGCTGACAGCTAGCTCAGAGCCTGGAGCCTGCTTCCGGTTCTGTGTCTCCTTTTCTCTCTGCCCCTCCCCCTCTCATGCTCTGTCTTTCTCTGTATCAAACAAAAAATAAAAATAAAGATAAAAGTAATGCATATTTTGAAGGTCAAAATGGAATTTATACGCACTACTTGTACCTCAATACTACCTGATGTCAAATACTTAAAATGTTGTGTTGAGTATAACTAAAATTGTTATTAAAGCCAACTTAGAGGGGCCCCTGGATGGCTCAGTTGGTTAAATGTCCAACTCTTGATTTTGGCTCAGGTCATGATCTCACAGCTGTGAGATCGAGCCCCGAATTGGACTCCACACTGGGTGAGAAGCCTGCTGAAGATTCTCTCTCTCTTCCTCTGCCCCTCCCCTGCTTGCGTGTATGAACACACACGCATGCACGTTTTCTCTGTCTCTTAAAAAGTAAAATTAAAATAAGACAACCAAGTTACAATAACAGTGAACTGTCCTCATCATCTGGGGCATTCCTCTGATTTCCTCACATGACACATCAGTGTCTAGTGTATTTCAACAGCTTTCCTCAAGTCTCTCTTTAAAAAAAGAAAAATAAAAATTCTGGTATAAACAATCTCTATTGTGAGAAAGTCCTTTTTTGTATTGCTTCCATTGTAACTCAGAGTTCTAACTTTGCCAGCTGTATTTATTCTGTCCTTGGAGAAACTGAAGAACATTTAATCAATTGTCTTTTTGAATAAATAACAGTACAGATTGCTTTTCATCTTTCCACTCTTTCCCTATTCCCTCCACCCATGCACCATTTTTCCAGTTCATGAACTATTTTTATTGCTTTTTTCTGAGTCCTTCTGAAGTTGTCCATATATCTGGATCTGCCTGTACATAATTTAGCACCTAAACACCATGGATACTTCAAAACAATTTTTGGTTTGGGTCAGGAATCCACTACCTTTTTCCTGTGGCTCAGGAAAAGAAATAGATCCTTCTAGATACTAGTCTCAGGTTTCAAAATTATTATTACTATTATTATTATATTTATAAAAATGGAAAAATACTCTTTGAGAGTTGATTATTACAATGATTTAGGTTAAGAAAATAAGAATTTAAAAGAAGCTGATTTTTACAGAGGAAAGAATAGATTTCAGAAAAACCTGGATTCTTTAGATAGTTGTATGATGTTAAGATAGTCTCCTTCACAGATTCTTTGGCATGTTTCGAAGATGGGGCTGATAATACTCTCTGCAGAGTTGTGGGAACACTTAAATCAGATAATTATACAAAGAGGCTTGCATATAGTCAGTTGTTCAATATTCACTGAGTGAGCATTAACTATGAAAACATCGAGACCCCAAACACGGAGGACCGTATTCTCGGCTTCTCTACCTTAAAGCATTTCTTCCTTGTTGGAAACAGAGTCCTCAAATGGATGGAGATGGCAAGGACAGTGGGAAGCATCATTTACTAAGATGAGAAGCCAGTGCATTGACTGAATGAAGAAACAAATGACTAGTAATAAATGGAAGAAAAGCTTGCCAAGAGCATCCCAAGAAAAAAAATTTTAATTGGGAAACCATTTGGGATAGGCCATCTTGGTACCATGAACTACTTTAATCCATCTCAAGACATGAGTCATAATTTCCGATGCTGCCAAACACATAAAATAATTAAAAAGAATTTTTCCTTTTTTGTTTCACTTCTGGAGAGCTAACTGTATAGACTTTGTGTTAGATAAACAGTAAAAAAAAATCACTTACCAAGGATTAATATAAAATGCCAAAAGATAATCAGTCCAAAGACATGAGGGTAGCAGGGTTAAGAAAGCAAATATACTCCTACGCCTGTGAGCATTAATAGATAACAGATGTAAAGATGAAAAAGTGGCAAGAGTTAGTAACATAAACTGTGAACAGATATCAGTAAATTACCTACGAAGATCAATTATAATGACAAGCATCTTAATTATGATTAAATATTATTCCATTCTGTGAAATTTAAATGTGAGGGCTTATGTGCTATCATATTGCCCGAATCAGTTTTATTCGCACACATCCACACTGTAATCAGATATATTTCTTCCAACTTCTGTTGTGTCAATTAGTCTGTTATTAGGTGATTACATTTACATTCAGTTAAATGAGACTCTTCAATGCCTCATTAGTTAGCTCCAGTCTTATTCTTGGGTATTATTACCCTTGCAATGCTTAAACCTATTTTAGGAACCATTATAATGTCATTTGATAGTTAACAGCAACTTCTGGGAGGAAATAGAAACGGTCAATTTGTGCACATACTGATTTTGGCAAAGGCTCCAAGCTGCACCCTTAGGCATGACTTTCTATATTATTTTTAGTTTAAATTAATACCTCATTTCTGACAAATAACCCTTGAAACAGAGCTACAGTATGACACTCAGGTATCATTCATTCAAGATAAGGAGCTCAGCAAATTGCCTAGTCTATAATCTGATCGATACTCAGCTGAGCGGGAGCAAAATTATTTCGTTTTACTTAACTTCTAATCCAGACTGCTGATTTAAAAAGCATGGTTTGAATCCAACTTCAGGTATTCAAACCACTTGCAAAATAGAACACTTATTAATGCAGATTTTAAACTGCCCTATGGATGCATCTAGAACTATTCTAATTAGTGGGGGGAAATGGTGTCATCTTGTCACTTTAGTTACTACAAATTCCCACTGAGAGAGCTGTCTGTCAGCCAGGAAACGCTGGTGCTGGCCGGCTACCTTTGTCAAGAGCAGGTGGAGAATTTTCTAGATTTTTCTAGAAAGGTCCTGAAGTGAATTCCCTTTTGCCTCAGCTCTCCTGTAACTGGTCCCCCATGTTCTATCCAGTGAGTGATTGTGTAGTTAGTCAATACATAGGTGTCCTGGGTCACAAGTATAATTGGATCAATTCCTAGATGGGCTGTTCGTTACTGCTTTGTGACTGAGCCTCTTTAAAGGACGAGCCAGACCAGAAACAAGTAGCAGTGAATTAGTTTCTTACTCTTGGCAAGAGCATTAATATATTCAAACAAACCTAGAAATGTTTACTAACTTTTCACCATCGAGGGGTTATGGGTTCTCTTTCTTCCTAGTTAGACTAGTTGTAGTATTAAACTACAAAAGCAAAAATCCATTCAGGCTAAAACTTAAAGGTAGCAGGACAGATTGTCTGGTTAAAAAGAATCCTGTTTCAACCAGACTTTCAACCGCTAGATGCCCACTCAAGGAAGCAAAATTTATATTTCAATTAAATCCCTCCTTGTCTCATTGATTCCGGGAAGTTTCTAGTCTCACCTTTGGGGGATTAGGAAAACAAGAAAAAAAAAAAACCCCCAGAAGATCCCTTACCGAGGATTAACACGAAATGCATACATTTCAATAAATGCGCTTTGCATGGTTGCTTGCAAAAGAAACAAGCTAGATCCTGTAAGCAGTGCTGGCTTCGTATTAAATAGTTACTTCATTAGCAATTTTGTTGGGCATCCGTTGCAGCATAGAGGATCGTTAATTCTCATGTATCATTGTTAAAGTATAATGTGAAGCAGTTTAACCTCCTGGCAATGCTTTCTTAATTCTCAAAATACTCCTCCCTCCAGGCCCTTAATGCTCCAGCACAGAGGAAAAACGAGGCCATGTTTTCCTGTGGGACTTTACTTGTCCTTGAGATTTATTTGCCTGTAAGTGTAAGTAAGAGTTGAGAGTCCTGGGCTGTCACGTCTACTTGACTTCTGAACAGAAGGGTGGCGCACATTCCCAGGCACCGAAGCGTCAGTTGCAGGTAGTGACGCTGTCCCATGTGGCCTCTGTGGGGTCGGTCCTGTGCCTTCGGCGACCCACCTGTTCAATGTGGCTCTTGCACTTACACCCTTCCTCGGCACAGTTATGGGCCACATTCATGACCGCATTAGCCCTTTGATTCATACAGTAAATACGGAACAGACTAAGCCATTTTCTCTACCTTGTTACCGTTGTAAACTTATATGAACTTAATGTATTTGGTGAAGAAAATCTAGCCTTTGAAGTCCACCATCACCAAAATTGTGAAAGGATAATCAGACAAAACCATTGATTGCTAAAATACAGTAAACTAAAGTTGAGGGCACACGCAGCGTAGATAAGCTTTCTAGAGGCTTGTTCCAGAATGGTGCTCACCAGTTGTATGGAAGCTTTCCATCCCGCTCCAAAGAGGCAAAATTGACAAAAGTCCCCGCTCCACATTCCCTGTTTGAAAGGAACCACAAAATTAGTTTACTGCTTGACACAGCACTCTTTTACCTTGATATAAAAGAGAGCCTTTACTTGTTTATCATCACAGCTTTAAATTAAAAAGGGGGGTGGGGGAGCCTGGGCAGCTCATTCGGTTAAGCGTCTGACTCTTGATTTTGGCTCAGGTCATGCTCTCACTGTTCAGTTCACGTGATGAGCCCCACGTTGGGCTGCACGCTGACAGCATGGACTCTGCTTGGGATTCTCGCTCTCCCTCTCTCTCTCTGTACACCCCGCCATGCATGCGCGCACTCTCTCTCTCCAAAAAGAAAAAAAACCCTTAAAAAACAGATACAATAAGTTGCATGTACTCCTCTTTCTCAGGCAGTGCGAAAATAGAAAGATAAAAGAATTTTTCATAAAGTTGTACATGCCCCAATCAAGTTATTTGAGGCCAACAGGATTTGGTTTTCAATCCTTTCCAAAAGGCACTCATGAGCCTAACATAATTTTTTTTAGGTGTTTACATATTTATTTAGAAAGAGAGTGAGCATGAGCAGGGGAGGGCACAGAGAGAGGGAGAGCGAGAAAATCCCAAGCAGGCTTTGTGCTGTCAGCATGGAGCCTGATGTGGGACTTGATCTCATGAACTGTGGCGTCATGACCTGAGCCAAAATCAAGAGCCAGACACTTAATTGACTGAGCCAGCCAGGCGCCCCAATCCATAAAACTTTGAACTATTTGGCGTATAATAGTTTTTACACAGCCTCTTAGACTGAGGGTTTTCTATTTTTAGCACATATTCTTTGTGGGGTTTTGTTTTTATAGCATTTAAATCTCCTCTCTAAAATGATGGTGGGTGAAGTTGGATTTTTTTTTCCTCCAAAAATTTCCCCTCATGTTGGGATGCCCGTGCGATTTAGCAGTTGAGATGAGAGTATAAAAAAGTGATACATGTTGAGACAGACTGGCTTATGCAGTGCCTCTTATCCAGAAGTTTGCTTATTAACCTGTCATAGAAAATGTTGTTAAAATTTTTTTTGCCAAAAGTGGAGGTAAAAAGTAAACATATTCTCATGCCTTCTCCAGCTTTGCCTAATGTCAATGGATAGACAACACAGCTCATGCATCTCCTTCTTCCCCCTGTATGAAATTAATGGACTTATTCAGAATTGAAGAAGAGATTTTGACATTACTGGCACATGTGTTAATCACTTAAGTTATGTGCCTGTTCTTATTAGTGTTCTAAAAATATTTTTCTTCGAAAGTTTATTTATTTATTTTGAGACACAGAGAGAGGGAGAGAGAAAGAGCAAGCAGGGGAGGGGCAGAGTGAGAGGGAAAGAGAGGATCCCAAGCAGGCTCCGAGCTGTCAGCGCAGAGCCGGATGAGAGGCTTGAACTCACAAACCATGAGATCATGACCTGAGGCAAAACCAAGAGTCAGACACTTAACCAACTGAGCCACCCAGGTGTCTGGAACATTTTTCTTCTTTGAAAAGTACACTATCTATTGCTATATCATGTTGTGCTAGAAATTACACACCATCAATTACTGTTCCTATGTCAATTTCCTATATGTAGGATTTATTTTACCCTGAAATTCAAAGGTTCTTACTCTGAGGTTTAAGGATAGAATTTAGGGCTCTAGAAAATAGTGGGGGAAAGTACATCTTTAATTTCACAACCTCTAAATTTCTTTTTTTTGTTTTTCTGTTTTTAATTTATTTTTGAGAGTCAGAAAGAGACAGTATGTACAGCCGAGGGTCAGAGAGAGAGGGAGACACAGAATCTGAAGCAGGCTCCAGGCTCTGAGCTAGCTGTCAGCACAGAGCCCAATGCGGGGCTCAAACCCCAAACCATGAGATCATGGCCTGAGCCGAAGCTGGATGCGTAACTGACTGAGTCACCCAGGCGCCCCTCACAACCTCTAAATTTCTAACTGAAATTTAGCAACTCCATTAATTATTAAAGTAGTCAAGAAGCCACAGTAATATCATCAGTACTGATGAAATGAGATTACTAACCAGAGAAACTGCAGATATTTTTCTATAATGAACCTGCTGCAGATACTGAAATATTGTTCATATTCATCGCTCTGATGAAATTAGGAGAGTTATTCGACATCCTACTAAATATTATCTAATATATTAATAAAGAAGCATGTAAAGCATTAAAAAAAATACTCTGATGACCAAATTTTAATATAATTAATTTCTTTTGAATCATTTGTATTTTATTTTATGCACTTAAAAAGAAAGCATTATTCTTCGAAGACATCCACAGGCTTAATCAGACTACCAGAAAAGGTCACAGCGCAAACAACATTAAACATCTCTGCTCTACTGACCGGCGGCTGAAGTAGAACTACTTCTCCTAAATATCTTGCTGTGCACACCGCAGAAACTGCTCCTGTAATAATATTCTCATAAATATCACTGCTTCCTTTACTAAACCTACTACCACCCCACCACTGTTACTATTCCAAACTAACATTTGTTGCAAGCTTCCAAGTACTGCATTATCACTCCTGACCATCCACTCAGGAAGATACTATTACCATATTTTCTTTTTTTTTAAATTTTTTAAAATGTTTTTTATTTATTTTTGAGAGACAGAGAGAAACAGCACAATCAGGGGAGGGTCAGAGAGAGAGGGAGACACAGAATCCGAAGCAGGCTCCAGGCTCTGAGCTGTCAGTACAGAACCTGACATGGGGCTCAAACCCACAAACCGTGAGATCATGGCCTGAGCTGAAGCCGGACGCATAACCGACTGAGCCACCCAGCGCCCCCATATTTTCTTGATATATATTCTGTTCCTTGCTTGCTGGCCACGTAGTCTCTTAGCTCTCCTTGCACATCCACTTGGATGCCTCTTGCCAGTCTCCTTTGCTCCTATCTTTTTTTTTTTCTTCCCTGCAAATCTTCATATTAGATTGTTCCAGTGCTTAATCCAGGGCCCTCTTTTCTAACTTACATGCACTCCCTCCAGTAAAGAATTTCATCCAGCTTTAGTACTGCATATATGCTAGCAACTCCCAAATTTATATCCTCAATCCAAACCTCGCTCCTGAACACCAGACCTTTATGTTCAACTCCCACTCTGCACCTGCACATGCAATCGTCTCAGACTTAATATTTCCAAAGCCAAAGTCCTGACATTCCCAACTCCGAAATTCTCATCTCAAATCCTATTTCATTTGATGGTGACTCCATCCTTTCCAGTTACCAGGACCAAAAATCTCGGAGTCAACTTTGACCCTTCTTCATTTCCATTTCACGTGCAATTTGTTAGTCAATTACCTTAGCTAATGCGTCTATTTTCAAAATATATCCAGAATCTGATCATTTCTCCCTACCTTTATTGCTGCTACTGTGGACTAAACTATTACCATCTCTTGCCTGGATTACTGGAATAGATCCCTCAGTTAATATGCCTGTTTTGCCTCAATATAGATTGTTTTCTAGATTGTTTCAGGCCCCAAGCCTTGAACTCAGAATCAAAGCCTAAGTCTGTCCTTTACTCAGGATAAAAGCAGAAGTCTCACAATGGCTTACAAAGCTCTGTGTGATCTGACATCGTCTCCTGCTAAACCTTCCTTTATTTTTTCTGCTTCAGCTGCACTAACCCTCCTGTTACTATAGAACATGTTCCTGCTTCAGGGCCTTTGCACTGGCCATTCCCGCTACTCTTCTCCTAGAAAACACATGGCTAACTCCCTCATAGCCTTCAAATTTTTTCTCAAATGTCCTTTCAGTGAGACTTATCCACCACCTAGGGTTCCTCTCCGTATACTCCTCATGCCTGTACTGTTAATTTCCCTTATTCTGCTTTATTATTTTTCTCTTGTCTGCTCATATACCATGCAATATTTTTACTTCTATTGATATTATTTATTGTCTATCTCCTCCACTAAGATATGAGCTCCACAAAGGCAGAAATTCTCATCTGCTTTCCCAAGCATCTGGAGAGTCTGACACATAGCAGGTGTCTATGAATATTTGTTAAATGAATGAACGAAATTTCAGTGAACTGCACAAGGTCACATAGATTGTAAATTAGGATTTGATCCCAAGGAGTATAATTTCAGAGCTCTCTACTCTAGTCATAATGTGGTACCACATTCCTTCCTGTCCTTCTAAGATTTGTTTAAATGACAACATTAAAAACATTTGATTTATATATTCAGATTAATCTCTCTTCTCTACGTTAATAGAAACCCATTTTTATCTCTTTTCTGTGGCAGGTCAGTTTATACCTTTAAATATATTTATTAATTTATTTCCTTAAAATTATTTTCAATGTTTATTTTATTTTTGAGAGAGAGAGACAAAGCGTGAGTAGGGGAGGGGCAGAGAGAGGAGGGAGACACAGAATCTGAAGCAGGCTCCAGGCTCTGAGCTGTCAGCACAGAGCCCGATGCAGGACTCAAATTTATGAACCCTGACATCATGACCTGAGCAGGCGTCACAGGCTTCACTGACTGAGCCACCCAGGTGCCCCAAATATATTTATGTACATATTTCCAGCTATGTTCTAAGTGCTTACTGGACAGCTTAGATGTCTGATTTTTATTTAATTGTCCCAAAGCAGCTACCTATTAAATCATTCTTGGGTGGATACATTTAGTTATGAATAGGCGAATGATAGAATTCTGAGAAAGAAGAAGGATGTTGATGGACGGATCATCAGGCTACCACTGGGTCCATATGAATTTGAATCAAATTTCCCAAACCCTGTAGTACTCAGCCAAGCAATGGTTTTTAAGAGAACTGATGGATTGTTCTGATAATATACGGGACCATCGAAAGTACTTGAGAATGGCTCTGACAAGAAACGCATCAGGAGTCAAAGGAATAGGGAGTCATCAGAGTCATAAATCAAAAGTCTTTTTTGGCTCCAAGAAAAATGAAAACTGCCTGCAAGTCTGAGTGGTAGGAACAAAACTGATAGGGGGCGTCGAATGGACCTAATCACAGACTCTACAAATGTGTTCTGATAAGACAGTTTTGGCAGAACTGATGAAGATGTTTTTCTTTCTTGTGGTCTCTCCATATATTAACTACTTTCGTTAGTCATACCCAGGAGCCATAGGTCTTTATTGACTCCAAAATATGTTTGAAAGCACCCAAATGTCATGAATAGATCCCTTTGTCTGGGTCTTTTAAAATTACAAGATTGATAGTAAGAGATCTGGATTTGTGTGAACAATCCTTTGCTTTGCCATTTCCACTGTGATGTTTTCTTTTTAGTATTATTATTATTTTTAATGTCTATTTATTTATTTTGAAAGAGAGTGTGAGCAGGGGAGGGACAGAGAGAGACAGGGAGAGCAAGAGAATCCCAAGCAGACTCTGCAGTGTTGGTGCAGAGCCGGACCCATGAACTGTGAGATCATGACCTGAGCTGAAATCAAGAGTCAGCTGACTAAGCCACCCAGGCACCTCCATCATAATGTTTTATAAAAGTATTTAAAACTCTACCTAGAAAAGACACAAAATAGACACTGAAAACTGAAATGAAACTTACGACTAATACAGTTTATGTCTGCAAAAGCATACATGTCTGATAAGTTAAGCTATTTTAAAGGTCGTGGGTGAAAGGCTAACCAAACTTAACTTACCTTGCCATCTGCAGATGCTTTTTCCTAAGAATGATAAGGGTCACGAGCAGCAGTCCAATTAGCAGTGTGCTGAGGATGGCCAGCACTGAGATGACCACCACGTTGGGGTTCATCTCCGTCACTAAAGAGAAAAGCCATACATTTTCATTACAACTTCCATTCCACAGAACTAACAGAACCACTCATCATTTCCCATTGATTTTTAACACCATGGAACTTAAGATGATGAAAATAAGAGCAACAGTGGTGTTTCTCCAAGCTGACAATGACCTCCTCCTGGTCAAATATAATCTAGCAAAGTAGATTGATAATTGGTGTTCAGGTACCTAGAGGAATCGAGTCCATCTCCAAAGCTTCCAGTCAGAACGTTCTTATAAAGGGGAATTATAAACTCTGAATAATGTCTGTACCACAGTTTAAATTCACTGGAAAATAAAAAACTCTAGAAGTCATCATCACGTGTTGGTACTGCTGACCATTTTCAGACACTCGGAGAGTGGCAGGTTTTCACGTGACGCCTATGACTTTAAAGTCAGAAGGCACAACTGTATATTGCGCTCGCAACTAATAACGTATATGAAAAAGGCATTAGCAAGCCACCATCTGCTGCGGCACTTAACTCATCCCTAGAAGCAGGCGTTCTGGTGCTCTGTAGCCATATGTTGAGACGTTTTCCATCTGCACAGCTCCAGAGATTAAACCTATTAATGAGGTGTGGGGCCCTTAAGAACAAGGGCTGTGTCTCTTGCATACACTTTGTATAAGGGCTGCTTTGGCCCTTGTGCGCGGCCTAGTTCATCACACTACCTGGAAGGCCAGACATTAAAAATGGGGACATGTATGTCACATGTTTTTATGAAATTCCTTACAGTGGACCGAAGAGGAAAGACTGATACCATCCTCCACATCGATCATAAAATCACACAACTGGCCACCACATTCAATCCCTAAACCTTTGTGTCTGTGCCACTTACCTTGTGGGCCAGCTTGATTCCTGCTCACGGGCAGAGTAGTTGAACAGAAAGAACATTGGACTCATGATCCAGAGACCTTTTTCAGGTTCATTTGACTACTAACTGCCATTTGGAAAAGCTATTTTATCTGTTTCTCTGGGCCTCATTTTCCCCACTTGTAAATAAGCTTAATAGTATCACCTGTTTCATGGGGTTGCTGTAGCAATGACAGGGAACGGTAAGCATGAAGGGACACGGAATGGCAGAAAAGGTTATGAAAGTGACAGACCATTAATATGCTTTTTGGATCCACTTTTGTCCTCTTTTCTGGAAAAATAAGGATTAAAAAACAGAAAACAAACAAAAGGCTACGCTAGTTATTATTGAATAGAGGGGCTGACTACACAATGAATGTTACAGAAATGAAAACGAACCCAGTAAAGGGATCGTGTGACAGTGACAGGCTGTATTACAGGAGGCTTCATAGAGGGTCTCAGGTTGCAAAGTCAGACTCCAACAAACAGGGCAGCGACACATGTAATATAACTCAGAAGAGGAAAAAGGAAACACCATTATTCTAGACCTTTCGTTAATTTCTAATTTCCCTACTTATAGTTTGGCTTCATTGGACGCTTTCCTGCTTTGCCCCAGTAATTCAGCGTTGTCATTGCATGGTCAGTGACGGCTAAGGGCCAAGGCGACAACAGATGAGCCCTAGTCGATCAGGACACTGTGGCCACTGCTGGACAGGAGGCTGAGGACGGAGAGCTGATGGCCGCAGCTGTCACTCACACAATGTGGCAGGGCTTTACGTTATTTCATTTCTAGGCTTTAAAACAGCTCAGCAAGGTACATATTATGATTCATTTCACAGATGAAAAAACAGCGGCTCTGAGATAGTAAATATCCTTCCCTAAATCACAGAGCAGGTGAGGACTCCCTGTCCCCGCAGCCTGGAGCGCTTTAGTAGAGCATGGTTCTATGAAAGTATAGAGTCCAGATGTTTGAAAAGAAAATGTAAGGAAAACCTAAAAAGATAAACCCTCTGGGGGTACCTGGGTGGCGCAGTCTGTTAAGTGTCAAACGCGATCTCAGCTCAGGTCATGATCGCACAGTTTGTGAGTTTGAGCCCTGCTTGGGATTCTGTCTGTCTCTCCTCCTTCCTGCTCCTCCTCTGCTTGTGCACTCTCTCTCTCTCTCTCCCTCTCTCAAAATAAATAAACTTAAAAAAAATGAATAAAAACCAAAAAGATAAAACTTCCAAGACACCAGACCCCACAAATGCCAGGAATTACCCATTGTTGAGACAGCTATGAATGTGGGGACACTGGGGCTGTCGTGGCTGAAG
The DNA here is from genome assembly GCF_006229205.1 of Suricata suricatta. Taxonomy (NCBI): domain Eukaryota; kingdom Metazoa; phylum Chordata; class Mammalia; order Carnivora; family Herpestidae; genus Suricata; species Suricata suricatta. The sequence continues at coordinate 90,593,085 of NC_043709.1, forward strand.
CTGGTGACGCTACAGTTGTAGGCAGTGGCAGGAAGGAGGCTGGAGATGGTCACAACGTGAGAGGAAACAGAAATCGGTTCCTGGAGATGCAGAGCATAAGATTAATGTTACATTATCTCCACCTGTTCTGTGTGTTAAACTAGTTTTCAGAGCCGGGTGGGTAATACATAAACAGTAAACAATTTGAAAGCTGTGAAAGGATAGCAATGAAAAATAAGCTTCCTTTTTTCCCTACTTATCTACTCAGCTCTCTTCCACGGAAGGAACCGTTGTCGTCAGGCATTTTCCCCCTTTCCCATCTGTATTTTATGGAGGTAAAAACAGAAGATACGGCTAAACAAAAGTGATAATGTAGTTCACACATCATGCTGCTTACTTTTCACCTTAATTATCAGCATATTTTCGGGCTTTTCCCACATCAGCACAGATAAAGCTGTTTTATTCCTTGCAAGGGCTTTGGAGAAATTCATAGAAAGAGACATAATTTATTTAACCAGTCCCCTACTGAGGAATGTTTAAGTTGTGAACATAATTTTAAATTATGGGACCAAACATATATGTACAAACTCAATATATGTATGTGTGTATGCATGTGTACACATACATCTTCATACACAAAACCTGTGTGTGTGTGTGTGTGTGTGTGTGTGTGTATGTACATACCTGTATGTATATTCACATTCCCAGCATTCAACTGCTAGAGACAAAAAGTTGCACTTTTTTCATTTTGAAAGCTATTGACATACTGTCTTCTATAGACATTTCCAAGCCATCCTGCCACCGCCAATGAGGGACAACACCTGTTCCCATACATTCCTTCCAATCCAATGTAACTGCAAACTCTTTGAGTTTTTCCAACCTTATTAGTGGAAATTGTACCTCATAGTTGATTTATTTTGTATTTCTTTCACCGTGAGAGAACTTGATCATCTTTGCCAATGTTTAAGAATCTTTTGGAGTGCCTGGGTGGCTCAGGGATGCTCAGTTAAGCATCCGACTTCGGCTCAGGTCATGATCTCACGGTTCATGGGTTCAAGCCCTGCATTAAACTCTGTGCTGACTGGCAGCATGAAGCCTGGAATCTGCTTTGTATTCTGTGTCTCTCTCTCTGCCCTCCCCGACTCATGCCCTCTGTCTCTCTGTCTCTCTCTCTCAGAAAAAAAAACATTAAAAATTTTTGAAAAAGAATCTTTTGTGTTTATTTTCTATGATATATTAGTTTTGGGTTGTTGGTCTTCTATTAAAGACATTACCCCCTTTGTCTGCATTCTCAGCTTTTAAATAGCACCCACCAAAGGCATAGTGACTTTGACTTCTCAAAAACATTTAATATTAACCTATTCTTGAGTAGAACAAATTGTTAATTTGTTGGGCCAATGGTTGGACCAGTGACAAGTACCACAGTACAATATCAAAAGATGAGCCAGCATAACATTCTTTTCAAAACAGGGTTCCAGAACACTCCTGCCTAAAAAGATGACAACCATCAGCACTTATTCCCAATCCCGCCTCTTTTACTGTCCTATAAAAGAATGATTCTAAGGAAAGACTCAGTTGTAATAAGTAGCTACATAACCATTGTTTTCTTGAGGAAAGACATTACTATAGCTACAGAGAAGAAAACCCACTACTGACAAAGCAGTTATTTCCAAAAAGGATTCTTAGAAGAGAAAAAGAGATTAGCTGTTCAGTACAGATCAAAAAGAGATAAGTCTGTAGAAGAGAATATCAAAAGGGGAGAGAAATCAAAGCAAATTATCTTAACACTCCATATGAAAAGATTCCTACTCCCAGAAATCCTTTCTTCTTTTCAATCTCATGAACTGCATTATTTAAAAAGCATCAATTATTCATGTTCATAGAATTAGTCTATACACTGCATTTTGTGACATCCCTCGCACACTTGACCTTTTCCCTCCACGTCTGACTGTAACAATATTTTTTTCTTGTGGCTTTGTTACCCTGGGAACTCCCGGTTCATCTCTCTCCTTCCCTTCATTCTGACCTGGTGAATAACTCAGCAGTCCTTGTACCTGCCATTTGTGATTCTAAAGCCTTCATTTTCCTAAGCAAAATTGCCCTCCTTACTGACTAGAAATGATCCCTTCTTTAAATTCTCTTAGTAGAATGGATGTCTATGGTGCTTAAGTTTTACTTTAATTATTTCTAGACTGATGCAATATCCATAACTATAGGAAAAAATTTTAAAGGCCAGTATTGATTCTACCATTTGTATCATGTATAGTGCTTTTCACATAACTGGCAATCAGTTCATATTTGTTAAGTTATATTTTATATGGCAGCATCTATCCCTTTGATCGATTTAATGGCAATAGGAAAAATGAACCTTTCTAAGTTCTCAGTATGACCCAGGGTAACTAAGGACTAAGGACAAAAGCTAATGCAAAAAGGAAAATAAACTTTGCCATTTGGCAAAATGGCTCTTGCATTTTAGGCATATTCTAAGCACACACTGTTAATTTCTATCACTGAAGCAAAAAGCCTAAACAAACAGTTTTGATTTTCCACAGTTTAAACAAATAAAGGACTTTACTTTGCTCAGATAATTAGCCTTAATCACAATCAACTCAGAAGCGAAAAGTTCAAGCGTACAGTACCTGGAGTTTGGTTTCTTGACTAGAGCCAACTTGTTGACAGAAGACTTCAAAGAAGTCAGCTACTCCCTCTTCTACCCACAGCAAAGTCACAGAAGTCTGGGTTTTATTCACCGCAAAGAGTGATTTTGGAGGAGCTGGTTCTGAGCAAAGACAGAATTTTAAAAATTTAGTTTAATTTAATATATTCTTTCTTCTTTCATTAATTGGCAGGATAAAATAAGCCAAAAAAATCCCAATACAGGTAGTTATGAGCACCATCAAAATTTTATATGGCTTTTGAAGTATGTCCTTTCATGAAGACAGTGGTCATCTAACTTGGAAGACAGAGTATTTTGCCTTTGTCTCCCCCTTTCATTTTATACTTCTCTTTTTGGAGCACTTCTGTTTTCTACTTCAGCCTTATTATATACATAATCTATTAATAGTTTTTATGTCATCTGCATGGGAGCTAGCACTGCCCCGATACTACAGAACTTTCTGTAGGAGAAACAAAAATCTGCGTTTAAATGGCGGAGAAAAATGAAAGTGGTTTGCTGCCTTCTAATGTAGACGTTCAGTCTGGTACTGAGCCAAAAACCTGTCTTCCTCTGCAGGTGACTCTCTGGAATCATTTCATCAGAGGAACGGCTTTTTGAAAACGTAGTCGAAAGTAAGAGGGGTAGAACTAAACAGATATGATTTTTTATTTAAAGAAAAGGATTAATGGAAGGGGGCTGGATGGTTAATAAAATGTTAGAAGACTGCTTTCTTTATCTTATTCTTTTGGACACCTCATCTTGATCAATAAATTAATCCATTAGCCAAAGCAACTGTGCCCCTTCAGACTCGTTTCCATGAGTCACTGGATTTGTTGGCTGGAGACCAAACCCCTGCCTGTTCCCCAGTTTTGGGAAGTGATCTTGTTGTCTTGTTCCCCCATTCCTACCCTCCTCTCCATGCCCTATCATGTGGGTGTTGTCTTTCCTTTGAATTCCTCCATATGCAAAGCGCTATGCCTGAATCCCAGCGCTTAAGCCAGAGCCCCCATTACCCTCTGTTAGACCTCCCAGACATTGCTCGTTTGATGTATCACATATCTTGCTGTCAGGTTCACAAAGCATCACGCTCTGCCCACCTGCATGTCCTGTTAGACAACTACCCACACTCTTTGCTCGTTACTTGGATTTCTTTTTATTACTTGTCCTATGCTCCCAAGTCTGTCCTCTAGCTCTTGGATTTTAGTAGTGCTTAATTAGCCCTGAAGGCCATTTCACTCCTTTGACATATGCATTATCTTTGTATGGGAAGGTTAGACCTTCTTTCTAGAATATCATCGTCGTGGCCGTATTCAGAACCAGGAAGTATGTCAGAACCATTCTTCACATGGTTTATCACAGACAAGTTAAATTTGTGTGCAACTTAAAAGAAGCATTTTTCTTTCCAGAGCCAACTGACAAGGCTAGGCAGAGGAGCTGACGGAGGAGAGGGAGGGGTTAATCTCGGGCACATATGATTCACAACAGATGGCAGGACCCCTTTCTCTTTGCAATGAATTGTCCACTCTCCCAGACGTTTATTGTCTCACTTCTCCTCTGACCAAGATTCTTGATGAAACATAGGGGTCAGCTTCCACTTCTCACATCCTTTATAACTGTCACTGCCAATAAGTATGAGTCAGAGGATAAGTCCTCTGACTAGTGTAGAACCTGAATCTTTGGAGAAAAGTGGGAGGTTCCTGGGCAGGGATGGGTGATTTTTAGGCTGAACCTTGGTTAAGTCTCTTTTCAAAATCCACATGACAGAATTGCTCCTCAGAGGGTCTCTCGAACTGATTAGATTCCCTAGGATGTCTATGTGTTGTTTTTTTCCCCCTGGTGGGTAGAAAAAATCAGTTTAGCTATCCAACATGAAGATTGCCCAAGTCCCAATTTCCAGATCCAACTTCTTACACATGTATTTCCAATCACCTATCATCCTGGCTTACTCAAATACTTCACTATTGCCTTAAACTCCATAGGGTCAAAATGGGACCCCGAGTCCTCCGCCTTCACAAAGCCAATCTGCTTTCCAACCACTGATTCTCTGACAAGCACTACCGTTCTCTCAGTTGACTAGGCTCTCCTCTGGCTTCTCAGTCCCTGATAGCATATCTTTAAATAATTCTTGCCATCTCTTCCTTTTATCTATTCTTTTTACTATATTGCATGTTCAGGCTTTTGTCATCACACTTTATCAATCATCACAAGACACCCTTAATTCCTTTTCCTGCTTTTAATCAGTTTTTTCTTATTGTCAGTGAGGGTGTAAATCATCTTAAAATACCATTTTGCTCGTGTTAAATCCTATCTGCATAATACTCTATTGTGATCAATGTCTACTGCATCAAACCCAAACATGCCAAATTTTGAAGATCCTACTTACATCAGCCAAATTTACCCATCCAGCTTCACCACCCTCCCTCCTACCCAGAAATGCTTCCTTTGGTAAGGCCAATTTTCTCACCATATAAGCAGTACCCTTACTCAACTCATGTATTTCCCATCAGTGTACTTTTCCTTCTCTTTGGATCATTCTAAAATCAGGCTTCTTTCTGAAGCCTTCCCTGTTGGCTCTGTCTCTTTATGATCTACCCCTTCTCTGACCTTCCACTACCCTATTTGATCTATGGAGTAAAGTCCTGATTCTACTAGGTTCCATTAGATTCTTTAAGAACATAGACCAGGTGTTATAAATTATTTTTGTCTTCACCTTGAAATAGTCACCTGCAATTGTTCAATAAATCTTACCTATTGACTGATTTAAATCATAGGTCAAGATTCATTAATCAGAGGTGTTAAGATTTAAGCATCAGGCAAGGTCAGACACACTGGGGTTGCATTTTGATGTCCTCTGTCTTTTGACAGTGATCATGTTGCTAAAATTACCGGGTTTCAGAAGCAGAGTCAAAGATTGCCATAGATTGGTAAGTGTTCTCAGTGGTCCAAAGGCTATGACTTTGATAATGCAGTAGGGGTTTCTTTGGGTCTGGTGAAAAATGTAGATCTAGGTGATTAGTTGGATCTTCTGGTAAATCTCCAAAGGGTCTGGGACCTTTGACCAGCCATATAGCAAATTTTTCTTTTCAGCTGGTATACAGGGGCAATAGATTATTCCAAGGTCACTGTACACATTATCACAGTATTCTTTTCTGAAAGACATATGCAGATTAGCTCTGTAGGTCAATGAATAGCATATACAAATCACCTGCTTGAGGACTGTTTATGATCTTTGTGATAGGTATACTTCTATAGATGTTTTGGGGAGAAATTTCACTCAGTCATTCCAAACAAAGAAAGTTACTGTAATATTTCATAAGTGGAGGTGTAACTGGATTGGGAAGGTATTTTAACTAAATTTCACTATTCAAGGAAACATTTGCCCCAAGAAGTGTATTAAAATGTTAGAATTGTACTGTCCAATGGAGTAGCTATTGGCCATATATAGCTATTGATTACTTGAAATATGGCTAGTCTAAATTGAGAGGTGCTACAAGAGTGACATACAGACTGAATTTTGAAGACTTAATACAAAATAAGAATAAAAATATCTCATTTATAATTCTTTATATCAGTTACATATTAGAATGATACCACGTTGGATATATTTGGTTAAATAGGCATATTAGGGGTGCCTGGGTGGCTCAGTTGGTTAAGCATCTGGCTTTGGCTCAGGTCATGATCCCATGGTTCATGGGTTCAAGCCCTGCATCGGGCTCTGTGCTGACAGCTAGCTCAGAGCCTGGAGCCTGCTTCAGATTCTGTATCTCCCTCTCTCTCTGACCCTCCCCTGCTTACACTGTCTCTCTCTGTCTCTCAAAAATAAATAAAAAAACATTAAAAAATTTTTAAATAGGCATATTAAACTAAATTTCACCTCTTTTTACTATTTTGTAACATGGCTACCAGAAAATTTAAAATTACATATATGGCTCACATTATATTTCAGTTGTACTAGATGGGGTTAGAGCATTCCTTCTTGTTTGGTTGAGTAGAAGTGTGGAAATTCTGACAGAAGCTGGTTGGAGAGCTTCCCCCGCCCCCCTTTTGCTGTCTATCTCCTCTCGTAAGAAGGCAAGAACAGCTAAACTCCATAGCCTTGCATGACTTAGATGATTTTTGCTTCTCATCCTTGGGCACGAGACCAAAAGGGAGTAGTGGTTAAATACTGTCCAGGCAGTTTCATGTGATAAGGAATACAAGGACATGCAAAAGCCTTTTTGATTGTTCTCTCTTTATGGGCTACATCGTGTTCACCCACATTCCTATGTTGTAAACCTAAACCCAGCACCTCAAAAAATGTGAATGTAGTTGGAGATAAGGGCCTTTCAACAGGTAAATTGAAATGATGCCCTTAGGGTGGGCCCTCATCCAATCTGACTAGTGTTCTTATAAGAGGAAATTTGGGCAAACAAAGAGACACCAAAGATGAATGGGTTCAGAGAAGAAACCATGTGAGGACACAGCTGGAAGGTGGTCACCTATAGAAGGGCCTCGGAGAAACCAAACCTTCTGATACCCTCGTCTTGGACTTTGAGCCTCCAGAACCGTGAGGAAATAAATTTCTGTCGATTAAGTCACCCAATTTGTGATATTTTGTTATTGTAGCTCCAGCAAACAAATACAGTCTTTTACTATTCAAAATATCAAATACAGCCTAGCTTATGAAAGGAATAGGAAGACCTCAATGATGTTATGAAGAACCAATGAGCTTTAAGATGATGGACACAAAAACTCTGTATAATACAAAGAGCCACGTAGGTATTAGCTATAGATCGTCCCCTGCCAATCACTGACTACTTTTCAAAGTGATCTTTGATATCTCAACTTCTCCAAAATTTCCTTGCTTCATAGTGTCAGATTTCTTTTTGTTTAAAATCATTTCAGAGTCCACACAATATTTGTTGCGAGACTGTGGATATGGGGAAAGGAGATAGGTGTACTATTTTTACAAACCAAGGTAGAGACACAGAATTGTTTGCTTTAAAATATTTTTGAAGAGCTTTCTAATGTTGCTGATGTTATACTCAAATGTTTGGCCCTCTTCCTTTCCTTCTCTCCTTTTCAGTGCCTCTCCTATTTGAGTGGAATATGCAGCCTAATTTTATAAGGAAATTAAATACAATGCACAGAACATAGGCAGAAAGGAAAGCTGTAAGGCTACCTCTACCATTTAATTTAGATTGGATTATGGGAGGCTCAATCTGTTCCCCTAGGATCTCGGGAGAGGGAAGGTGACCTTGGGTAAAGTATAAGCTAGTGCCTGATTCTTATTCTTTGTTCTGGCAGCAAATTTCTTCCTTTCCCAGGAAATTCCAGAGGGAGTCAGGTGTAATATTTAGCATTAGAGAAGAATAGAATGTATTTATTGTCTAAAATCCATCTTTTCCTGACAATCATTACATTGTTTCTTATTTTAATGTGACCCATTGATTTATCTTCTGATAGAATGATGCAAATGAGGCCAAGATTTTACCTGTGAAGGCCTGTTAGTTTCATTCTGTTTATAGTTTATGTCTCTAAACCTGGTGAGTCATTTTACAAATGAGTGAGAGTGGTGATAAAGGGAATTCAATAAAATTACGTACAAAATGATCAGTATGACCAATCTATTTTCAATCCTCAGCATCAGTGAGAGCAATTTGCTAGTATCCATACACAAAGAATGGCCTTAAACATCTATATTATTGTATGTCTTTCACATCTATTTTTATTTTCACAAAGGCAGGCAGTTCCTCCTTAAACACGGTAAGCACTTATATTCAACTTGGTCAAAGAAAACACCTGTGACTTTAACAGTGTCATCACATAATTATGTCCAATATGGTCAAAAACAACATCCGCAAAAGAAAGCAATATTCAAAAGAAAAATGGTAGAGAAATTATTCATGGTGAGTTAAGATTGACACGCAATGAAATTAAGAAGATGAAAATTTATACTAAACAACAAAAACTTGTGCTCGATCCCAAGTTTACTAAGCCTATTCTCTTGTCAATTTAGGAACATTTTTTGAAGTTTTTTTAATGTTTATTTATTTCTGAGAAAGACAGAGTACAAGGTGGGGGGCAGAGAGAGAGGGCGACACAGAATCAGAAGCAGGCTCCAGGCTCTGAGCCGTCAGCAGTTTGATGTGGGGCTCAAATCCCCGAACCATGAGATCATGACCTGAGTGCCGAAATCAGGCACTTACCGACTGAGCCACCAGGCACCCCAGGTAGGTTAGTAAGTAGTGAACAAAGTTAAAAACAACACTGGGAAATATTTTTAAAAATTCAGGCAAATATTACATTATAATTAGGCCCTTTCTGTATCTAACACACAAAATTTTCTCAGGAATTAGAAATACCTGTGATTTCCATTACATTTTAAATAAATTCTTTATAGCTTAATGATAGCAAGTGTAATATCTCCCGTGAGTCATTGGGTGTTTTTATGGATTTCCCAGCTCAAATAACTTCTAAAGATTAGCAGAATTTTTCGAAGAAAGGTTTCATTTAACTTTACTTCGTTTCAAAACAGCATATCTGACTTCCTCTTTTTTTGGTTCCAAGAATATGTTTTTGTTTTACTTAACATTTTTTTAGTTAGGAGTTATATTTTCCAAATTCTTAGAAAAGGATCACTACTTTCATTGTATCATTAGCTTAGTTGTCTTTACTCTGAACTCAGGTATGAACTTAACTCTAAAATGGAAGGAACATTTAAGATTTTTTAGTCCAGACCCTCACTTTGTAAATGAGGCAACTGAAATCCAAAGGACCTGACCAACTTTTTTTTTCTAATGTTTTATTTATTTTTGATACAGAGAGAGACAGAGCATGAGAGGGGGAGGGGCAGAGAGAGAAGGAGACACAGAACTGGAAGCAGGCTCCAGGCTCTGAGCTGTCAGCACAGAGCCTGCGCGGGGCTCCAACCCACCAACGTGAGATCTGACCTGAGCCGAAGTCGGAGGCTCAACCGACTGAGCCACCCAGGCGCCCCCTGGCCAACTTTTCTAAGGTAACACAACTTGTCTGTGAGAACAAGAACTGAGATCCAAGGGTGCCTGGATGGCTCAGTCAGCTGAATGTCAGACTTCAGCTCAGGTCATGATCTTATGGTTCATGGATTCAAGCCCTGCATTGAGCTCTGAACTGACAGCTCAGAGTCTGGAGCTTGCTTCAGATTCTGTCTCTGTCTCTCTCTGTCCCTCCCCTGCTCACGTTCTGTCACTCTCTCAAAAATAAATAAACATTAAAAAAAAAGAATTGGGGTCCAGACCTCTGCACCCCTAGTTAAGGGTCCTTTCTACACCTGGATTCCTCCCTAAAAATGTGAGTGTCTGGCCAAAGTTATATAGAAATGGGCATTCATTTCCATGTAGCTGAGGATGACGGGGCTTCCTGAAAAGTTCTTTTTTCCCCAAAGGCCAACTTTTCCACAATGGGCAGGTGCTCCTACACTGAGATCAGTCCATCACAGTCGCTGCCCTCTCAGTCCATGTCATGGTGTCAGGGGAAGTGCTTCTCCCTTCATTTTAAGGAAGTCCTCTCTGTGTGGCTTGCCTGTGGGCAGCTGGAAATGGCAGTGAAACTCAGATGACCACAGTGAGAAATGGGAGAGAAAGAGATTGAGAAGAGGCATCATTTGTCTCAGGGCTAGGAAGGGAGTCACGGAACAGTGAAATGCCTGGCATTCCAACCCAGGAGCTAATGCTTGCATGAGTCTGCAGGCCACGTAAGGCCGTACAGGAAGGCTGCGGGCCACGTAGGACCCTACAAGAAGGGTAGCGGAAAAATTATGATCCTCTGAAAACCTAAAGAACACGTTTGTAAGAAGTCAGTAGGAGAAATCTCCCACAAACTTCCATCATTGCTCCCACCCGACTTGCCTACTCTATCAGTGGCCTTATGTTCTATCTCTCTTCCTATAGATTCACCCCATCTAACATCACCCCCACTACTGGCACCTGGGGTACTGTCTCCTCTGGCCCAAGAAAGGACATCATTTTAATGAGTGTCACCTCTAAACTGTCCTGCACATTCAATTTCCCTGTTCTGCGTTGAAAAGCTGTTTCCACCCACTTAAAAAAATAGAAAGAAAAACAAAACAAATCCAACCAAACAAATAGGACCTCTTGGGTTCTTTTAGCCTCAGTTCCTGTTCATTTTCTCTTCTCTTTATAATCACACCCCTCAAAAGTTTTGTTATTCCAGCTGTCTTCTTTTTTTCTCCTTTTACTTTCTCTCGAATTACTTTATTTTTTAAATTTTTTTCTAATGTCTTATTTATTTTTGAGAGAAAGAGAGACATAGCACGAACGGGGGAAGATCAGAGAGAGAGGGAGACACAGAATCCAAAGCAGTTTCCAGGCTCTGAGCTGTCAACACAGAGCCCGACGCAGCACTCAAACCCACGAACTGTGAGATCATGACCTGAGCCAAAGCTGAACGCTCAACCAACTGAGCCACCCAGGCGCCCCTTAAATTACTTTCAAAAAACGTTTATTTGAGAGAGAAAAAGGGAGAGGGGTGAGCAGGGGAGGAGCAGAGAGAGAGGGAGAGAGAGAATCTGAAGCAGCTCTGCACTATCAGCACAGAGCTCGATGTGGGGCTTGAATTCATGAACTGTGAGATCATGACCTGGGTAGAAGTCAGATGCTTAACTGACTGAGCCACGCAGGCGCCCTCTCTTGAATTACTTTTAATAGTATCATTTTCCCTCACGACTCCCCTCAATTGCCTCCTTCCTGAATCACCAATGGCTCCTGGGTTGCTAAGATCAGCAGGTCAATTCTCTTCCTGTCTTACTCGACTTACCAGCAGACTTAAGCTGATCAATCAAGCACTTTGTTTGCTTGGTTCTTTGGACATCACACTTTTCTGTGCTCCTTATTCCTTCACTGGCCACTCCCTCTCTGGCTCTTTTGCTGGTTCCCTCACACTACTTTCATTTCTTAACACTGGAGGGTCAGGGCTCAGTCCTTGGGTAGCATTCTTTCCTCTTCATTCATTCCCTGATAACCTCATCAAGTCTGTTTCCTGACTACCCTCAAATTTATGCCTCCAGTCCAGAAATCTCCCAGATCCAAGATCTTTTATCTAATTGCCTATTCAGTATCTGTTCTTCAATATTTAACACGTACCTTCAAATGTTGATGCATCATAATCAGAACTTCTGGTCTTTGACCCAAATCTGCCTCTCCCACGATCTCCCCCAACTCAGTAAATAGCACCCCTGTCCTTCCAAATGCTCAGGCCTCAGATCTTGGTATCTTCAAGATACATTTTGAATCTGATCACCGCTCATCACCTTCATGGCAACCACCCTGCCACAGGCAAGTATAGTCTTACACTTGGATAGATGACTAGCCTCCTAACTTTAAGCTGACTATGTAATTTATCAAATGTGTCCAAATTGGAATTTGGGCACAAATTTCTTTTAGGGAAGAAATGAATCGCAGAAGAGGATGACTAGCCTTAAACTGATCCACAGAGGGTGTAAACTCGTATTGTGTGTGATACCAGGGATGTTCAGTCATCTTATCCACCTGGTTTCCTGTTTTACCTTGATGCCTGAACACTATTCTTACTAAAGCGATCTTGTGAAACTTATCAGGTCATGTGACTCCTTAACTTGAACCACCTAGTGGAATATCGTCTCACTTGGTGTGCAACGTCTTTTCAACGACTCTACACGCTCTGTTCCCCTGTTGCCTCTCTGTCCTCTTTTCTACTACTTCCTCTCTTGTTCCTTCCACTTCAGCCACACTGCCTTCCTGACCTTTTCCTGAACTTCCAGGCATACCACTATTTCTGGAGCTTTGCACCTGTGGCTCCTTCTGCCTAGAAAATCTCCCAGTTACCTGTTTAGCACCCTCCTTTACCTCCTTCAGGTTTTGACCAAAATATCACCTTCACAGTAAAGCCTAACTTACGCCCCCCCACAAGAATTGCCCCCTTCTCCCCATAACAATGCTTCTTTCCCTGCTTCATTTTCCTCCAACGCATGTATCACCATCTGACATCCTTATATTTGTGTTGAAATAACTATGTAACACACTGTAAATGCTAAATAAATATGTGTTGACTGATAGAATGGATTGATTTTTAAAGGCATAGTACCTGAATTAATTTATTAGTTTTTTTCTGACTGCCGACCAATAAATATAGATGGGTGGATGGATGAATGGATGGATAGATAGACAGATAAATGACAGATAATGGATGTGTATATTTTCTTTATTTCGCTTCCTCCTTCCCTTCCAGACATTCATTCAACCATCTATCTTTTATTTTCTCTGTGCACCATTGACACAATTTATTCACATTTGGATCTTATTAAGCTCTTATTATTATTATTATTATTATTATTATTATTGGTGAGGGGTGAGAAGGATAAGAAGGTGGTCACTAGTCACTAACTAGGACAGGATCCAAGAAAAGGGCACAGGAGGACAGGGAGAGGTATGGTAGACCTCAGTATGTTCTGATCCGGCATTTAACTCACTTCTTGCCAAAAGTAAGGACTGCATACATCCAAGCAACCACTTCCCAAATTGTAAATTCAATGATTTCAACATAATAATAAACAAATGTTCTCAACTGAGAGTGAGATCATGGAGGGCAGTACTGTGTAATGGCTGGGCCTTTCTAAAGTAAGAAATTACATTTCATCAAAACGTAAAGAGTTACTTGTAATCTACTGAAATTTTACGAGAGATTGTAATATGCCCCAAATTCTTAACACCCGAAAATATTTTCATTCTTTCTTATTTATAGCCAAACTATGTTTAAAGATTTCTATCTATATAAAACCTTTCATGAGTGAGATTAAGAAAATCAAGCCAATGTTATTAATACCCAAACTCCAAAAGAGGAACAGAGAAAGCCACACAGTGGGTGTGAAATTTCTTCCTGCTCTGTTAGAAGTGTTTTCAGGAAGAAGTTTTTAGAAAAAAAATACACTCCAAATCCAGGAAAACATAAGCAGCAGATGAACAAAAAGTGCTGAATTACTGTTTCTCAACTCAGGCTCAACAATGTGTGAAGTCAAACTTCTGTAGGTTGCAGCTTGCTCAGATGCAGACCTTGCACTCAATTGCCTCCAAATCTCTCCTGGCACTGAAGTTACCTGATTCCTTACCTTGAGCCTGTCTGAACACAGCTGTGGTCAGGATCCTGCAGAAGGTTCACAGTGATGGCGTGTACAGTCTGTTTTCGGTTTTCTCTGACCTCACTGGCTGTACCTTCCCAGTCTCTGCTCAATGTCCAAGTGCTAGAAGTGGATCTTCTCTATCTCTGCTTACTTGTTGGTGACCTCATCCAGACAGTCCAAAATTTCTATTTCTATCCTGGAATTCTCTGCTGATCCCCAGACATATAGCAATTATCATTTTATTTGACAACTATTTGGATGACCTCTCAGTTTTTTGTTTTTAAGTCCAAAGAAGCAGCTTTTGTTGTCACCCTTTCCTTTTCTAGTTTTTCTAGTCTTCTCAGTCTCAGTGAACTGCAACACCATCCAGCTGACTTGCACAAGAGTAAAGCCTAGGAGTCATTCTTAATTTCCCTTTCTCTAATTTCCTATTTTCACCCCACAAGGTTTTAATGGAAACAAAGTAACTATGAATCCAAAAGAATTACTGAATTCTGTCCATTTTTCTCCACTTCCATGAGTACCACTTACCTAAAAGTTGCCATCATTTCCAATGGAACTTACTGAATTTGAATGCTATTTTTAAAGTCAGGACACAAGGTGCCCTAATCAGTCTCCCTATCTTCACCCCACAATCCTTCCTCCCTTGAGCAACCAGAGGAATTATTTTAAATATGTCAGATTTTTATTTTTAATTCTCTAAATTCCCTCTTATTAGACTCAAAATAAAATCTCAACTCCATCTTCCTAAAAATTCCCTGCGCTTAGCATGCGCTTTCCCAAACTTTTCGTGGCTGATCCTTTCTTGTGATTCATTTCTCTCATCATTGCTTCCTCAGAGAAAGGCTTTGTTGCTTACACAGTGCCCCCACGGCCCTGTTTTAATGTGGCACACAGCACGCCTTCCCATCCGCTCCTGCAGCAGGTGAGAAGCTCCTAGTGAATGAAAGCTGAACCCTTTGAGTTCATTATTATAAGTAGTCTGGCAGCTGGGCACTCTCAGAAGGTTCTCAGTACATATTTGTTGAATGAATTCATGAGTGGACATTCTACTAACATAGAGCTATACTGTGATAGGTCCAACCTTTCTTACCCTTATTTCTTTCCTTTCTTTCTTTTTTCTTTTTAGAAGGTTGGTTACCTGATGCAAACTTATCCAATTTTCTTAAAGCTGGCCCAGAGTTTCAAGTGGATTTACCACGACCAGAAGTTATGACTGGCTGCTGGTTGAAGCCACAATTGCATGTAGGCCAGTAAATTCTTGTAAAATGACATGTCTTAGTACAGATTTGATTGACATTTGTATTGACTGCCAAAGGGAGCTGTCATCACATACCCCCATGGTACCGTAAAACTGCTGACAACCTCAAATTCTTAATAGGATGACTGGCTCAGTGCCCTGCAAACAGTCCCACTGTTGGTAGATGCCTTCTTGTAGATGCTTATCAGTGACATAATTGTCGAGAATCCTTGGCAATTGTTTTGAGGCTCTCTACACTTGCACGTGGATTACTTTATATTATACTGGATTCAATCAGAGCTTGGTTTCTTCCCATAGATGCAGACCCTTGCCCTCCTTCGTACCGAGTCGAGCCATTGCAAAGAGGCTTCTATTACAGAGAAACTGACCTCAGGCTTAGCCAGTTCTGGTCCTAGCTTTAACACCATTTCTTGGATTCTAACTAGCCTTAAAAATCTGTGTGCCAGAGTTGTAGGTTTCTATGAAGTAGAATTCATATGACTTCTATGGAGACCAACTGGATGCTATCAAGGAACATAAAATGACTAGAATGAAAGTTCTGTGAAATAAAAGATAACTGCAATCAGTTATTACTAAAGTAAAATGTTATTTTACTTCTCTGAAAGGTAAAACTTGGAATACTGTATTCAACTTTGAGGTTTGTGGTTGTAGTTTGGTTTAATAAATATCTATTGAGCACCTACAGTAGGCAAGGCCGTATGTGTTATGGGAAATTGAAAGAAGTAAAAAACAGTAATGTGATGAGTAGAGTAGAAAACAGACTTCTAGACAAATGGGTGAAAAATGAAGTTATTTAGTTTTCAGGGGTAAAAAAGGCTGAGTTCAGGCACATTATATACAGATTGTCTTGTTTTCAGAAAGGAATAATGTAGAGGCAGTATTTTGTCTGATACTTAGATCACAAAAAGGAAAACCTTACTGATTTTAAGAAATAATTTTTATGGGATCTTGCCTTCTCTTCTTGAAAAGTTTAAAGGACTTTTCTACACTGGTTTAAGTAGTCCTGTCTGTTAACAGGAAGATCTGGAAGCTTGAAACCTCATGATCAATTTGGGATGGGAACTATCATGATTTTTACTCATATACCTGGGTAGTGTGAATATAATTGTACCAGCTCAGGACTTTAACTCATATTCGTGATCATATTTCAACCACAACGTCACATAAAAATTACTTTGAATTTGTTAGTTAGGAAGACTAACAAACCAAATGAGTTAGCGAAAGCAGCTTATGACCTCCTTTAATCATAAAGCTGGGACAAGAAAGGCATGGGGGATGTGAGCATAATCTTTAAGCATTTCCAGTTACCTGGAAACTTTTGAACTGATTTTTATATCCACGGAGGACAAAATCAGAGCTAACAGTTGGAACTGAGAGGCAGGCAATTTTTTCTTAATAGAAAGATCACACAGCTTTGGAAGCTAGTGACCTCCACATTCCTAGAACTGAAGCACAGACCACTGGGGAAGAGCAGATTGCCTGCAGTGAATGAAATTGAACTTGTGGTTCTCAATGAGAGGGTGTTTATCAATTTGTAGGAATGTTTTTAATAGCCACAAGGAAGGTTGTTACCTGGACTTCTGTGGGTAGGGAGCAGAAATGCAAGATGTTCTGCAGTGATCAAGAAAGCTCCAAACAGAAAAACTGTCCCACATCCCACATCCCACATCTGTTTGTAATGTCATGCCAGAATAAATCCAACATAAATATAATTGCAGGTACTTTAACACATAGTAATGTTGGAAAAGGTTTTCAAGAAGTTAAGTAAAATAATTTAGAAGAAAGATGTCATTAAGAAAAATAGCTAAATGGAATTAGGGTGTTATTTAAGACTTACTCAATAATTTACTTTTTCTGCCAATAGTGTCTATTTAATATGTTATATATCTCCAGTTACCTATTTTACTTTATTTATTTAAAAAATTTTTAATGTTTTCTTATTTTTGAGAAAGAGAGAGACAGAGTGTGAGCAGGGGAGGGGCAGAGAGAAAGGGAGACACAGAATCTAAAGCAGGCTCCAGGCTCTGAGCTATCAGCACAGAGCCCGATGTGGGCTCAAACCATGAGATCATGACCTGAGCTGAAGTCCGATGCTTAACCAACTGAGCCACCCAGGTACCCCTAATTTTAAAGGCTTTCAGCGTGAGGATTTAAATTTTAACATGGCCAATAGGAGACAAAAAAGATTTAAGACTTAGTGTCTTATGCATTGAATTATAGAGAAATGCAACCATTGGGGAAACTAAGGAAAGATTGGATTTTGTTTTGTTTGGGATTTTCTGTGAGTTTTCTAATGGTACATCCCTACCAGCAGTGTTTTTCCAAGTATTTGTTTAAGTTGCTAATAAAACACCCTGGATCAGTCTGGACTTACAGCCGCACCGATAAACATATGTAGGAAGAGTAATGATTTGACATCTTAGGAATAGACTTAGATACAGACTATAAATTAGCAGATATCTGAAACACTGATGTCAGTAAACTGCATTAAGTGTTTTGAAAAGATTCTTATTGGCATTCTCTATATTGTTAATTTTCAAAACATAAAATGGAGATCTCTGCTGTGAAAATCATACTTTGAAGTGCATTCATTTCTAGGTGGCCCCTAAGACAATTTTTTGCTAATGGTTCTCTTCCCTGCTGCTGATTATAGATTATTATCCCCGGGCCCGCTTTATGTATCAGAAACTAAATGTATAGCTCACTATGTGGGAAATTGTTGAATGCAGAAGATGTGTTTTGTGTTAAACAGTGTCATGTCCTAGTTGTATTTCATAATATAAACAATTATTTTGACACTACATTACACAATAATTTCTAGCTCCTCAGCAAAAATATTATACTTTCCCCATTTTCCCTCATCCACAGCCTATTATTTTTCTTGGCATGCTCTCTTTACTTTAATTAAGGTTATTTTCCTCTTTCTCTTATCACATGCAAATACATCTAGTCTCTTACTACTTATCCTGATGTGAGGTTTTATTCAAGGGTTCACCTGTACTTATGCGTGCTCAGTTATTTATTCACTCCTTTGTTTCCTTTTACACTTACTTGGAAGAACTACTTGTTCCCTTACTGCTTGTAAACTCAAATTTTTCCATTTTAATTATGTGCAGTCATCAGGCAATTTCATTATGATGTACAGAAGCACTGTATCTGACCAAATACACAGGATATCCATATGATTTTGTCATAATTTTTTCTTTTACCTTGGTTTGACATTGGAATTAGGACATTATATCAACTTTGAAAATCAATATGTGGGTTATTTTTATCTACAAGTTTCAATTTGAGATCTTAAAAAGGGCATCACATAATACTTATAAGGGAAGGGGATGGTGTCTGATAGGGTTGAAACCACTGTACTAGATAATCTTTAAGGTCTTTCCTTTTCTAAATTCCTCAGACTCCTTTGTTTCTCTAGTCTCACTAAGGATGGGGTTTCTCCTGTCTCCCTGTATAGCAAAAATTCCATTCACAGAAACTTATAAGTTGAACAAGAGCATCTGGGTGGCACAGTCGGTTAAGTGTCCAACTTAAGCACAGGTCAAGATCTCACAGTCCATGAGTTCGAGCCCTGCGTCAGGCTCTCTGCTGTCAGCCCAGAGCCCACTTTGATCCTCTGTCCTCCCCTCACTTCCCCTCTCCTGATCACTCTCTCTCTCTCAAAAATATAAACAGTTAAAGTTGAATGTACTCTTTCAGTAGTATACATGTTTATCTTGCACTTACAAAAGGGAATGAATATTTTTCTGTTATTTTATAGAATTGAGAAGACCATGACAGATCAAGAGATGCAAACACTGGTTCTCCGGGCATGACTGTTTCCCCTCCCCTCTCCCCCCATGTGCATTTTTCTTACCTAGTTTGACAAGGCGGAGCATGGAGGTATTACTTCCTCTTTCAGTGCAAGCGGTGACTGAGAGGTTGTAGATGTCTCCTGGAGGCAGACTGAGAATCGCGGTCATGACATTGCGTGTTACCTGAAAGAGCCATCAAACTTCTAACGAACTTGAACTAAAATACCATACTCCAGGGCTATGATAGGCATTCTTTTTATTCTTTCTATTCTACGCTGTGTTCTACAGTTGATTACAACCTTACGAATACTTTATTTCCTTTGAAAAATGAAATAAATTCCTCAACTAAGCCAAAGGTAAGGTAGCTCTAAACATGCACAATAAGTATCAGAACACTTTTGCAATTCATTCCCTAGTTGGAATAGGTACTGCTCTGTCTTCATATTCACAGCAAATTTTAGAAAAAGCAATTGCTAGGTTTCTACTGTTAGGTATATAACTCAGCCACAGCTGAGAAGCTCAGAAGAAACATAGTCATGTCTATAGTTACCTGTTTTCTTTTTTTTTTTTTCCATAATATTTTATTGTCAGATTGTTTTCCATACAACACCCAGTGCTCTTCCCCTCAAGTGCCCTCCACCATCACCACCACCTGTCTTCCCCCCTCCCCCCTCCCCCCCAACCCTCAGTTCATAGTTACCTGTTTTCTTAACTAAAGACTACATTTCCTAATCTCTCCTATAGGTAGAGGGGACCATGTGACCCACTCCGACCAATGGATTGTAAGTGGAAATCACATGGGCAGTTTATAAACCTGTCCACACTCTATAAGTGCTGGGCCTTCATATCTTCTCTTTTCCTCTCCCACGTGCTAGAATATGGACATAATGACAATGGAAGTTCACCTGTGCAAATGAAGACTGCACAGTGGTAGACAGAACAACAAGGAAGAAAAAATCTGGACCCCTGGTGATTGATCCTTTACAGCTGGGGTGCCAGAGGTGCTAGCATGAGAGAAACAGGCTTTTATTTTCTTTGAGCTATACTCTTTTTTTATTTTCCACAGTAGTTTAGTCTGTACCCTAACTAAGGCAATGTCAGAAAGTGCAATAAAGCAGGAGAAAAGTAATCAGTATTTCCAGTGTATCCAAATATTTAGGTATTGGTGATATACGAACAAAATATCAAAGCATATTAACTGTGGTTTTCTTGAAAGTGTTTCTTGAAAATGTTTGACATGCTAAAGAAAAAGCTCAAATCATAACATGATAAATGTAATGAAATGAGTAGTTAGAACTATTATAAATCACTCGTAAAGATTAAACAATAAACTCTATGAAAAGAAGAATTTAATTTTTTTAATGGTCCCTTCTCTGGAGCCTAAAACAGTGCCAACTGGCACAAAACATTTGTTTAATGTTTCCATAAATGTTTGCTTAATGATTTTCAAGAGTTTACGTAAATAAATGTTCAGATGCCCAATATTGGGGTTCAAAGAAACATACGCTCTTTTTAATTTTCTTCCTTCCTTCTGCAACAACCATCCAGTGTAACATTCTCGAATGCGAGAGGTCAGTTTTATCGTCCCCGTATGTCCAGCTGACATACAACAGACTGTTGAAGTACTCCACAGACGTGATTTCTGGAGCAACGGGGGCTACAAGGAAGGTAAGAGGCACATTTTAGTTTAAGAGACTAATAATAATTAAAGGACTTACCAACAGAGCATGCAATCTCATGTAGAGTCAATTTAGAGAATTGAAATTCACACCATAAAGGGGCACCTGGGTGGCTCAGTTGGTTAAGCATCAAACTCTTGATCCTGGTTCAGGTCATGATCTCATGGTTCCTGGGTCTGAGCCCTGCACTGGGCTCGTCGCTGACATCGTAGAGCCTGCTTGAGATTCCTCTCCCTCTTTGCCCCTCCCCCACTCATTCACATGCTCACGTGTGTGCGCTCTTTCTCTCTCTCAAAACAAATAAACTTAATAAAAAAAAAACTTTAAAAAATTCATGCCATATGAATCCCCAGGACTTTTCAGTAACATAACGAAGGTTGGGGGTAAAAGTTGGGCACTTATTTCCTGGGTCCCCACCTTGTATGGCTCAGACACAAGGAGGCCAGACCCATCTGTACTTGAGGATATCAGGTCTTCCATACCGATTTCATAGTTACAAGATTCCTGAAATGTTCACTTCTTTGCATACACGTTTTGCATCAATAAATTGATAGTATAAGGCATTACCGAATTTATTTTCCAAGCAGTACTGGAAAACTTGGGGTCCTATCAAAGTATATTTTTTCTTGTGGTATAGCAAAGATGTTTATGGAAATAAAGAACAGTAGGATCAATGATCAGAGGGACAGAAAATAAATATTGTTTCTATAAAATCACAAAGCAATACCACAGACTGTCTAACCAGTCTGTGGCTTTGCAAAAAGTAGACTCTTAATAAACGTTATTGAAGCAAGTAGCAAGGAAGGAAGGGTTCTCTTATCACACCACAAAGCTAACTTCTAACACGGAGGTTTTTAGTTTATTTTATATTCTGACACATTTAAATTTTAATTTTTTTAATGGGGAGGAGAGTTCATTACAACCTTTATAATATATGAGCTCTGAATATGCATTTTAATTATTTTTAAACTTAACTGAGAATCCTGAAGATTTTAGGAAACACATACACAGTTGAATTTCAATTCCCTGTGTGTGTTGAAGACAAGCAAGTGAGAGCACAAAACCAAATGAAATATCAGGAGGAGAATTTCTGGAAGCCATGAAGATTTATTTTCCTTGATATGCTACTAGTACTCATAACAAACATTCATGAGTATGCTTTGAAGAACAATTTTTCACTGAAGAGATTTGCAGTATGGAGTGTACAGAACATTTCTGTAGCTAGCAAGTAACACAAACCCACATCATATTTCAGAATAGTCTAATAAAGAGAATAATACCTGAGGCTTCTTTTCTCTCAATATATTTCTAGGTACTTCATTATGCGTATATATCTATACTTATATTTCGTCAAGGGATATTTTCTCGTGTTCTAATTCTAGTGAGGACAAGAAATGTATTTAAAATCACAAACCCAGAAACGTATTTAAAATTGCATAGCTCCCTGCACGTAAGTATTAACTAGATATTTAGATTTTTATATGCTGTATTATTGCCTTAAAATTCAGCATGTTGCTGAAAGGCCACAAGATGTCACTATTTGTTTATTAAACATTATTTGGTCCATTGGCATAATTACTATGCATTTGACTTGCAGACAAAGTTGCCTAACAAAGACAGTAGACCCGAGATCGGAAAAAAAAATCCCACCTTATTCAAATATTTGTCATTTTGGATCACAACTAAAAGCACAGGAAAGAGAAGTGTGATATATTCTTGCTTGCTTTAAACTTGAGATGAGGGAAGAAAAACAAAGCAACATAAGGCTACAATTTCAACTGGTTTTAAAAATAAGTATAAAAATAGGTCAGAGTCCATACATATTTTAATAATGACTTACGTTGTATAGCTTACTTCTCACACTATCTGTGAAAAATTATTATGCCTATTTTACAGATGTGAGAATTGAGACCGTCTGTGTCATATGCTTAGACGAGACCGTGGAGTGACAGTGTCAGCATGATTTAGGAGATCATCCCAGGAAAAGACTGTGCAATGACAGTGTCAGCGTGACTTGGAAGATCGTCCCAGGAAAAGGTCAGGAGTTCACAAAGATCAATTTATTGGAGACAATAGACTGCTCACCTAGTCAAGCAGCTCACTTGTTAACCATAGAACTATCCAGACTTGCTAGACCCATAACATTTGCCAGGTCCCAGTGAGTTCCCAGCTTTGAAAAGCACACCTAAACCACTTGGATCCAGAACTCCAAGTCCTGTTAATTTTTCATTTCCGATGTCCCCCTTCGGAGACACCGCAGAGAGCCTGGCAAGGTGGTTTTCTGTCTTATTGCAGCGAATTCTAATACACTTGGGTTTGCTCTATTGGCTGGTTGTTAGGCCACATTTTGAATTCCGCCCATGAGAAAAAAGAAGTTGAGGATCATTAGGATAATTGGCTCAAAGTTCGACAGCTAGAATTCTGCAGGTCTAGGTCTGCTCAATCAAGTGTTCAGAAGTAAAGTCTGGGCTCCTTTCAGACATCTGCTCTGTCTGAGGAGAGGATAATCTCAGAAAGGCAATGTCAATACAGTTAAGCTGTATGAATTACTTAGATGGTAAAATTTAATTAAAATTAAGTATGCAGTTATTAATATAGTCAAGAAGTTCACACACTACTTGGTGCATAATCGGTGCTTTCTGCCTTTTTGGTGTTCTTTCACCTTTCTACTCTAGTATGACTATTAACGTCTGGAACACAGGGAGCTCTAGACCTTGGCTCCTAAAGGAAGGGGATGCACTAGGTATGCTGATAGTGTAAGAATTCACATGACTAATTTCTTCTTTTTCGTCTAAGATTTTATTTTTAAATGGGACTCGAACTCACAACCCAGAGATCAAGAGTCGCATGCTCTACCAACTAGGCCGGCCAGGCACCTCCACACGATTAATTTCTTTGCATTTCTTTCACTGATACAGTTTGACAGAGTAAAGCTAGATGTCCAGTGAAGAAAATATTTTGCTAACAGTCTTCTTCATCTAGACATAGTTTTCTCTCAGTATAACACGATTTATAGTCTCGTAGTCCAACCAAAAGTTCCTGAAAAATCACAGTTCAAATAGAATTAAAAAAGAACTAGTGTTTTTTTGATGAATTTCCCCTTTTCACTGCCATCTCTGACCATCTCTGTTATCTGTCTTTGCTATAAGAAAATGAGCTAACACTCACTGTATAAGTGCTTAAACTTTGTGCCACGTTATTTCACTAAGTAATGCATTTAAACAGAAAGGGATAATAGATGCTGTTATCATTTCCATTTTGCACATAAAAAACCCCTGAGGCTTACAAAAGTCAACGTGCACAGTTTACAGAGGGGAGATGGCCGATCGGTGATTCGAACCCAGGTCCGCTGGTCTCCAAAGCCTGTTTTATCGCCTGCTATGGACAATGCTGCCATCAGCTTGTGACTTTAAAACAGGCTTGATTAATAAGGAAATGGGGGCTCTCTAGCAAATATAATCATTGAATGGATAAAATCAATTCATCTCTGTGTGAAGCCCAAAGCTCTGTCTGCTACATCTCTCTTCTAATCGATTCCAAACAAGGGCACATAAATAAAGGACAGTGACTCAGGATTTCGATTTTTAAAGACTATCATTTAAACAAATAATGAACTTTCCGAATCAAGGATACTAGCTTCCCTGAGACTGCCGTTCAGTCAGTGCTGAGTGAGTGCCTAGCGCTTTCTGGGGGTAGATCTCTTCAGAAATTCCTCAAAATGGCGTTCTCTCCCCGTGGAAGCGGTTCCCATACACCACTCACCTGTTATGAAGCTAATGGTGGAGCTGTCGCAACAGCTCAGTTCTGGGTCTCCCCATGTTACCATGGTAACTCGAAAGTTGTAGTACCATGCTGGCAATAGATTGGCTATCCTCTGAAAAGAGAAAGGAGGCAAAAGAGCAAGGGGAAAAAATCCCATTTTGGAATAGAGTTACTTTTATTAGGTCATGAAAATAATCAATAAATAACTTTCATTTTCCTTTCTGTGCCTTTTTGTATTTCTCAAATTTTCCATTAAAAAATTCTTTCTGGAATGAGGTAAGATATAAATAGAATGATCTACAAACAGAACTTTAAAAACAGTGATTCATAGGTATAGAGTCGAATGTTACTAGCATTGGTTTCATTTTGCAGTTTCCTAAGTTGTATTACATATGTGGAATAGTAGTTATTTGTAAGTGACTGTATGTACACATTCCCCTATTTCTAAGAAAACTGGCCTCTCAAAACTTGGTGTTCTCCCAGTTTGGACCATAAGCGCGGGTCTTTGTTGGGTGGCAGATACCAGAGACATCAACTGGGTAGAGGGCAATTGTGCACTTCCTGTGTGACCTGCGCTGTAGATCTTATTCCAGTCTCAGAAAGAGCAACCTGTCCCTGCTCTCTTGAAAAGTATCCTCTAGGGGGGCCTCGGTGGCTCAGTCGGTTAAGTGTCTGACGTCTGCTCAGGTCATGATCTCATGGTTTGTGTATTCAAGTCTGCATTGGGCTCTGACAGCTTGGAGTCTGGAGCCTGCTTTGGATTCTGTGTCTTTCTCTCTCTGTCCCTTCCCTCACTTACGCTCTGTTTCTCCTTCAAAAATAAACAAACATTAAAAAATTTTTAAAAAGAAAAAGCATCCTCTAATGGCCTGACATCATAGGTATTTAACTGATTTGTAGATGTTAAGAATACTCATCACTAGTGTTAAACAGTGTCAACTATTTCTTAAATAAACGTTTTGTGTTTTGTGCCCTCAGGGGCAGAGAGAGACAATAAATATGCTCTTAGCTCTACTAAAATGTGGATATGCTCAATTAGGGGTAAAAGCTTGCTTCACATAATTATTTCTCTCTCTCAATCTCTCCCTTGGACAAAAAACAGTCCTACAAGCAAAAACAACTTAACAAACACCTTGAAAGTAGCAAGCCACCCATGTATATTTACAGGTGAGTTTTTCTGATACGCGTGGTACACAGGGAAGGGGGACAGCCATTGAAGGAACCGTTACCACTGATGCAGTTAAGGAGACAGTCGCCGCTATTTCATAGTATGTTGTCCACTCTGATGTCATTGTCGCAGGGTTGAAATAAAACATTTCAACCACATATTTTCTGAACACTCCTAAGTAAGGTCTGCTCCAGCTCAGAACCACTACCGTAGGACCCAAGGGGTAGAGCATTAAATCCTTTATTCCCGTTGGAACTACGAAGAAGCAGGGAAGGATAAAAAAAAAGAGAGCCAAGAAGAAATGTTTAATATCTTTTCTAATATCTTAGAAATGGCTTCCCACTTCTTAATAACTAGGGTTTTAGTCTTCGGATATGATCACTGAATAAATCATATTTGTCTCCGATGTTATTTTTCCCGAGTAATTGTTGGTAATGATATACCTCAGGTTATACAACTGTAATCATTTATTACTCTGGATGTAGAATATTGGGTGAAGGAGTATGGGTCCCCCTATATGATGATGACAATGTGGGAAATGGACATTGCCCCCACCACCCCCGCCCCACCAACAGTATTCTGATAGTTATTCTTGAGGCTGGCAACTTACCAATAGCAAATGTCACAGGATCTGAAGGTGGTCCTATCAAAGGGCCTTTTCTCAGGTACATCACCACCTGGTACTGGGCACCGGGAACCAGATTTTCAATAATAGATTTGCTTGAGTTCACCTTTAAACCAAACATCAGACATGATTTATTTAGAGCTGGGCTTTCAGAATGTGACACAGAGGCTGATACCATATTCAGGGACTCTTTGTAGAGCCACAGATGCCTTTAAAATCCAGAAGCCTTTGCTCATTCTGGGGAAGGTCAGATTTCAAAATTAGCATGATTTATAGTTTATGTGAACACTGAAGAGAACCCAGAACATTCAAATTCTACGGCTGGATTTAATAAGCTCTGTGAACTGTTTTATACCCATCAATGTCAATTTTAACTATATACACTAGAGACACATCAGCCTCTAACCATAATCAAATCAGCAATACCATAAGGGTAGTCTGACATCTTAAATTGTAGTGTCAGCTAAAAACATACAAAGATCAGTGCAGGAATGTCTTTGGTCTCTCGTCACTTAGAAGCATATAATATCTAATTATAGAGATGGAAATGACTTCAGAGATTATCTGCTCCAAATCTCTCATTTAATAGATCAAGAAAGTAAAGCCAGGAAATGGCCAAGGTCACTGGAAGTGTTGGGACTGGAAACCTAGTGTTGTGACCTCTAACGGCTGCTACAGGCAAGTCCGGAACTACATCGAGACACAGTAGGACATGCTTCTGAAGCCTACGTGACCCCATAAAATAACGCTGTAGACAATAGTTCTCATACAGAGGAGCCCTTCTTTACTATTCTTTTGTTTTCGATTCTTGGTTAGGGAACAAATACAATATAGAGAAAAAGAGAACAGGTAGATAAATGAAATGTCCATATATGTAAATTTGAAATGTACTTATTAAAGCTAAATGTCGGCTTGCACTGGGATGGATACTTCAGCTTACAGGCCAAAAAGTGTGACCTTTAGTGCCACTCATACTTAAGACAGTTCTGCTGTAGAGAGAACACATGTTCTCTATTCAGACTGTCTGAAATCACTGATTCTACCTCATGTCAGCAAAGGGAATTTATTTATAATTCTTAGCTTGGCTTCATGATTGATAAACTATAGATAGTACTATTATGTACCTCACAGGTGAGGATGCTTAAACTAGAGATTCAATAAAGATAATTCACTCCTCATCAATTTTTGGCCTCTAGGGTATATAACATCATAACATTACCGGGGAAAGGAGCAGAAATCAAAGAAGAACAATAGTGTTGACAGCTTACTATGCTATGAGATTGTTTTTAAAGCTTTCTTATGATTTTAAGAATGAATACAGGGGGCGCCTGGGTGGCTCAGTCAGTTAAGCCTCCCACTTCAGCTCAGGTCCTGATCTCCCGTTTGTGGGTTCGAGTCCCGCGTCTGGCTCTGTGCTCTGACATTTCAGAGCCTAGAGCCTGCTTCTGATTCTGGTTTCCCTCTCTCTCTGCCACTCCCTGCTCATGTTCTGTCTCTCTCTTCTCAAAAATAAATTTAAAAACATTAAAAAGAATGAATACAGAATTGGTGATAATGATATGAATTTTAAACCTTTCTAATACCAGAAACTGATTCTACACAACAGGAATTGCATAATTTGAGTTGGGACAACTTGCTCTAAATGGAAGTAGGGGGAGCAGCATACCATGATTTCTTTTCCAATAACTTAACCAGAATAAAATTAAGTTGAATTCATAAAATAGCATGTCCACCTTTTCGTTCCTATTTTTGCCCATGTTTTATTGTTTTATTTTTTAGAAACTATTATTATTTTTAAAAGTCTATTTACTTATTTTAAGAGACAGAGACAGACACAGAGACAGAGAAAGAGAGAGCATGAGCAGGGGAGGGGCAGAGAGAGTGGGAGACAGAGAATCCCAAGTAGGCTCCGCGCTGAATGTGGCTCATGGTTGAACCTCATGACCGCCAGATCACGAGATCATGACCACGGAGATCACATCCTGAGCAAATATCGAGTTGAGTGCTCAAATGACTGGGCTCCCCAAGTGCCCCTGCCCGTTTTAAACACAGATTCTGCTGGGAGTCATCTTGGTAAAGTTAGTCAGCTAAATATTCCCATCCGAGGGAGCTTTTCCTGAAGAGACAAACTATGAATAAGAATGCGTATGTTGTGCACAACTAAGCAACATTGTCTTATTTCTTTAAAATACATTTTCAAATAAAAAAACTAATAACGCTTATTGTGAAAATCATTCATACAGCAGAAGAGCAAATGAAGTAAACTGGCAATTTTGCTGTCTTCCTCCCTCTACTTCCAACATTTTGGGAAGCAGTCTTCCAGACCTTTATATTATATTATTATAATATTATTATAATATAATATATTATATTGAACCATATAGGTGTTGCATTATCAATGTTGCTCCAAACTTTCCTTTAAAACCTAACAACCTATTATGGACATGTAGGCATGCCTGTGAGTGCTAACCTAACTCATTAACCACTCCCTTAGAATATTTAGAATAGCAGGATAGACAAAGTGTAGATTGCTTCAGGGTGGTGTTAAAGTCTCTCTGGTTTGATAATATTTTAGGCAACTAGTTGATTCTGATTATTCAGATGACTACATGAAGTCATAGCCACTTAAGTTTGCCATCATATTTAATATGCTGAGGGTCTCCTGCTAGTAAAATAAGTCAGAGAAAGGCAAATACAGTATGATTTCACTATGTGAAAACTAGAAAGCAAAACAAATGTACAAATAAAACAAAACCAAGGTCTTAGGTATAGGGAACAGAATGGGGGTTGCCAGAGGGGAAAGGGGTTCATAGGTGGATATCATGGGTGAAGGGGACAAAATAAGTAAGTCATGGGGATGTATCATGCAGCATGAGGACCATAGTCAGTAATACTGTCTTGCCTATTTGAAAATTGCTAAGAGAGTAAATCTTAAGTGTTCTTATTCCCAGAAAAAAAATGTGTAACTTTGTATGGTGATGGATGGCAACTAGACATATTATGATGGTCATTTTGCAATGTATATGATTGTTGAATCATTATTCTGTACACCTGACACTAATACAATGTTATACATCAATTATACCTCAATGCAAAAAATATGCCATTATAATAAATTCACCCTAGGGACATGATTCAATTTTTTAATAAGAAGCAACTATGTGTGGGACACCTGGGTGGCTCAGTTGGTTAAATGCCTTACTTCAGCTCAGGTCATGATCTCATGGTTTCTCAGTTCGAGCCCCATGTTGGCCTCTGTGCTGACAGCTCAGAGCCTGGAGCCTATTTCAAATTCTGTGTCTCCCTCTCTGTCTCTGCCCTTCCCCCACTCTTGCTCTGTCTTTCTCTCTCAAAAATAAATAAACGTTACAAAAATTTTTTAAAAAGCAGCTGTATATACATCACACTACTAAAAAAATGAGACGAGGGCAATGGCGTTGCAAATTACCTTGGTAACAATTAATAAACACCAACTCCTTTCTGCCACCCTGGTTTTGAATATTTGCTAAGCCACCAGTGATATCTATGCTTCTATCCCTCCATGCCTTTTATTTATCTTGGACTGTGGTAGGGGTAGGTAGACCGCACTCTACTTATTCAATAATATGTATAATATGTATTTTATTCTCCAGAGGATCATTCCACATCCCCTTCCCAATTTTTCATCTCATCTTCACATTTTACTGTTTTCTCTCTCCCATGCCCGACTGGCTTGGTCTCCATTTCAGAGAATTCTGTTCAGCCCAACGGCTCTCCAGTGGGGCATTGGCCCTCTCACTCCTCAGCTAAAGAAAATAGGAGGAAAGATGTCTTAGAGAGCACAGGAAACACAAGACAGACTATTAAATAACAGAGCCTGTAAATTGTTGGAAGACACTTAGGGACCAAGGCAGATCACATTAAAATAAATAAACATACATATATTATGTGATGTTTTTTCATCCTGAAATTTATGATTGTGTGTGTCTTTGGAGAAAGTACTGAGAGCACTCTGAAGAACTGACAGGGTCCTTTATGTCTAACACTGATGGAGCACAGACTTTATGTTCCTCATTTATTTATTAATGAAATCACCAAGATGGTTGTTAGGGGGCACGCATCACAAAACACCCTTTCCCCCGAACTTTCACCTGCAGACTTATACAGGAAACAACAACCAGACGGGAAGAGCACATACGTAATTAGGACAAGTGCAAAGTAATGGGTACGATGTACCTACACGGAAGGGTAGACTCTAAGCTTCATGAACTCAAGGTTCAAATCAAATTTGTTTCATTTCTAGGATCTTGCACTAGGACCCACCTAGCACGCAGAAATCAGCGGTGGTATAAGGAGGAGTAAAGGCACTCGCCAGGACTCTCCCGGAGGACCTAGGTAATAAATAAAGCAACGATCCTGTCGTATAGTCGGTGGTAGATGCCACGTTGGGAGAGTGAAAGTATAAAATAGTGAAACATTATATTAACTGCTAATACAGCAATCCCACCTTCTCTGCAGGGGACATGTTCTAAGACCCCCAGTGGATGCCTGAAACCATGGACAGTACAGAACCCTGTGTGTACTGTTTTTTCTTACACAAACATACCTATTGTAAAGTTTAATTTAATTACTGTATTAAATTAAGTTACTATAAATCAGGCACAGTAAGAGACCAACATCAATAGCAAAAACAATTACCCAATATATTGCAATAAAAGTTATGTGAATGTAGTCTCTCTCAAAAATATCTTATTGTACTACACTCACCCTTCTTATGACATCATGACATGATAAAATGTCCGTGTGATGAGACAAAGTAGGATGAATGACACAGGGATTGTGACCTACCATTAGGCTACTAGTGACCTTCTGACTATATGTCAGAGGAGGATTGTCTGCTTCTGGCCCAAGGGTGATCACGGGCGACTGAACCCGTGGAAAGTGAAATCACGAATAAGAGGGGGACTACTGTATGCGTTTAGCTTTAGAATCACTCTTATTTGTGAGCTGCAGGAAACCTTGAATTTCCTGTTAAATGCAATTGTAGTAACATTGAAGACAGAATTAAAGACATATTACTAATTTTTTTTTTCTGGATAACAGTTGCCTTAGGAAATAAGCCCAAGTCAGACATGTACTGGTGATAATGTCTTCTGGATTTTTTTTTTAATTAATGGCCACAAGGCTGCAGGCTAGTTTTTGAGACTTTTTGAATAATGTTTCTTCATCTAAACATATGTGTGTGTCTCTATGTATGTGTGTGTGCGTGTGTGTGTGTGTGTGTGTGTGTGTAGTAGGGCAATGGATAATGTTAGTGTGAAAACACAATTTTCAAAATGTCCTTATGGTAATTGACAACACCTCACATGGTGGTCTAGACCCTACCTTCCATTTTAAATATTGGCCTCTTGGGACGCCTGCCTAGCTCAGTTGGTTGAGCTTCTGACTTCGTCTCAGGTCGTGATGCCATGGTTTGTGGGTTCAAACCCTGCTTCGGGCTCTCTGCTGACAGCTAACTCAGAGCCTGGAGCCTGCTTCAGATTCTGTGTTTCCTCTCTCTCTGACCCTTCCCCTGCTCACGCTTTCTCTCTCTGTCTCTCAAAAAATAAATTTAAAAAACATAAAAATATTTAAATATTGGCCTCTTTGCCCATAGTCTTTAACAGTTTCATGTTTGCATCTCCTGAAGGCACTGTCAAAGTATGCTTAGACCTGCTGCTTCTGGCTCACTCATAATTTACACCATTAGCCTTTGGCTTCTATGTAAAGACACATGATTTGTACATCAGGCAAAGGGCCAAGAAATGTACCTTGGAGCAGTCCAGTTCTATGTCATGTTCTGTAAGAGAAACACATTTTTCTATCAATATAATGACTCAACCGTCTTTGGTAGGCTCAGGAAAGGCTAGTAAGCTGCACAATGAATTGTGATTACAAGTTAATCTGTTTAGTATATTTACTCCTTAATTTAATTTAAGTCAAGGGGTAGCCTCAAATAAGGGCTCTTGGTACTCTTAAGCCTTTCTAGCACTCCAAAAGCCAGGATTTCCTAAATTCATCATATCAATTTCAAGTTTCTCACTCTTTGAATTTCATGAAATGCCAAGTTTTCGTGAGATAAATGGAAATATTCCAAAATGCTTTTATATAGCAAATGTTGTGAGTATTATATTTCTAGTGTACGACACACAAGTTGATAGCTTTATTTTTTATGTGTCGGGAAGTAAATATTGTGTTTGCAAGATACCAAGAATCCGTACACTGGATCCTATGAAAAAATAAAACCAAGTTTCGGGAAAGTACAGCTGGGCTCCCTGTGGGTACTCTGGGCGATGGAAGGCAGGGTCTGCCCTGGGGCCCCTGCAGCGGGCGTCCCTGGGGACTGACAGCTGGGCCTGGAGGCTCACTCCGATAGCCATTCCCACCACTAATGATTTGCACCCCATTTCCACTTGTCCCTCATACTCCCCTGTGCTCAGGTAACTCCTGTTTCTCCTTTAAAACTCTTCTCAGATGTGATTAGTGAAGGGGGATTTGTTTTCCTTTCATACTCC
Source organism: Suricata suricatta (assembly GCF_006229205.1). NCBI lineage: Eukaryota > Metazoa > Chordata > Mammalia > Carnivora > Herpestidae > Suricata > Suricata suricatta. The sequence continues at coordinate 90,625,682 of NC_043709.1, forward strand.
TGATGTTTGAATGAGTTTTTCGGTGAGCATGAATAAACTTTATAGTTTAAACAACAAGAAAAAGAATGGAAGAAGTAAAAGAAACAAAAACTCCCCAAAACCTTAGGCTTGGCTGTCTCCTCCTCGGGTAAAACTTTCTCTAGGCAGTTTCCAGATGCTCCCGCCCCAATCCATACTTCCTCCTGCCCAGCTCTTTCGGTGCACTCGTAAGGGCTCTCCAGGCCTTATTTTATCCTCTGCGGTAGCTGTATGTTCCCTTATGCACTGTTCTCACGAGATTGTAAACTCTGTGAGAGGCAGACGCCCAGACGATATCTAGACGGCCAGCACCTATCAGAGTACCTGCCACATCAGAGGTCTCTTGAATGAGGCCTGGAAAGAAAGATGGCAGCCCCGAGAGGAAGAGGGAAGACTGTCCCCGAAGCAGCACGCACGCTCACTTCCTGTGCACACCGCACCCCGGGGAGACCCCAGCACGCCTCTCGCCACGCCTCCTGGCTCCAGGCCGGGCGGCAGCAGGTGAGTGAGCGCGTCAGCGCTGTTTCTTCCCTTTACCTGAGTGCAGTACTGCTTCTCTAGCCTCTGGCTCTCCTTTTGTTTCTGGCAGGTGAGTGACACCACAGACACGATGGTGCCGTTGTAATTCTCTTGGGAAGACGTCCAGGACATCAAAGCGGTGGTCGAGCTTAACACGTGGACGCTCACATGCTGGGGCTTCTCCGTCAGTTCTTCGATCCACTCTCCTGAGGGGCCTGAACATTGCACATTAGAGCACAAGGGAGGTTTCATGCTGAGCTGGTTGAGATAAAAGAGTCTCATTTGAAAAACCATGCTGTTTTCCTTTGGCCCTTACAGAGATATTCAGAGCCAGACTGGCGGCTGGACCGGCATGTCTGTAAGTCCTCCGCTGACCTAACCCCAGTCGCGGTAGCAACGGAATCGGCTCTATGAACAGAGGGACGCTCCATGTCCGCCGTTATGTGCATCTGAGGTGGTTCTGGTAAACTTTTCGCCAGAGAGAATCTACTTCTCTCTTAGCAAACAGTGTGCAGGGCATTTCATCAGTGTTTATAATTCCTTTGCTGTTAGGATCTTCGGTCTCTAGAAATAATTACTTTGAGATTCAAATTAGCCTCTCCTGCCATCCTGTGAAAAGACTTTAAATTTGGTAACAGCAGGATCAAAGAGGCGCGGTGTGACTGTAGGAGAGAGGAAACAGGCAACAGGCGGGCTCAATTATAGAAGCTGCCTGAAATCTGGGCGATAATTTGAGGGACGCGGTGGGCTCCTCATTATAAAGTATCTCCATAGAAGTGTCCGCCATTAGCTTTGTTCTCTTAAGTTTTTACAGTGGTTATTAGCACAGTGCCTGACATGTAGTAAGGACTCAAGAAGTGTTAAGATGGTTATTATCTACAGAAAGTCCTTGCTGAAATGCAAATGCACAACTTTCCTTTATTTGCTTAGGATACACTTCTTAGTGTCTTCCTGGGCTGGAACCCAGGGGGGGAATAGGAGCAGGAGGCTCTGCGGGGGAGAGCAGCCTCGGGCTCACAGCAGAGGGGTCAAGGGAGATAATGACAATAATAATGATGGCAAAGAGAGCTGGCATTCACCATGTACTAGGCTCTGTTTTGAGCTTGTATATGCTTACATATTTTAATCCTTTAATTTTCATAACAGACCTATGAGAGAAGTACTGGTATTACTTCCACTGTCAGATGAGGAAACTGAGGCAGATCAAGGGGAAGTAGAGCTGGGATTCAGACACAGGAAGGCTGGTTCCAGAATCCATGCTCTTAACACCTCCATGAAACTTCTGGAAGCACTAGGAAAGCATTGGTTTGGAGATAGGAAAGTTGACCTAGACTCAGTTTTGCTCATTAGTAGTGAGCAAATGACTGGGCAAATGATTTAATGTCTCTGAATCTCAGTCATGGCACCGGCCAAATAGATAAATCATAAAATGTTAGGATTAACAATGTTAGAGATCCGATACCTCATTTCACTGATGAGGAAACTGAGGCCCGGAGATGCGAATGGCCTGTCCAGTGTCACAGAGCTAATAAGTGCTTGGGGCCCAACCCAGACCTCCTATCTCCTCTGTCAGTACTCTGTGGCAATTTATCAAATGCCATCTGTCGCTGGGATCAAATGAGATCATATGTGTTAGAGCTCTATGTAAATGTGAAGTGTTAATACTGTTACGAAGATTACTGGGTAGCAGGTGCGCAGAGAGCCAAAGTGGGAGGAAGGAAAACAAGTTCACTTATTTGATAATCAAGCCAACGTAATAGGTCACTGCAGGCTACACGGAAACAGACTTTGCTAGCAAATATTCCTAGGTTCCAGTCCTCATTTGGACACTTGGGAAAAGTCATTAAACTTTCTGTGATTTCGTTTTTTTTCCATCTGAAAAATGGGGATCATTGAAATGTAAGGCTATTGGGAGACTCATATAAATTTATACCTTACTTCTCATCTCTGAGGAAAACCTTCAGAACTACATAAATAGAAACCATAATGCAACAAGAAAAACATAAATCTGAATGTAATATAGTAAATATTAATGTGACAGCTTAACTGTAGCCCAGTTTAGGTCAGGAAAATGGTCTGTGAATATAAGTTAGCTGCTGTGAGATTGCAGTGTATTAAGGGGGCTTACTCAGTTAAGTACAGTATTTATTTATTTATTATCTATAGTGTCCTGTGTTAAACTAAAAATATATATACAGTACACCTGAATAACCCATTACTGCAGAATGGAATATCCTAAGTGCTACAAATATTATTCTTTTATTGGCAGAGAAAAAACAAAAATTTTAGTGCCTTGTATTTTTCTAGATGAATTTTAATACACATCTCTTTGAAATAATTGTATTTTGGAGCAATTCTGACACATTCTCAATAGCACTAGTCAAACCGGATATTCTAGGGCAGCGTGCCTGACACAGGAAAGTCGTTCAGTGAATTATTTGTTGGTCGAAGGTACAGCAGAATTAATAAATCAATAGTACAACCCCAGGCTAGGATTTTATAATCTGGTATGAAAAGCAAGATGTACACGTATAAAAGAAATCTAGAGGAATACCATACACAAATAAGCTTTGCAATCTGTGCTGAGCACCATGAAATGCAGGAGACATTCAGAGAGGGGAAGGGCCAGCAAGGTTAGAATAGCTGAGGAAGTGTTGTGACTGCTGTTCACACTTGCGGTGGACCTTTACTGACAGGCCAGGAAACCTGCTGGTTAATGAAACGGTGTAAGGTTCAGGGAAGAATCGAATACTAACCTTTGTCCTATGCTCAAGTGACCTCATGTCTAAGATCTTCCATAACTAAAAGACGTGCAAACAGCTATGACTAATCTTTCTGTGTATCTAATGAATCATTAGGCCTCTTATCAGGGACTACATTTTTGGTTTCGTAATTAGAGATGCTACGTGGGTTATTTGCAACATGTTTTAGCTGTTGAACTAAGCTGATCTCTTCCTGCTGCCTCCTTCTGATTCTCCCACCCTCCTTTGAGGATTAGTAGATGAAAGGTGGTATTTTGCCTTTGGAGAGGGTGATAAAGTATAGGGCGGTCATCCTTTTTGAAGAGTGGTTTTTATCCACTGCCTTCTGGTTTTTCCTTTCTGCTGATCGGAGACACATTTAACTGGTTTTAACTGGTTCTTGGCCTCTAAACCTCTGGTGAACATTCAGATTAGCTAAAAACGTTACAGACATGCATGATTTGTGCAGCTTTTAGAGGCCAGTTACTGCTTTGCTATTGCCCCTCATGGAATCAGGAGGAGCCACCCTGTGACTTGACACTGGGGCTTTTAGGATGCTCTAGCTTTGCCCTCTTGTGCCAAATTTATGGTGACCCCCTAGGCCCTACTACCCTTGAATTTTTGTTTGTCCTTTGAGTTCTATACATTCAATATTCTAATGAGACTTTTCACATAGTCCAACAATATCAATTTTCTATACAGCCTTAAACAAAAGTCACATTTCCTAAATAGTGCGTCCATGTCCTTGGAGAGTTTGCTACGGCTGGTGTGGAAAGTCAGCTTAATAAATGTTCAATTACCACAATAATAAAAAAAAATCCGTAAGCTAAACTTCTGGGTAGGTTTGCTACTATTAAACGTACATATATTTCTTCTGCTGTCAAAATCTTGTGGATCCGGGCCTCCCCTTGACCTTGAAGGTTTGATGAATAATTGATGCTGGAGCATCATTAATCTCCCTGGTTCCATTGTCCTTGCCCCCCTGTAAGTACAAAATAATCCCTTTGGTACTTACTGATATAAAAACTGAGTGATTTTGCTGACTGACTTTTTCGAGTTTCACAAGATCCTGAGGAGCTAAAGGTTGTCACAGATAACTTATATTTCCCAGGCTCCTTCAGTTCCGTGACAAATTCATGCGCTTCTTCATCCACGGTCAAATATTCTGTAAAGTTTTCTGAATCATATGAAAAAAAAAAGAATATATATGAACTGGAACCTGGAAGGGATTTGAATATAGATAAGTCAATTTATAAAAAAACACAAATTAGCAGTTTTTAAAATATTATACATATTAAAATATTACACATCTTAATCAAAGGTGCTATAAAAGAAAGATAACTAAGTATTGCAATTGTTTTTCATAATACTTTTAAGGAGCCAAGCTAAAATATGGCATCCAAATCAATAAAACTTAGGGATTCTCCTGTGTGGGTTCCCAACAACATTATATGCACAAAATAATAGCAGAATGTCAGGAGAAGATCACAATAGTTGACTTTCTTATCTGGATATAAGGAATATAAAAAATAACTGGCAACAAGTATCTTATAAATTCTTGGTGGTAGTATTAAATGTCCAGAAATGCCTTAACATTAACTGGATTATTTCTGGTTAGAAATAATTCTCCTGGGCAGATTTTCTGACACTTGCAATATGTTTTCTTCATCTGTTTTCTTCCAGAACTTCTAAAAGTAAAAGTGATTTCTACATTGCTTCAAAGTCCATCTCCTGCTGCTTATTACTGCATTTGAAGTTGTTCTCACCGGCTGGTGACTACAATAGCCTTAACAGAACTCATTGCAGTCACATAAAAACATGATCGAAACCTCATGGAAATCCTTGCTTAAAAGAATTCTGAGTTAAGAGACCCTATTTTCTATAGAATATATTAAGGAACAGAAAAATAAATGACAAATATACTAGGGGCAGATGAAGAGAGATTACTTTATACAAGTAATTCCAGCAAATGCTAAGACTTTTGACTTGAATAATTGGAAATGACAAAGGATTTCAATTTTATATGATATATGGGTATGGTTGATTATGCTATAATTCAGCATAGAGGAATCCACAGCTTTTGGTATCTTTATTAAATAAAATAAGGGCAAACAATATGTAATACATGAGAGTACATGATACTAATGCCCTACCCTGAAAATAAAGCTATGATTGGAAATTCAAATTTCACCAACTTGACTTTTAGCACCTTTTTTTAGTATAAAAAAAGTGCGTTATTGTAGAAACAAAACAAACAGCCATTAACTGTACAAATCTACCAAACAATTTGGATGTGACCCATGACGCAAATTTACTGAAGGCCGTGGCCGTTTTTCACAACTTCGTGGGCTAAAATACAAAGAATGGCTCTGAGCTGCTGGGTGCGTGAAGATGAGACGTAACTCGGCAGCTCTGGTGAAACTGCTGGCCGCCCTGCGCCTTCTCTTTTACTACCAGCTCCTGGTCAGGAAACCGCGAGCCGTGCCAGTTCCGGAGGGGCGCACGCCCTCCGGCAAATCAGAGTCCCTAGATCGGCAGCACACAGGTCGGACCCCTTTGGGAAAGCAGCCATCTTGTCAGAAAGATTGTTTTGCTGCATGCTTCCACAAATTGTGTCCTGGAAAACAGGACAACCCTCCAGGATATTCTGCAATTTGTGACGGTTAGAACTTTAATCAAAATCTTTCCAAATGTAAGGTTTCCCTCAGCAGCCAAAGATAAGTGACATGTTGGGCAGTGAAGCATGTCCAGTTGTCAATACTTGCAATTTATATGCTACCGGAACTCTGGATGCTGATCCTACCTGTCAGTTTCGTTTTCTAGTCTGTCTGCATTGCTACTCAATTAAAGTCTTCCCTTCCCTTATCATTTTTCTTGAAATCCTAACTGCCTACCATCAGTCTTTTCCCCCCTAAATTTAGTTTGAAAACATTTCAATTTCCTTTCCTTTGCACACCATTTCCTTTTCCCATTGATTTCCTATTACCTTACCTTCTCTTTCTATGTGGATATGGAACCCATCAAAGGCAGTGGGTGGTTTGGGTGGTAACCAATTCAAAATCATTTGTACAGGAAAAACCGAGAAGGAGCCTGATGTTGACTTCTCGGTGTCACCAAGTGTACTGTTACGTTCATACTCCGTGGGAAGTACACTGACAAAGTCCTCTTCGCTTTCCGGAGCCGTCGATGCGCTGCCCCGCCAATACGGCTGGGATGAAGTTTCGTAGTCACTGCTGTTAAAATCAGGCCAACCGGAAGAGGTGTTGCCAGAGGGAGTTTCAGGGGCTTCGTCTGTAAAATGGAAGCGTTTGTCTTTCCCCATTGTATCTTGTGATCTCATGAATGATTCCTCTGGGAAACTGCCACTCTGCTCTTCCCAATTGTTCTTGTGCAAGTTTACAATGCGAACTGAGATATTTCGAGGTGGATAAGGGGCTGAAAGAGAGAGAATGTTCATTCTCAGTGATTTTTAATTCTCTTATAGCAAATAGTTACTAGTGAGTCAAATACACAAGTCAATTTACAAAAGAGAGATTTATTTTATGACTACTGTATAAAGATAATCGACAGCAAGAACGATTGTGGTGTCAAAGACACATTTATCTAAGATGCTGTGCATGACGGGGTCACATTAGTGTGTCACCACTCATACTTCAAATACAGTAACTGGTGAGAGTATGCTTGCACAAGTGGTCATTGCACCATGTCCGAAGCAGAGTTTTGTAAATATTCCTTAGCTTATCAAAATCTCTTTTTAAAGAAATTGAGTCTTGCCACTGGCTCTTTCTTACAAACAAGCAGCTGTATGTACTTTAGCTATCAAGATAAAAAATATTCCCTGTGACACAGTTGCACTTAAAAAAGGTGCATATATGTGTCTAGAAACATTAACACACGTTTAGAAATATGGCTTCACTCCTCACTTCTCTAGAATAAAACATATGAGCCCAAATTAATTTGTGAATTATGGAACTACACTTTTCTAGAAGGAGAAAATTGTGAAGGCACACCGTGTGGGCTCTACCTGCAACAGTTTCGACCTATCCTTCAAAAGCAGCTTACTGTCACCTTTTCCATAAATTTCTTTTTTTTTAAATGTTTATGGTAATTTTTATTCCATAAATTTCTAATAAAATTAATCTTTCCCTCCTTCATGCAGTTATGTAACTTTGCACCTCCCAGGACATTTATCACCTTCTGCCTTGTACGCTTGCCATCTGTATCGTATCTCTACCAGTTTTGAGGACAGGGAGCCTGTCTCACCAGACTTTGTCTTCATCTCTCTCAAACTTAGAACAACTTCCAGGTAGAAGTCACTCAATTCGTAATGTTTCCTTAGTTGAACCGAATAATGAAAGATAGAGACAGACTCTTAGATGCTGCTGTGAAATGAATAACTTATTTAGCTGAAATAGTTTCTTTGTTTTGACCTAATTAGTGAAAGTCATAAAATCTTAGAATTCAGACTGGCAGGACCTCATGGGTGATCTATTACAATCCATTCCCAGTGTTCATATGAAAGGCATCTCCAGCATTCTGAATGAGTAATTTAGGCACATTGGGCACAATGTCAATTGTGATAGGTATTTAGTAGGTGTATATTTATTCCATCCATTCTTCCATCCATCCAGCCACACCATAATGCTTCATATTAGTGATGCTACTAAAATTAAACACTTCAAATTTTAGATACATCTGAATCCCAACATTCTCCCTGAATAATTTGATATTCTGTACTAGAACATCTCTTATCTGTTTTTCTGCCATAGGAGCAGTTTACCAGGTTACAAAATAATAAAGGTCTACTTGGTCATGTTAAGTTACTTAATTATAACTTTCAGTCATATCATTGTACTATTTTCCAACCAAAGATTATAAATCTATGATTATATTGACATATTTTAGATTTTTCTTTTGAACATTTTACTCAGTTCCTCTTACACTGATAGAGAATTTGTTTTGTACTATTAAAAATATATATGTATCTTATTTTGTAGCTCTAGAACAGATTTTTTTCTTAGAATGATAGAAAGTATCTATGCAACAAGCACATAACTTAATTATTTTTTCACTAAAATTGATTCTTCAGAAGACTTACCAGTTCTGTGTTGTTTGGGTTCATGACTGACACCGCTGTACTCCACAAGAGTACTTTTATTAAAAGTTGCCTCAGATACCAGCTGAAAAGTGATATTACTATAACATATTCCTGGGAGCCAGTGATTAAATACTGTTTTTCCCTTAAAGAAATCTGAGGAGAAAAAAATCAGTTATTGCAATAATTCTGGTCTCCTAAATGCCACATATGTTTAGGAAGTTCTAAACAATTATGATTAAATAGCCTTAAAATAATATTTCCTTGAACTCCTGGCATGGTCAGTAACACAAACTTGGCATAAGGTTAGAGGTGAAAATTTGGATCTTTAGATCCAAAATCTTAAAAAGCTTTTTCCACAAGAATTGGATACAATTAGAATTAAGTTTTTATTATAGGAACATGTGTTGTATGAAAGAAGATAAAATATAGAAATTAGAGAGATTAGGTTTATGCTAGCCATTTACTTTATGATAAAAATCAAAGGTAGTTTGGCACTTTTTGCCTTAGGAAAAAGTGATTTTATAAGACATGTTTTCACTAGGCTCCCTTGTAGCAACTGACCTATCTTTAAAGTAGAATGGTTTAATTGCCAGTTGGCAGATAGCACCTGAACAAAAAAGGAAGAAAACACAAATTTGGAATTTATTTGGAAAACACTGGGAAAATAATAAATTTAAGATTCCAACCCAAATCAGAAAGAAACATGGGAAAGAAACTAAAAATATCACTTACTGTATTAAAAGCCAAAAATAATTTTTTAAATTAATTAACTTAAAAAAGCAAGCATATTAATTAACTTATTTTAAAACTCTTGGCTTTAAACTCAATAAAGATTCCAGGGACTGCTTCTCAATCATTCGTGAACTTGTATTTGCATGTGATCACTAAGCAAATACAGCCTCATTTATTATTTTGTAGATAAACTGTTCTCATTGAAAATAAAAAATGCAAAAATTTGTGAAGTCCATGTTTATATTTATTTGATTTTTTAAAGTTTCAAAAACTACAAATTCAATGAATGCGTTTTAAACACTGTCTCATAAAAAAAAATCCATGGGGGCACCTGGTGGCTCAGTTGGTTAAGCATCCGACTTCAGCTCAGGTCATGAGATCACGGTCTATGAGTTCGAGCCCCACGTCAGGCTCTGTGCAGACAGTTCAGAGCCTGGATCTTGCTTCAGATTCTGTGTCTCCCTCCCCTCTTCCCCTCCCCCCACTCACACTTTCTCTCTCTCTGTGTCTTTCTCTCTCTGTCTCTAAAAAATGAATAAACCTTAAAAAATGTTTTTAAATCCATGGAAGAAGTGAGTTCGTAAAAGCAACAAGTCAAAGGGACTCTTTTCTGGATATCATGCCCTGTGGACTTCATGGACCCATTTTTCACCTCCCTAATATGTGTTTACAGTTACAAACAGTCAACAGACAAATGTTATGTGTCATATCCTGAGAGTTTTAAGTTCCTTTTCTTCCCAATTCACTCCCAATGGATCTGAATGCTCTCCCTCCGACCCTACCTCTCCATCCTCCCCTAAGAGTCTCCTCAGAGAAGTTGACCAGGTTCTTTTGAGACTGATTCCCATAAAGTGTCTTCCCTTCCTCCTATCCCATGAGGCCAGTATGAACAATGAAACCAATTTTTGTATATATTAATGCATGAAATCATTTAGCTGGTCTGCAGATTAAAAAATACATCCAAGGGTACAAAAAAAGCATTATCATCTGACTTTGCGAATAATTTTGGACCACTTCCAAGGGAAACTTGGTGGAAGGTGCTGTTCTAGCTTCTTAGTTCTAGAAATACCTTCTAACACACCTGGAAGGAAGTGGGTAGGTGACGTGCGTCTAAGCTTAAGTTTGAATTTATTTCTTATACCAGACACGCTGCCTTTGGCACGGCTAACATATAAGTGGTAATAATTTGAGTATTTCTTATGATTGTGCATCACATGTGACTCTAGTAAACCAGATGGTCTAAGATTCATCACAACAAGATTTTCATTAATTAATACCTCTTTTTAATACTTCCTTTATGGTCAGAGAGTGAATCCCAAGACCTCTCTAGAGCGAGAGAGAAGACCATTAGGCAAACATCATGTAAAAAGGAGTCGTTATCATTTATCACTCTTCCTTTTGCCTCTTACCTTTATATAACATTGTTCGGAAGTCTTTACCTTCCCAGTAGCTTATGTTTACTCTTGTGAAAACATTATACTTTTCTGGATAATGAATTTCAAACAGGACTCCTGTTTCAGGAGAGGGTTTATAGTCATATATTGAAACACTGGTTACAGGTAGGGGTTCTGCAGAAGGGAAGTACATGGAGAAAGGGGAAGTGGAGAAAAAGGAACAAAAAACATTATCAGTACTTGGAAGTATCAAAAATTAAACCCATCAAAACTTTATACGCGTTTATTATCCATGAGCATTAAATTGCCGCATACTCATGAGCTGACTGTTCTCCTTAGCAGTAACTAACAAAATACAATTGTATGGTGTTTTGTGCCTTTCAAAGAACTTTCATGTTCATTTTTCCACTTGCCTTTTGCAACAACCCTGAGATCTAGGATAAGCAAATGTGAATATTGCCATCCAACAGATAAAAATAATGATGATCATTCAGAGACTTTAAATTATTTGTTAAAAGAAACTTAACAGGTATGTGGCAGAGTCTACATCTCCAAATTCTGAGTGCATTTTTCTTTTTTTCCAAGCCAAGAAAACTTGATATTAAAAACAGACTAGTAGCAAAAAATACATTTGGCCCTGACCAAGGATAAATGTTTATGAGATTTTTATTTCTTTGCGTGATCTTACTACTTATTTTTCTACATGAAGTATAAGAATACAAACCATCCTAGGTGTGAGGATCATAGTTTATGGTGTTTATCAAACCATTGTCCCTGCAGAAGTTTAAAAAGTGTTTATTTCTCTTTTGCTTGACTTATTCATTACAAAACTTTTTCAGTACTCATTTTTTATAACTGCAATTTAACGTATGTGTACATCTCCTCCATATTCCATTCTTCAGCAAAAATCTAGTAAAATTACTAAAGTCCCTCACCCTGCTTATGGCACTGTTGGACAAGTTTTACTTGCATTCATTTTATTTGAAAAGGTCTTTTAAATAATTTAGTTTGGAGTCAACTATTGTATTGAAAAAAATAAATTTGATTCAAAGTTTTATCATTAGGAATTCTTGGAAATCATCTATAGCCCAAAGGAAAGCAATATCCTTACTTTAAATTCTATGCTTTTAAAATTTCAATTTTGATACCACAGGACATCAAAATTTGACTTAACTTATTCCACAATTATCAAGTACCTACTTTGTTTCAATCTGTAGATAAATACTTTTCAATTTGCCCTCCAGGATCATAATCTCTTCTAGCTTTTGCTTTTGATTGAAGAGATCCAGGAAGGATTGAAGTGACATGTTAAAGCTTTGATTTTCCCTGGAATTTTCTTTAACTTTCATTCGTTTATGAGAGACAGAGAGCATGAGCGGGGGAGGGGCGGAGAGGCAGAGAGACCGGGAGACACAGAATCTGAAGCAGGCTCCAGGCTCCAAGGTGTCAGCACAGAGGGTGATGCGGGGCTCAAACCCACGAGCTGTGAGATCATGACCTGAGCTGAAGTCAGACACTCAACTAACTGAGCCACCCAGGCGCCCGTTGCCTGGAATTTTCTTAAAAACCAAGCCAACCTCTATCAAAACGTCAGGAAGGGCCTTCCGATTACAGCATATATTGTGATCATGTCCCTATAGACTACATGCTGTATTCTCTGCTCAAAATGTTTCTATTTTATCTTTGATGTGTCCTAGGTCTTATTGCTAACAGGTAACAATTACAGAGGGAACTCACTTTGTCATGTTAGCAAACCAACCACCCAACCCCTGAAGACTCTTGAGTATTTCTCTTTGATTAATGCCAAAGAAGTTTTGAACTTTTTGAAAGTTTTTCTTTCAACGCAGTTCGATTACTAACCCGGGGAGTCTACCAAATCCACCTCCTGCCTCTGGATCTAAGAGAACTAAAATGAAAGCTAACAACAAAAGGCAGTCACTGCGCAGAGACTCTTCCAGGCCTGGAGTCCTGTTTTCCGTCCTCACCAGGATTCTGTCTACAGAGGAGTGCGAGGCCCACCCAATCTTTCATTCCCTAAGGCATGGAGTCGGCACATCAAAGCCACAGCCCAACTTTGAAATTCAAGAGATAGATGAGGATTACAGCATGGATATTTTATTTTGTGATTTTTTTTTTCTGCTGCAAGCTACTTAAATTTAAACTAAGAGAATTTTTAAAATGCCTACTTGCATGTTCACTTCCTATAGGTCTCTGAGCTTCACCTTAAGTGACCCAGGTCAGCTGTAAATTCTAAACTGCAAGCCCAGGCATATTCAATCCAAGAATTACTATTTTCAAGAGCCCTCAATGTATTTTCTAAAAATGTTTTACTGTCTCTCCAGTTCCTTCCCTCATTCTTTTTCTTTTTAGAAACTGAGGGATGTGCTATAAGTCAAAGCTGTTATTACATGTTTTTCAGTGATGGAAAGGTTAAATTCTGATGTAATTCAATATTCCTTCCTCTTTACTTCCATTTCTTGTCTTGGGGACCAGCTGAACTAGATAGAGAAATAGAATTGTTATAATATGTGAATCATTTATTACTTTTGCTACTTTATAACTCTTTCTGTCCCCAGGTCTTTTCATTGTTCAAAAAGTTAAGCATTACAAAATATATTTGCAACTTGCTCATGTAACTTACTCAGACCCCATTTGCCCTCCTACAATGGCCAGAAGTCAATTATTACTCTGAATTTGGTGGTTATCTTCTGATGTTTAAAAAATTTTTTATATTTATATTATATATATTATATTTTTAATTTTTATATTATATATATTTATATATCTAACATCTGTATGAAATGTCATTTTACATGTTTTAGAGTATGTTAATGGTCTCATATTATATGAATCATTCTGCAGCTTACTTTTAATACCTATCACTGCTTTTGTGATTTGTCTATCTTGATTTGAGTGTCTCTGGAAACTTTATTTTAGCGTTCGCTTTAGAATTCTACAAACTAAACCATTTACCTATTATTTTGCTAGATTACTTTCAATCATTCACTTTTGCAAATAATGCTGCAATAAATGTCTTGGGGCATGTTTCTGGAGGTTGGAAATCCTGGATAGTAGGGTATGCACATCTTTATGTGAGATATTGTAAAAATGTGTTCTAACTCTCTGTCAACTTACATTTCCCTCAGCAGCATATGAGAGTTCCTCTTTCTCCATATTCTTATCCAATACTTGCTCATATGAGCCCTTTTAATTTTTGCCACAGGAAATTGCCATATGAAATTTTGTTTAATTTCCTCTTCACAAGGAGGTTAATTATCTTTTCTAATGTTGGTCATTCAGCTTTTCTTTTCTTAAAGTTGTTTGGTTCTTTTGCCTGTTTCATAGATTCCTTTTTCATATTCCCCTGCTTCTTTGTAATGCAATTTTTGTTGTATACTGCATTCCCACTGACTCTGAGTGTGTGTGTGCGTGTGTGTGTGTGTCCTGTGCCTTTCTTCTAGATTCATCTTCCTTTTTAAAACACATCACTTACTGGTTATATTTAAGTTAGGGCCTAAGTGTTAAATTATCCTAGGCTTTGTATTCTAGAAAAGTTCTTTATCTTTGTTCTTAATGTAGTTTAGCTGGACCTAAAATTACAAGATTTCCTCTCAATATTTTGAAGCTACTGCTCCATGGTTTCTTGAATCAGTTACTGTGTAAGAGAAAACTTCTGTCAGTTTTCCTTTATAGATACTCTCCTCTTTCCCTTTGGTAACTTCTAAGCTTTTTATTTATTCTTGGTAATCTGTGATTTCACCATTACATATTTAGGTTGTCTGATTTTTAATTACACTATCAGGAATTTGGAACGCTTTGTACATCTGTGGATTGATGTCACCTTTCAAGTCTTGGAAGTTTTCATAATCAACTCTTAAAACATTGTGCCTGTCATTCCCTCCATTCTCTTTTTCTTGAACTCTAACCTCCTTAGAGCCTCTACCACCTTCCTACCTGAGAATTGTGCTAAATTATAAGGCAATCACACAGCTTACTAGCTATTTAACTGTTATCAGTACAGAATTTATCCCTTCTATTTTTCAATTAAATTTAAATTTGATTAGCTCAGTTAATTTTGCCTAGTCTAACCAATTAAATATTAAATGAAATCAGTGTATTTTTCATTTCTAAAACATTTTAATTTATAATTTTTGACATTTTTGTTTAATTTCTTCCAACCTTTGTTTCATAATTTTTAATCTTTTTAAAGGATGGGATTCTTATATTTCTTTGAACATCATAGCATACTGTACATTTGCTGTCAGACGGCTATACAAAATATAATTGGCAATGTTAAGAGTTGTTGTTTTGATCTTTTTTAGCAGAGATTTCTTTGTGTGTTTCAAAATGCAAGCCCTAGGCTAATTTTATGTTTTCTTCTTGTCTGTTTCTTGCTGCTTCTTGCTGTTGAGGCAAGTTTAGTCATAGCATCCTTTCAGCTCACCACAGCCCCCAGTCTAGAAACCGGGCATATGATGTTACTTTGAGATCCTTGATATTGTGGGAGATGTACTGGCTATCACAGGTTCATTCCCTGAGTCAGAGAATAACTAAGCTTGGTCCTTGACAGTTAGACTGAATCTGTGTTCCTTGCATCCCAGGCCTCCATCTATAATTGGATCACAGGCAGAAAGCGCCTCTGCTCCAAGCAGAAAGCCTAGTCCATGCCCATCTAGTAAGGAGCATTTCCATCCTTACTCTCCTGGGGCCCAAGATCAGGACTGTCTTCTTTCAGATATAGAGCACAGAGGCCCTAAGGGCTTAGCTCACCTCCTTGCTTGGAGCTCCTGTCCTATTTTTGAGGTTACCAATGTACTTCTGGTTTCCTTTTTGATTTCTGGTAGGAGTAAAGATTGCATCACAAGCAGATATTTACTGCATTATTTTGGCTAGAAATTCTAACATTAAATGCCCATGTTTTCTTTTAAGCAAATATTTTAAGTGACATTTAACATAATTATTTTTTTCTGATTAGGTGTCCCACATAGTAAAATCTGATGTTCAAATTGAAAACTATTTTATGTCCCTCAGTTACCTTTGAATCATTCATGACAATCATGGATATGAAATGTCTTACAGTTCTGGAAGTGACCATCTTAGATAGAAGATGAAGAAACAAAACAAATGTAGGGCAAATACTATTTTACAAAAAGCAGAATTAGCCTTGTGCTTATGGGTAACCACTGAGTGCTCAGAGGTGTTTCTTCCTGAGATTGCTCTGTTTGGATGGATTAAAACTAAAAGAGCTATTGGTCAGTGACCAGTATCCTTGCTTCTGATGTGACCAACCTAGGAATGAATCTGTTCTGACACATTCCTCTTGAGGGAAAGAAACCTGTGATTAGGCCCTCACTTCTGATGGAGAAAAAAACAGAGGGGGGACTGTTCCCAGGTTCTAGGCCCGAGCTCCTGACTTACGTTTAGATGGCAATTTGGAGGAGCACCTGGGTGGCTCAGTTGGTTAACTGTCCGACTTTGGCTCAAGTCGTGATCTCACAGTTCATGAATTTGAGCCCTGTGTTGGGCTCTGATCCTCTGTTTCCCTCTCTGTCTGCCGCTCCTCTCCCTCAAAAATTAATAAACATCTAGGTGGTGATATGGAACCTAACCTGATAGCTCAGCTCGATCCAAGCAGGCCACTGAGGTGAGCCGGCAGCAGGAGCCTCCCGTGGTCCAAGACTCATTGCTGCCATCACACTCGTAAGCTTAGTTCCAGTCTTCACCATTTCTTTCCCAGAATATTTCAATACCTTTCCAAAGTATTCTCCCTGCCTCCAATCTCACCTTAATTTTTTCTACTTGTTTCTGCTCAAAACTTCTTTTTTAAAAAAATGTTTTCATTTATTTTTGAGAGAGAGAGAGAGAGCATGAGCAGGGGAGGGTCAGAGAGAGAAGGAGACACAGGATCTGAAGACAGGCTCCAGGCTCTGAGCTAGCTGTCAGCACAGAGCCTGACCTGGAGCTCGAACCCACGAACCATGAGATCATGACCTGAGCTGAAGTCGGACGCTTAGCCGACTGAACCACCCAGGCGCCCCTCTGCTCAAAAGTTCTAAGCCTGCAGGCTAACCGACACTCTCACTTTCCTCAGAATCTCTGCCTTAAACCAGTCACTCCTACCTCACGGACTCTGGCCTGCCTGATCTGTGTTGACTCTCCTTTGCTTCCAACCCTTTGAGTGGTTTTCTATTTAATGCCATTGGTATTGTTTATATTTATTGAGCTTATAGTAGGTGCTACACATTTTGTTAAAGGAGTTTATATTAATATTTCTCACATTACAAAATAGTGACATTATTTTACAGCACTCTCTACCAAATCAGCAAACTTACCGCCCTCCAGACAAATCTGGCCTGCCACTGGTTTTTTGTATGACTTGTGAGGTAAGAGTGGCCTTTCCATTTTCAAATGGTTGACAAAAATTAACAGAAGAATAATATTCCGTGACACAGCAAAATTATATGTAGTTAAAAGTTTGGTGTCTTTAAGTAAAGTTTTATTAGAACAGAGCCATGCTTGTTTGCCTACATATTGCCTGTGGCTGCTTTTGTGCTACAAGAGCAGAGTTGAATAATTGTAACAAAAAAACCCAAGATAATTACTATTTAAGTCTCTACAGAAACCCTCACCACTAGGATAGATTAAAGATTTAGAAACTAAGATTTAAAGAAAATAGCAACCTACCTAATGCTACACATATGGTTTCTAGATTTCTTTATTTGCTCTTAAATTCACACTACTCAAAATACCTGTTTGATAATCTGCCCATTCCAATGCCTGATTCAGGATCCTATGACTTGCCACTCTGGTATAAGAAGGAGCTTCCCCCAATCAGATCTTGGTATGTCAGGTCTTTGTATCGGTCACCATTCCTCATCACTTGTAGATTAAAGTCTACACGCAAGGTTCTTCTCTATTTTTCTAGCCCCCTTTCCCATCATTTCCTAGAACCATAGATGTTTGCCACCTTAGCTCCTAGCAATTTACTAGTGAGTCATGCTACGTAAGCCTCCATTCTTTCCAAATACGATTCCCTTTGACTCTGTTGCAATGCTTTCCATTCTTTATTCACATAGCAAATTTTCACTAACTTTTCAATGATTGATTGTTTCTTCTGAGGTGCCTTCCCAATGTTTCCTAGGAGAGCTGGGCAGTCTCTCTCACATACATCTCTGACTGCATTTATACTTTTGTAATGGTTTGTTTATTTGTTTTTTACACTACAGTATACCATTTTTCAGTGCGGATATTTATTTATCTTTATTTTTCTAGAACCAAGGACATGACATACAGAATGTGCACAATAAATAAAAACTCATGCATTATTTTTATTTATAGTACATGAATTTATATTTGTGTACTGTATGAATATACATTTATATTTGGAAACTATATTATAGAATATCTAATATTATATTTGTAGAGTGTCTCTAAAGTGTTTGGCAATGTTTATAACTACTATCTCTCAGATTGTTCTAACACATAAGACCGAGGGGTACAAATAACATTTCCCCAAATTTTAAGCAATTGTTCTCATGTATTATTGTCTCTATTGAGAAGCAACTTCTCTAAAGTGCAGGCAATATACTGAAGGGTCTCAATCAATTAAATATTAATCAGATGTCAGAGCCTAAGGGTTGTAAAACTCCTTTGAACTGGCCAAATGACTTATTTGTGCTAAATTTATTTTTTTGCCATGTTTTCCAGCTTTCTCTAAAAGCACCAGACTCAGAACAACTATAGAGAACTAGGGGACTGCCTCAGGGCCAACTGCTTTGTCATTGCTAATTTCATCAAGACAAGCATCTAACACACAACAAATGACTGCAACAAATGTACCCTTTTATTCTCAAGAACAATGTGTCAACTCTTTGAGCAGATACTATGAATGTTTCCTAAATTTTAAAAAGAGCTGCCTGTTATAAAAATAAAGAAGGCAAAAATACACCATCAACTGACAAATAATGGTAATTTTAGAGCTCAAAACTAATCTTAGTCATCAAGTAGTTTAATTCTCACTTTTTAAAAGGAGGAAGCTGCAATCAAATGTCACCTAATGTCACCTCATGCCTAATGTCACAACTATTTGTGCTTTAATTCCCAGTTCTTATATTCTGAACTTATTATCTCTTTAAAAATCTGGGAGGATGTAATTGAGTCTTTAAAAATGAGACAGAAGATGAGAGACAAGAAATCATCATTAAGTTTTGCTCTTTAGAAATCAATGAAAATTTTCTCTTCCACTTAGTATGTAGAAAGCTACAAGTCAATGTCACACTCAACCCCCAACAAGAAGAAAAAGCCAAATAATTCAGGATATCATAACTTTTCTTGAACCTATCAGGGTAGTGAGATTGCCAGGGGACCGAGGGCTAAATACCCAAGAGTGACAGGCCCCCTGGAGACAGAAGGGACTGGCTGCCTCACCTTTAGCAGAGCGTGGCAAGAAGGGGAAGGTTCCCATGAAGTCAGGAAAGAAGATAGCAACGAAGATTTTAATGAATTCATAAGGGCTGTGTTTACAATGAGTCTAGAACTGCTCTGTCCAAATTAGCCACCTGTGGCTATTTTAATTAAACTCAGAATGGATCAAAATTAACTAAAATTAAAAATTAGTGGCTACTGTACTGGACAATGCCGAAATAGAACACTTCCACCATCCAAAAGTTCTAGGACAGTGCTAGTTCCAAATGACTGTGAGTCCCAGACACAAGTGGAGTCCACAGTCTCTTTTAGCAATTACTGTGGGTTTTAATCAGGTGCTCAGGAGAAAAGAGCGTAAGACCCTCCCCTCACCCCAGGGAGGTGGGGTGCAAGTATGTAGGTGATAATTTGCTCCACTCATAGATTACTTTAAAGCCTTACTCAATTCCTTGGATCTTTCTTGAATATGAAGCAGAAGCCTTAAGACATTGGGGAGGGGCTGAAACATTTTTCTGTCCAAGTTCTCAGGCAAAGATACCCCCATTTGAGGAATGGATAGAAATGAGTGTTTCTGGGAGAGGCACGGAATCTCCCTTGGGCCTATGATCACACACTCATACAGAGTAGAATTCTACCACTACCAGGGAAAAGACAGAAACTCCAGCTCAAGCCCTTCCACAGGTTTGAGGTAGACTGGTTGTCAGCGTACAGTGAGGGGTATGAATGCTGACAATTTCCCAGTAGGATCACAGGGTCTGCTAAGCCTGAGGCTGGATCTGGAGAGCTACGAACCTCTCCTATCCTCTCCAAAAATTTAGCACTAGGAAAAAGCAACAGCAATCTGTTGTGGGAAGAGGGGCAAAATCATGGAGACCAGCGATACTAGTGTCCAGGACTTGTCGATACTGAGGGTAAGATGGGAGCACTGCTCAACCTCGGCTGGTGGAAAACACTGGAAAAGTTTGAAATATGTGAAGAACTGAAAGTGACAAAACCTTAAAGCCAGCTTGCCTCAATTTCCCACACAAACAGCCTGGCAATATGGTAGATTAAAATGAAATCCAACAATATGGATACTCATGTTATGTATAAATGCTCTAAATGAGCACTGTCCACTAGGTATATACACTACTCACCATGTAACATGAGGCTAGTGCATGCAAAGGAAACAATCAAGAAAACTAATAGGCAACTGACAGAATGGGAAAAGATAGTTGCAAATGACATATCAGATAAAGGGCTAGTATCCAAAATCTACAAGGAACTTACCAAACTTCACACCCACAAAACAAATAACCCAG